>NC_133658.1:159229919-159536585 GCF_037893015.1 Macrotis lagotis | reverse complement strand
TCCTACTGATTTCCTTGTCTTTTCAATATTTGCTAAAAAAAAGCAATTGTGGGTAGGGTAGGGAAGGGAAAGGTCCAAAAAAGCTCCATGAAGGTAAATCAAATCAAACATTTATTATAATACAACAAATATTTCTTTTATTTCATGCAGAACATTTTGATATTGGAGGTATGCAGAGCTTTGAGTAGGCAAACTCCTTTAGGAGTTCATAGCCTAGAAAGGAGTAAGATGCAATTAGAAATTCCTAATGTGTAATTTATACATATTAATAAATGTTTTATCTATCAACTTTGAAATACAAAGATACAAACCAATGGTCCATGTGAGATCTTTATGGAGAGATGGTCTGTAGTTTGCTAGATCTTTGTGGTTTCTTAAAAGTCACCTTTCAGTTCTCAGAAAACATAATGGACTAATGCAACCCTGTTATAGATTCTGGTTTCTAAATAAACCTATTAACCCAAAGCTGAAACAAGGGCCACAAAGTCTTTAAAATGGATTGCTGGGGGTGGCTAGGTGGCACAGTGGATAGAGCACCGTCCCTGGAGTCAGGAGTACCTGAGTTCAAATTTGACCTCAGACTTAATAATTACCTAGCTGTGTGGCCTTGGGCAAGTTACTTAACCCCATTGCCTTGCAAAAAAAAACCCCTAAAAAATAAAATAAAATAAAATAAAATGGATTGCTGAAGGCAGAACAATTCTCCCAGGAGAGTCTGCTGCCTCCCCATCTCTGGGGGAAACTCTAGCCAAGGTAGAGCAAAATGACCCCCTCTACTGCCTGGATCCTATTCTGCCAGAGAGATAATTTGTATTGACCTTCAGGCTCATGCTGTCTATCCTCAATTTCCAACTTAGGATATACTGTATCTTAAGAGCTAAATGAAGTGGTCATATCATTCTGTATTCTAGTTTGGGGAGTGGATTCTCCTCATAGCAGAACTAACTCGTTTGTCAGCTTCAGCCACATGCCTATCCATGATAGTTTGGCACACTTTTATGACTGTGACATTGACCCAACTCAGAGAGTTGCTCATTAACACATTCTCTGGGCTACCAGCACTGTGTAGCTGTCTGCTTTTGTTCTTACTTTCCCTGTAGTGGCATTGAAGGAAGACAATGCTGCCGAAACCTTCAAGTTGGGTAAAATGATAATAATGTAAAAAGCCCCACATTTCCCTTATTCTTTATATTTGCAAAAGACTTCACATAGATTATACCACAGTCCTGGAGGTAGGGAGGAAAAGTAGTTATCCCCATTAGAGACTTTTCCAAAGATGCTCAGTCAAAGTTGTTTAGTTATTTTTCAATTATGCCTAACTCTTGTGACCCCTTTTTGGGTTTATCTTGGCAAAGATACTGGAGTGTTTGCATTTTCTTTCTCCAGGTCATTTTACAGATGAAGAAACTGAGGCAAGTCAGGATTAAGTGATCTGCATGGGGTCATACACCTACTAAATGTCTGAGATGAGATTTGAACTCGGAAAAAAGTCTTTATGACACCAGAGCCAGCACTCCATGCACTGAACCACTTAGCTGCTCCAACTCAGTAAGTACTGAGTGTTATTGTTTGTTCTTTAAAATTACAAATCTGATCATTTTTTCCATTACACTGCTCTGCCTAACTAAAAATCTATTTCGTGTCATTCTTAAGTTGGACTTCCATTGTATAGCCAAAGCTTTTCTTGGCTAATGAATATTAGGGTGTTTATTTGTGACTTTTTTTGTCTCTGATTTCTAGCAGAAATGAAGACAACTGAATTAGGGAGGGTATTATATTCAGCAAAGACATCCGAAAATTCTGGGAAGAAAAGAGAATGGAAGAAAGTAGCTTTTCCCAGTTCTACACATTTGTGGGGTTATTGTCCACATGGACCTGAAACTGTCAATGGTTGTTTGAAGACCCAGTGTTCTCTCTCTTTCATTCTCTTTTTTTCACAGTATGATCATCCTTTTGGTGGAGGGAAAGATTAATATTATTTCCACTTTATTTTTTGAAGAAAATCCTATCCTTTGCCATTTTCCTTCAGTACTCTCTGAGCCTGTTGCCTCCAAAAAAATGGATATTCTCCATTCAAAAATTAGCAACAGGTATGGTTAAGACAAGAGTGTTGAGAATAAGTCCATGAGGTCCTGGAGGGAAGTGGGCTCGATATTATTGACATCCCAACTTGGTACAACCCATCTGATGTAGCATGTGGCTATAATACGAATATGCATTAAACCAGATAGAAATTTAAAGTCATTATCTCTGTCAGCTAATCTGACTTCCCTTCTTTTTCACATGTGAAATGAATTATCTAACTACTGAGGTGAAGAGCTCATATATTCCTCCTTTAGGAATATTCTACCATATATATATATATATATATATATATATATATATATATATATATATACACACATATATATATAGTTTTAATTTTAAAAATTTATTTCTTAATGAACAAAAATATATTTTCTCTCTCACCTTCTACTTCCCCTTATTTAAAAACAAGAAAGAAAAAAATTTCACTTGTAACATATATATATGTAAATATATATATATATATATATATATGTATATATATATAGTCAAAACAAATTCTCCTATTGGTCAATGTCCAAAAATTATATATCTTATTATGCACTTGATCATTATTCCTCTGGAATAATAATTCCTACCACATCTTTGGAAATATATAAAATAATTTGGAAGTCATTATATAATGGATTCTCTCTCTGCCTTCTATGGTGGTAGTAGCACATTATAAATGTGTATTCTTGTGAAGATGGAGCATTTTGTATTCATTTTGCTATTATATGTAAAAATCACAGAATTGATGGGTCAGAAGTAACTTCTGTGGTCATCTAGGTTAACAGCTACATGAAGCATTGAATATATACATTTCCAATAAGTATCATTGTACTTCTATTAGGAGTCTCTTCAAATGGAGAACTCACTATTTCCCAAAGCAACCCATTCCACTTTGGGATGTTGAACTGAAACTGATCTCTTCTAAACTACCCTTGATTTTAGTCCTACTTAGTGGGGGTTCAAGAAAATCTCTTTTCCCTTTGATAATCTTTCAGATTTCTGAAGACAGGGATCATGTCCCTTTCAAGTTTCTTCTTAGATTAAACAATTTTATTGCCTTTGACCAATTTTCTAATATGGTTTCAAATTACACTTGCTGCCTTAGAGATGGAAAAATTTATATATGAACCTGAAATAGAAATGTAGGTTTTTGGTTTGGTTGTTTTTAATTTAATTCAAGAGAATTACATGACTTTTAAACATTTTGCAGTCATTATGGTGTGATATCACTGCAATCCTAACCAGTGGGGCTCAAGATGTAAGCAATTTAAGTTTTGAGATGTGATCAACTTAAGTTTTGAAATGTGACCAGCCTCAGTTGAATCACAGACTACTCATTTTTACTGTTGGTCTCTTGGGGCATTTAGGGAAAGTACCTTACAACAAATAATACCACCTTAACTTTCTATATGGCCTCTTCCTTTTCTAAGCAATTTCCTTTCACTCATTTAATCTTTGCAAAACTTTTTGCAATAGAAAAAAGCATTGTTTTTGGAATCAAACAATCTGAATTCAAATTTGACCTTTGATGTTTAATGTTTGTGTAATCTTATGCAAGTCATTACTCTCCCTGGGTCTCAGTTTTCTTATCTGGAAATTGAGAAACACCCTTCCAATTGTAAAACCATGACCCTATGATTCTATAAACCACATGAAGAAAGGATTTATTTTGGGGAGGGGAGATAGATTGAATGAATGAGTAAATGAGCATGAAGATACTAAATATAGAGATGGACACTCAGAAGATGAGGCGAAGCTAAGGATAAACTTAGAAAGATAATCATAGGGGTGGCTAGGTGGCATAGTGGATAAAGCACCAGCTCTGGAGTCAGGAGTACCTGGATTCAAATCTGGTCTCAGAAACTAATTACCTAGCTGTGCGGCCTCGGGCAAGCTGCTTAACCCCATTGCCTTGTAAAAACCTAAATAAAATAAATTAAAAAAGGATAATCATAGCTTCTTAGTGATAAAAAGACTGACAAGTTATATAATTTATTCATTCTCTAATTGGATACAACTAATGATCAAGAGTTTTGGTGACTCTAGTTTACCAGATAAACTATTTAATTTTTGAGCAACTCTGTTAAATCATGCGCTCTTGCTTCTCCTATCATTTTAATCTCTTATGATGTGTTTTGTGGGTCATCATCCACATTATAGTCTTTAACTGTAGATACTTTCTAAGGGACTGTCCTGAATCCTTTTCTTTATCTACACTCTTCTCTGTCTACCTCTGTCTCCACCTTTCTCTTCTCTCTCTTTTTTTCTCTTCATTCTCTTCTTTCTATGACTCCTCTCTCTCTGTCTCTCTCTCTCCTCTCTCTCTCTTCCTTCTTCACTCACTCTTCTGTCCACAGCTCTTTCTTTACTTCTTTCTGTGTAAACAATAGGTAAACAACTATGTACCAAGAAGATATATCCAGGATTTATTGTAAACATCTTAGTTATACATCTAAAATCAATTGAAGGTAATCAACAGTAGGAATGTGAGATATTGAGAAAGACTTTCTTTGGGTGGGACTGGAAAGAAGTTAGGGAGTCAAGCAGATGGAAGTTCAAATTTCTTAGATATTTATTAGCTATGTAACCTTGGATAAGTCACAGCCCCTCTTTGCCTCAGTTTTCTTATCTGTAAGATGAAAATAATAGAAACACCTAATTCCCAGGTTTGTCGTGAGGATAAAATGAGAGAGTACTTAGAAAGTGCTTTGTAAATCTTAAATTGCTATATACATGCTACTAATTAGCTATAAAACTGGTATTTGATAAATGCTCATCAAATTGTTGAATTATGTTGTTAAAAGACCTTTGTTGGTCATTAGTGATCACCATTCTCTTCCAAATGTTCCCAAAGACTATCTTTTAAATAAACTTTTCTAGAATTTTGCTAAGAATAAACCTCAAACTTATTGGTTTCCAGAATCTTTCCTACTCCCATTTACAGGAAAATTGCACTATTTGCCCATCCCTAATCTTTTGATCCCTCTCCCACTTGTTTCAGTTGAAGAGTGCTCTTGATATTCACTCTTGTAACACAGAAAGCTATGCTTGAAGGGATGTTGTAAAATGAACCATCAGATGTGTATTGAGGTGTCATATTAAGAACCATATTAAGAGGAGACACAGGAAGAATACTGAATGTAGAGTCAGAATACCTAGAATTGAATCACAGACTTATCATTTACTATGTCACTTTGGTCAAGCCATTTAACCTTGCTGAGCCCCAGTTGTCTTATATGTAAAATGAGAATAATATACCTCCTTTACATAATTGTTATGAAGATGAAATGAAATCATACATTTAAGACATTCTGTAAACTTTTAAGAACTTTACATGAATAAAATGTTCTATTTTTATTTTTTGAGCATTTCTGGTAGTATAATTTGTGGTCTGAACAATATAATCTGAGGCTTGAGTTTTATAGAAAAAACACTGGATTCAGAATCAGAATCTAAATTCAATCTTTTTTTCCTTATTACTTGTATGATGTCGAACAAGTCATTTCCTGGGGCTCTGTTTTCTCTTCTATAAAGAAGAGGGCAAAACCAAATGGCTTCTAATATCCCTTCCAACTCTAAACTATAATCTTAAAAAAATGAGCTGTTGCCCTGAAAGCAGTCAGGTGATCTCTCATTGTTTTCTTACCCATCTTGGGCTTCTTTTCTATTGCTTATCCCTTTATACCCTCTTTCTCTTTATTTATCCCACCCGGTCCAGTTTTCCAACAAGAAGAATGATTTTCAAAGACAGAAACAGAATTGAATTGGACTCCAAACCAAAGTCTCCTGACTCCCAGACAGTTGGGAACCAACTGCCCCATCTGCTTCCTGACCCCCCAGATGCTCCTCTGGCTCCGAGATGTCCCGTGATAGAAACAGCAGGGATTGGTATGTCTCCAGCTTTCACTTTGTTGATTTCTTCTGCTTCATAAATAGCAACTATTGAAGTTCACAGTCAAAGACCACTGTGCATCATATTGACCTTGTGGAAGCTTCTTGGCATTCTTCAGCTAGAGTATTAATGATGAACTTTTCTTTTAATCACTTGTTACATATTGGAGTGGTTTCAATCATGTTTGCGCTTCTGCAAGAGAGGAGAGACAACTTCAGGATAAATATATAGTTCCTTTTACACAGAATTTTAAGGAGGAGTACTTTCTCTGAGTATGAGTTGATTTCCTTGTGAAAGTGGTAATTAGTTATCCTGGCTTGAGACCTATGTGTTCTATGTTCAGATGAATGATCTTATCACTTGACTTATGAGTTACATGTCTCTTGAAGATTAGATGCCTTGGATCTGGTCTACAACTGGAATGGGAAAAGTAGGTGGCTCAAGCCACATGTTCTGATAAACTCTTTCCCTAATAACTCTTTTGTCTTTAGTCATAGGAATGTAGGGCCTAGAGTTGCAAGGACCCTAAGAAATGATCTTGCTCACCCCTCCCCTCCAGTTTAGTAGATGTGGAAACTGAGTTGCATCATAACAGAATTTAAAGCCAGGTCTACTGACTTCAAATTCTCTCTAAGGTGTAATACTGTGTGAACAATTAAAAAATGTGTCAATACTTACTCACATATTCATTTAGGTGTTTAGATGGTCTGGGGTCAAATCTGACCTTAGATACTTACTACCTGTATGAGCCTGGGCAAGTCACTAAACTTCTAAAATGGACAATAACCCCAGGGTGGTTGTGAGGATCAAACTGAACACAGAGGTTGCCATATAGTCAATAAGGGCTGCATAAATGTTAGCTGTCATCATGATTATCATTATTATTCTCATCATCCATCCAGATCTGCCCATCATGTACTGCCATTGTCCATTTTCTACCATAAATCAGTCACAGGGAATCTGACCTCCTAAGGATACCACCTGGCTTTCCTTGTTCTCACCACATGACTAGTTTTCTTCTCTTAATATCTTCTGTATTCCTAATTACATCTTGTAAATAGTCATGATATGAAGTATGCTTTTTAAATGGAAAAATCAAAAGCAATTGTCCTTTAACAGAGGAATTCAACGTGTAAACATAACCAGGAAGCCTTTCATTCACACCACTGAGATGAAATACCAACCAGGTTGTACTGTGAAGAAATAAGGAATGTTTTCATTCCTTTTTTTTTTTTAAGGTTTTTGCAAGGCAATGGGGGGTTAAGTGGCTTGCCCAAGGCCACACAGCTAGGTAATTATTAAGTGTCTGAGGTTGGATCTGAACTCAGGTACTCCTGACTCCAGGGCTGGTGCTCTATCCACTGTACTACCTAGCCACCCCATTCATTTCATTTTCCAATGCACCCCATTCCTACTCTATTCATTCGTTCCTCTCATTCTTCGTCATGTTTACTATAACTCACATTTCTGTTGCACTTACATCAACTCTGTGAGGAGAGCAATCTGGGGGTTTCTAACTAATGACAATTAATACTTAATTGAAGCTTTTTTTTCTCCTTTAAAGGCCTAATCACATCTGTTTTTATCAATAGATTGCAAAAGCCCCCTGGGTTTGCGTGTTAACTATTTAATATCCCAAGCTTTCTTTGATCAGTGCCAAGCAGATTTCACGTGGAGTAAGAATTAGAAGAGAAAGAAATGGAGAGAGAAGGAAAGACAGTAATGGAGGAGAGACAGAGGGAGGTAGTTTGTGCTTATTCCTCCTGAGAGATGGGAGGGGAAAAAATGAAAAGACTTAATTTAAAAGAAATATTTGCTGATAACTGTGGGTTTTATTTTCAAGGCTAATTTTGTACAGATAGGTAGGTGTTTTTAAGCAAGGCCTTTAATCTAATATTTGCTCACATTTCTCTGGCACTGAAGGATGGTAGTATGGTCTCTAGTCTGCAGACTATTCTCCCTTTGTCCGTAGAAGAGACACCTCCCACTCACTGAGAAAGGGGCCCCAGGTTTCACTTGCTAAAAATTTAAGAGTCTGCCTCCTTGATAAATGACCAGTGACCTCAGTTGACCTCCTCCAAACAGCTGCTAGAATCATAGAGATGATTTCTTGCATCCAATGCTGATGTCCAACAGTAACAGATTCTATGTTAAAAGCTACAATGACAACTTAAAGTCCTTTTGAAGTTTCTTTATTTCCCATCCTCACGTTCACCCTGAATCTTCACCTTCTCAATTTAGCACCTAGATTAGGGTCATAATACCGAAAAAGTAGAAAGAGCAAGGGAAAAGGTATAAAGTTCAAATCTCAGATGGTTTCCATTGCTGTTCTTTCCCTATTTCTAAGTTTCAGTCTTTTTATTTCAAAAGGATCGTGGTTCACTTTACCCTGTCTTTATCTTCCTTTACATAAAGAACAGATCTAGTCCTAATGACTCAAGAGGTTTGGATTCCTTGTTCCTGATTCCAGAATCAGTCTTGCTCCCTTTATCTTGTATAAACTTAAGATTCTTTAACTGAACAGGCCACCACTTGGGGAAATCAGGATCTAGTACCAGAGTACTGTTCCCTGTGAATAGTTAGTTCAATGAGTCACTTTTCAATGAGTCACTTCTCAATGAGAGATGAAGAGCCTTGAAAAATTCCAACCAAGTCACAGAGTTGGAAGGGAAGTGAACAGAGCTTGGGGGGAGTGGAGAAGTGGTCCTAGTTTTGTGAGAAGAGAAATTGAACTCTTTTGATTTTGAATTTCTTTGTTAATGTGGAGATCACCACGAGTATTGAGGAGAATCTCTTAAAAACAAGTTGCCTTTTCTAACATATTTATTAGGTTGGAAGGGTATGAAGAGCAGCAATTAAGAACAACTATCAACATGCTAATATTTTAATGCTTTATGGTGATAAGAAATTGCTTAAAACTACGATATCTTAAGATTCTTAATTGCTGGTATAGTAACATAGGAGCATATCACCAAAAGCCTCAGAAAGAATAACAAAAAATAAGGAATTAGGGGGTGGCTAGGTGGCACAGTGGATGGAGCACCAGCCCTGGAGTCAGGAGGACCTGAGTTTAGATCCAACCTCAGAAACTTAATAATTACTTAGCTGTGTGGCCTTGGACAGACCACTTAACCCCATTTGCTTTGCAAAAAAAATGAATTAAGAGGGTCCCAGAAAGGAGCTGGAAAGAGAAAATCCAATAAAGAAGTGAGAAGCAGTCAGTCTGTCTACAACTCATGTTTTTAGGGCTAATTGTGTGCTCACACTTTTTACATCTTCAGAAGCAGATTGAGTACATAGGAATGTCTACTTTATGGTAAATATTTTGACATCTTTCTTTTCCTGAGGTTTTAACCTTGCTGGTAAACAGGGTACAGTAAATGAATCGTTTTTCTGAGAAATGACTTGAGGAAATCAAAGAAAACAGGGTCATTAGCTAATTGTCAGACTGACTCATATCTTACTTTTTAGCTAGGATAATAGATAGTTGATTAAGGGGGACTGAGTTTTGGGGTTTTTTGACATTCATACAGATAGTGTATATATTCTCTATAAGTAGACCAGTTAAAATTGGCTAAAGCTCAGGAATGTTATTGTTAGAATAGGCACAATTATAGAAGAGTTCTAGGACAAGAAACTCCCCTCAAAACTATGAAATACCTGCTTGCAAAAAGAACCTAATCATCCCATAGTAGTTACTGTGCTGTGCCAGTTAGGATTATTATTATTTCTAATTGTGTACCATGGGCTTTTCAGCTTCACTTATTGCCCATGTGGCTAACTTGGATAAAGCAGAGTTTCATGAAGACATAATGGTGGATCTTTATGAATTCCCTTTCATTGTTTTATGTGACAGTTTCTCCCCTTCTATGGAGCAAAGAAGTGAAGACAAAAAAAAGCTACTTAAAGTTTTAAAATTTTTTTTATGCTGCTGTAACAAATAAGATAAATTTACAATTGACCTTAATGGCTGAAGCCAAGAGGTTGGGAGGCTGATTCTGCATCATTTGATCTCGTATCACTTCTCTATCTCATCTGATCTGAATTCAAGTTTCTTTTACTGGAGAGTTTAGAGGCTACCCCCTCAATTGAGGGAAACTAGAATCTTGTTCCCCAGCTGCAGTATCTATTCCCAAAGAATGACTAGTTAGAAAAATGGTTAGGTAATTTGTGAAGAAGCAGGAAGAGATTTAGTAGAGGCACAAGTCCCGTGAGAAGGGAAGTTACATTTTAGACCTCTGGGTTCTATTTATACTTTGGTTGTCACCACACCTGCGTGGCTCATCATTTCTCCCAATTGCTAAATAAAAATAATTCTTAGTTGTTACTATTATAGAGCTCTGGGAAGATAAATGAGATATGTAAAAAATAGTTTGAGATCATTTAGAAGAAAAACAAATTTTCATTTATACATTTGCCGTTGTTATTGTTGCTGTTGTTGAGTCATGTCTGTTGTGTCTGATTCTCCATGAACCCAGTTACAATTTTCTTGGTAAAGAATGGTTTGTCATCTCCTTTTCCAGCTCACTACTTACATGAGAAACTGAGGCAAACAGGTTAATTGACTTGCCCACAACTAGTATCTGAAGCTCAGATCCTCCTGACTCCAGGCTTAGCACTCTATCCACTATACCACATAAATGCCCTTCTAAGTAGTAAGTAATATAATTTATGATTGGTTGTAGATTTAGAACTGTAAGGGAAGGCGGAGTGAGATGAGTTTTAATTAATTGCCTACTATGTACCAGACACTATGTTAAGCAATTTGCAAATATTGTCTCATTTAAGAGACCTTAGAGATCATTGCATTTGTGATTATTTCATGACAGATGAGAAATCTGGGACCCAAAGAAGTTTAGTGACTTTCCCATAGTCACACAGGGCAACTAGAATTCTAACCCAGACCCTCCAAAACTAGCCCTCTTTCCACTACATTATCCCTTCCTTTGCCATCAGTAATTATTACTCTGCCAATAGCAACAATTTCCTTTCAGTTAATAAAATCTGACAGTGCTCTAAAGGTTTAAACTCTCTCCAATTCCTTTTAGACTTGTAATATTTGTGTTGGGTTAAGTGGATGTTGGTATGGCCTGATATCTAAATAACATGCCCATCCTAATGTAGACCAAGGTAACAAGGAATCTGTGTCTAAAATATCCTAAAGCAAAATAAAATGTTTATACATTTTCCAAGAGAGTTTTATTATCCTTTTATTTTTTCCCTCCTTTGGAAAATAAAACAAAGACAAAAGAGACTCCCCTGACACTATATATACATATACATACATACATACAAACATTTTATAAATATGCATATATATGTATATATGTATACATATATTAGATTGGGGTTTAAATAAACAACAGTGCTTAAAAGGAACTGACTCAGAGAGAAGGGTGCAACATCATCAGGGACTAACAGAATTCTTGACTTTTTGCTCTCTCCCCACCCCCTTCCTTTCAGGAGAAGTCAAAAAATTCAGCTAGAATCCAGATTGTGTGTGTGGTATCTTTATCTGATAGACCTCATACTCCTAATCATGTCTTGTCTTTGCTTGTAAATTATTAGCTACTCCCTTCCTTTTCCTTAAACACATTACTTCTTTAAATGTTGTGCATACACACAGTTTTTATTCCCCACTGCAGGAAAACATAGCTACTGGAAGGTCTTAGGTTCTATGGAAATTTTCCACCAGACAATGCATTTTATGAGTTGAATGTTGAAAGCATGTCTTGGCATTACTAGCAAATTCTAACTCATTAGAACAGCATTGCTGATAGCCACTCTCCCAAAGCAAATAACCATGTATGCCAGGGATAGTAAAGAACGACAATTTATTTATTTCATTGCCTTGTGTCTTTCCTTGGGAGTAGGCAAGGAAGATTAGTTACAAAAACATTGGTGATGACTAGTAAATAATAATTAAAAAAACACACACACATATAGATAGCCCATTCTACTTCTAAGGCATTTGCTCTCTATTTTTTTATTTGATCTTTGTGATAACATTGTGAAGTAGGTAGTGCCAATATTATCACCCCTTATTTTACAGATCTGGAAACTTAGTCTCAGAGTCCAAGTGGTTCAAAGTCTCCCAGAAATTTGGCAAATCAGATTCTAAGTTCAGTGTGCTTTATGCTGATCACACCTAAGTTGCCTATATTATAAAAATATATTTTTAGGATCATTTTTGACATTACCTGTGCTAATGCTGCCTATTTTTCAGTCTGAATATTTCTTCTGCACTCTTGAAATTAGGTGGTATATATGGGTTGAGATGCTGAAAAAAAATACCTCATTTTTGTTCTCCTTTTTCCATCACTAATCTCTTCCCTCCCACTATGGAAAGACTATTGTTCCATTTTGATGCTATTATTGACTCAATGTCAAGTTTGCCCACCATGACACTTCATCAAATGGAAACTGACAAACTGTAGGGGTCTACAATGCAGAGAATATAACAATAATAATATTCTCTCTCTACACACACACACACACACACACACACACACACACACACACACACACGGAGCTCCAACCCCCCCCCCCCCAACATAATTTTGGACTGAAGGAGTATTTGGAAAACATCTAATTGACCAATCATCAAGCATTTATTAAGTGCCTTCTATGTGGTAGGCACTTCACTGTTTTAAATCTTGAGAATAAAGAAAATACAATCTCTTCCCTCCAAAAGCACACAGTGTAATAGAGGTGAGACCTTGCAGACAACTACATGAGATCTGATGAGGATAAGTATAAAAAAATAAGTATAAAAAATTGGTTTCTATTTTATGAAGTTTCAGGTGCTCTGCAATTAGTCATGTGATACAAATCCTGTCTTCCCCTCCGCCACCACAATTTTATGACGACCTCAGCTATGAAGAATCGATACTTTCAACATACATGAATAAATTCATACTCAATCTTATAAACATGTGCTAACATAAGGAATCTAGTTATTTCAAGTCTTCTTCAGGACTTCTTTCTTTTCTGGGGGGGGGGCACCAAAATAGAGAAAAAATGACCAGTTTTGTTCCACTGATCCAAAGCCTATTCGTGTGGTGTCTCTCTTTTCTTTGGAAACATCATAATATTTTATCATTTTAACTTAATACAGAGATCTTAGTTCTTGCCAGGACAAGGATAATTCCTCTTTGAAGTATGTCTGCCCTTGTAAGGCTGGAATTTAAAAAGACATAAACACTGGGGGTAGAAAGACTGTCTTGGTTATAAAATAAGTCTGAGAACTCAAGTGCTAGGAGTTCTAGTCCCAATTCTGCCATTTAACTGCCATGTGCCTGTTTCTTTTTCTATATAATGACTCTTGATTTTGATTATTACCAGTGACTGTTGCATTGACATATATTCTAATCCCTTGATCTACCTAGATTTGACCACATTCCAAAAGAAGATGGGAATATTTTTTTCCTTTGAATATGACTCAATGGGATTTTTCCCATTGATCGTGGGAATTTTAATGCTTGGAGAATGCCAGAGAATCTGAGTATTACAAAGCCTTATTGATTCAAAATGGGGTTTGAAATTTACTTGGATCACATTTACCTGTAAGGATCACTGATTTAGCAATGGAAAAGAAATCAGGGAAGGTACATTAAAGTATGACATCTATTTTTATCTTTTGGTATGAATTAAAGGAAATGCTATAACTGAATCTGTAGGTTAAAAGGCCAACCATACTGCTAACTGGTTGAGATCTGGAA
Source organism: Macrotis lagotis (assembly GCF_037893015.1). Classification (NCBI taxonomy): domain Eukaryota; kingdom Metazoa; phylum Chordata; class Mammalia; order Peramelemorphia; family Peramelidae; genus Macrotis; species Macrotis lagotis. The sequence goes on along the minus strand of NC_133658.1, from coordinate 159,522,896 downwards.
AGTGAAAATCCTTGTTTCTTAAAGTCAACACTAGTTGGTATCTTTAATAAATTCAACCAAAACAAACTGGGAGCCCAAAGAAAACATTCTTGCACAAAAATAGAGTCAACATAAGAGAGATAGAATGATTGGGGACTCTTCATTTAAAATCTGTGGGCAAGCATAGGGTGCAGCTCATAAAATATCATGAAATCATCAAATTTTGGGATAATGGATCATATCGGTGACAACTCATCCAATCTGTTGTATATTTTCTTCTTTCAATTCAATTCAGAATGGCTAAGATCAAATGGAATATCTGCTCTTATCGGTTCACTCAAGTGGCAATGTTAAAAAAAATACTGTGCACACACACACACACACACACACACACACACACAATCAGGAACTTGATCGCTATGGGCTGACAATGTGTTTTGAAAAGGGGGGAACAAAATCTTTCTTTCCCTGAAAGTTCCCATCCATTGTTGAGTAAACATTCATAAATCTATTGCAGACAGACGGGCTGCACGTACTCGAATTACCTTCAGCTGCAATTTCAGCTTCAAGTTTTAATGCCCTAAACATGAAGAACTTTGTAACCACGGCAGAGAGCTGATTAATGGTGCAGACTTGGCCAACTTCAGGAGTCAAGTGGGTTTTTTCCTCCCCTCCCCTTCCCTCTGTAACCACCTCAGCAAATTTTCCCATTAAATATACAAGGCAATGGAGTGCAATAAAATCGAGAGGATGTTGCGGATAAACACCGGAGCCTCGCCGAACAGATCTATTCAGATGACAGAAAGCAGACTGGCACGCGTTTGCTGGTAGAGCTCCAGAATAAGCCAGGATTGATTCAGGCCTAAAAGTTGCCTATTTGCCTCAATTTTTGACTGTAGGCTGGATCCCTTTTTTACCTGAGATTTGGTCCTGAAGTCTTAGAGGCAACTAGGCATACTAGTTGTATGACCCTAGGCAAGTCACTTGGTCTCTCTTTGCTTTCATTACTTCAACTGTAAAATGAGGCATCTCCTTCCCAACTAAGGATCTTCTGAGATAATATTTGAAAGTGACATCTTCTTCCCAACTAAGGATCTTCTGAGATAATATTTGTAAAGTAGCCTGTCATGTAGTGTATTCTTTTTTATTGATATTTTATTTTTCCAAATACATGTTATGAAAGTTTTTCAACATTCATCCATATGCCTATGTATAATTTTAAGTTACAAAATTTCCTTCCACCCTCCCTTCCCACCCCTCTCCTCTCAGTGATGAGCAGTCAGGTTAATATTATACATACAATATTTGTGTTAAACTTGTCTTAAACATGTTTATAGATTAGTCATTTTCAGTATGAGGAATTGGGATTAAGGTAAAGAAATACATGAGATTATATATATATATATATATATATATATATATAAATATATGTACATATATTTATATATATATATATATAATATATATATATATATATATATATATATGTAGGACATTCTTAAATAACTTCCTTATTTCCTCCCTCCTTTTCTCTCCTTCCTTCCCTCCCTTTTTCTTTCTCCCTTCCTCCTTCTCTCCTCCTATTCCAGTCTTCTTCTCTCCTTTTCCCCTTCCCTCCCTCCCTCAGTCCCTCCTCCCTCCTCCCCCTTCCTTCCTTCCTTCCTTCCTTCCTTCCTTCCTTCCTTCCTTCCTTCCTTCCTTCCTTCCTTCCTTCCTTCCTTCCTTCCATGACTGGCAGTGATATGATTCTTGAGTCTATGGAGCAAAAACGCATTTTATACAAGTTAGAATCAACAATTTTCTCATCCACTAGTTACAATATTTGTTTAGGAATCAAGAGACTCAAATGGCATTATAAAATCAGCATTTTTTTAATCTAACTAGAAATTTATTCCTACACTTGCTCTCTGAATTGAAAATATGTTTCTCAGGATTCCATTTATTCAACAAACATTAATTCAAACCTGAGGGCTAAGGATACAAAGATAAAGAAAAAGTAGTTCTTCTTGTCAAGGAAGTTATAATCTACTTGAAAGATAATTAATAATAACAGGATTTAATAGATACTTTACAAATAAGACCTCATTTGATCCTCATAATAACCCTGGGAGGAAGGTACTATTATCTCCATTTTACAAATGGGAAAACCAAGACAAACCCAAGTTAAGTGTCTTGCTCAAGATCACACAGCTAGTGCATGTCTGATAATGTACTTGATTTCAAGGCTTCCTGACTCCAGGCCCAGTAACACTAACAACAGGTTATCAAAAAAGTTTTTGTGTCAAAAGTGATTCATGAACCTTGTTCTCTTAAGGTGAGGAGAGAACATTCCAGGCTTGACAGTCTTGAGAGGGAGCAGCATTTGCTAAAGCAAAGAAAAATAAAATGGGATGTTGTGCAAAGGGGACATCAGGTATTCAAGTCACTTTGACTAGAACAAAGAGTGTATGGTTGTTGGGGCTAGGAATGGTAATGGGTTGGAGATGGATTGGGGGAATAGTAAAGTGAAATAAAGTCTGGGTCTGTAGAATAACTTTGAGATAAGATTCTTCTGTGTGTCTTTCTCTGGAGCCTTGAAATTCACTTTCATCTAGGCACATCTGGCCCTAAAAAAAATTAAATAAGTGAATGAATGAATGAATGAATGAATGAATAAGCAAATAAATAACGCAACAGGAAAGAAAAATTCCTGTCACTGGTTCAGATTTTAATCTTTTTTTTCTAAATTTCCAATGTCTGCATTCCTGCATTTGGTACTACTGACAAGGAGAACATGTTTATCAGGTTCTTTGTAAATCTCAACAGTTTTTACAAAAGACAGCTATGATGATGACAATTTAAAATCAATTCATTAATAATATCATTCTATATAAATTTTAAATTCAAAGAAAAACAAAAACAAAAACTTTTCAGATAATTCATTTGGAAGCTAAGTCCTTTGTAATTAAACAGCTAAAGACTGCACAAATGGGCCATCTTTTATAAGCGTTTCTTCATCAGGATGATTTAAAGGAGGGATTTCTAAGCATTTTCATCCTTACATTATCTTCCCTCTCCTATTCCTCCTGCACAGTGGAGATCCTATATTATCCCATTACCAACTTCACATACCTCCTTTTTATAATATCTGTCATATTTTCCTTAACAGTGTTGGCAGCCAACACATTCAGGGGCTCTTTCAGTCTCTTTTCCAATATCACCATACATCTTAGAGGCTAGAAGGGATGCTTAGTAAGAAGGAGTTAAAAAATGAAGGAGGTGACTCAGTCCTTTCATGAAAGGACCTGTTGCTGTTGCCATAGTTCCCTGGTCTCAATTTCAATGCTGAGCATGTCTGCCTGTTTCTTTGTTTTGTTTTGTTTACATTTATTTTTTTTTTTGGAATGTGATCCAGTAGTTGCCATCTTGTAAATCTTATTTATCTCTTTTGTATTCTTTTATTATAAGGGATAACTCTGGGAGAGACGTGGGTAATTTGGAAACAAAAGATAATCAATAAAATATGTATTTTTAAAATGAAAAGACCAGTGCCTGCCTTTGGATTGAGCTCCACCTCCATCCCTTCCCTGTGATCACACAAAAATGATCAAGAACAATCGTCTGGATGATTTCACTTGCAGATATTGAAAGATTAGTTAGATATAGAAGGAATCTGTTTCTGGCAAGGTATGCTTGAAAATAAGACCCTAAAGGATAACTGTTGTATATTTTTTAGGTCTGTGGTACACATTGCTCTCAGAACCATTATTTTTCTTTATTATTTATTTATTTGTTTTTCTAACTACATGTAGCAGTAGTTTTCATCAATTATTTTTTACAAAGTTTTGAGCTTTACATTTTTGTCTCTCCCTCCCATCCCTCCTTCCCTCCCCTGACAGAAAACTCTACATTTATAACCATGTAAAATATAAATTCATATTGATCATGTTGTGAAAAAAGAATCAGATCCAAACAGAAGAAAGGCAACAGTAGAGAGAAAAAATAACATGATACATAAGATAACCTTTAAAAATTGGAGATAATAAACTTTGAACTCCACAATTCCTTCTCTGGATGTGGATGGCATTTTCCATCACAAGTTTTTTAAAATTGTTTTTGATTATTTTACTGCAAAAATGAACAAGTCCATCCTGGTTATGAGAAGCATCATTAATAAGGAGTCAAGTCCAAGTGGCAAAATAGAGGACTGATTTCAACACCACTACACTTTAAATATAAATACCACCTTGGCAAGGGCTAAGACTCCGACACTTAGTAGCTGTGTGTCCAGACAAAGCACTTAACCTCTCAGAATTTATTCCAAGAAAATCTCTTAAGATTCTCAGTCTCAGCATCAGTAAAGGCTTTTCCTCCCCTACGAAATTCCTGTGCCATTCTATGTGTAAGAATACTGGAAGGGGGAGGGGGGTGCTAGGTGGTGCAGTGGATAGAGCACCAGCCATGGAGTCAGGAGTACCTGAGTTCAAATCTGACCTCAGACACTTAATAATTACCTAGCTGTGTGGCCTTGGGCAAGCCACTTAACCCCATTTGTCTTGCAAAAACCTAAAAAAGAAAAAAAAAGAATACTGGGGTAGCTTCCTGACTTCAAGGAGCTGACTGTTGCTGAGGTAGAAGAAGGTAGAAGGCAGAAGTATTAAATAGCCTTAAAGTAGGGGCACTAATAGGGAATCAAGCAGTAGGGCATTTAATTCCACCTCTGTCACTAAGTATCTGTATACTTGGGACAGTTCACTCCAAGGCTCGGTTTTTTTTTTTCCTGTGAAATGGTACTAATAAATCACAGATTTATAGTGAGGGTCAAATGAGACAATGGATATTAAGGTACTTTGAAAAGTTAAAAAATAATATATAAATACAGGGCATTTATCACATAACAGTGTCAGTAGGCTGATTACATTATCTGAACCCTTGTACTTTGTGGAGCCTGTGTGGGAAAATGTGAACTGTGACTTGTTTGCTTTGTAAAGGTCTTGAATCACCAGATTTGTACCTCATATGAGCAACTTAAATAAGCTGTTTGCTCTTAAAACCAAAAGAAAGTCTCCCAGATAGTTGTAGCTTGCTAGTATGTTTTCTTACTCACCTGACTGCCTAGTATCATTCAATGCCCCATACCACTTCTCCAGACTTCCCACCTCATACTTGCCATCCTATTTTTTCAAAGCCTTTCTGGTCATTAGTAGATTGAATGAGGAGGCTGGCCCCCATTTTTGGCAGACTACTCAGTCTGTCCCCCCTTACACCACCCAAGATGAGTTTTCCCAGCTGAAGTTTACCATATAGAAGGAAGAAATGTTAGTTGCTGGGGCAAAAGTTATAAAGAAAATCTTTAATGGTCAGTCTTTCTTGATGCAAGGAACATTCAGTACTTCGAAAAGAGAAAAGATAAACTTCCCAGTCATAGTGACATCTTTTCACCCCGAAGATTTTTTTTTCTGATGGAATTCACCTTGTTTTCATGTAAAAGGCCTGTTATATTCTCAGCACTGAGAAATACCCAAGATTCCTCTTGGATCTAAAAAATCCATTCAAACCTTTGGTCCCCATCCCTTTTTGTCTGAAATCCCTATCTTTTCCAAAATTAGCAAAAGTTTTATCTTGACTGGACAAATATTGAAGGACCAGAGTCTCACCTGCCCCAAGGCATGAGCAAGAAGATAGCAAGCTATTAGGTGTTAGGCAGAGAAAAGCTTCTGTTCCTAGCTAGTAATGCTGGGTAGAGGCATCCTTGGAAAGGACCCTAGACACACCAGAACTAGCAAAAGCATTGTCTCATACAGCCTCTACTTGCCCCATAAGTAGTTTATTCCAAATCAAAGGGGAACTAAACAAAGCCACTTGAAAGTGACTTCTGACTCACTCTGTAGCAGCAGGGCAATGCAGGAAGCATTTTACAAAGTTTGGAGGTGGCTGTGGCCACCCCCACAACTCTGCCTCCCCTGGAACTGCATGGGGTTGACATGATCCCGCTGGGTGGAAAGGGCATTTTCCACACTTGTTGCCTCAGACTATCACCTGGCAACTTAACTAGACTAGATGTTGGAGAAAAATGAAGCTGGTTAAAGGTCTGGGCAATACATGAAAGAATCCATGTCAAAGATTGACTCTGACCCAGAAGAAATTTTAGGAACAAAATGGTTTATTTAAGTATTACTGTGGTTAGCAGAAGCTAAGGGAGGGAGGGAAGGGGGAGAGAGCGAGAGCGAGAGCGAGAGAGAGAGAGAAGAGAGAGAACGAGAGCGAGAGAGAGAGAGACAAAGAGAGAGATTGATTCATGAGAGTATAGGCAAAAAGCAAAGCAAAGGTTTAGGAGTATGAGAAGTTATTTGGGGAATCATGCTCCTGCAGAGTGGGCTGCCTCCCAAAGGAAGAGGACCAACCCAAATGAGGAGTAAGTGAGCTTTTTAAAGGGGCAGGAAGATGAGGTAATTTAGATATATGTTGATTGTGCAGTAACTCAGAGAGCAACAATGAAGTAGTTAGGGATATATAGATGATGGGTGGAAAGGATTAATCCTTTCAGGCTAAGAAGGGAATACCTTGTTTTGTTAATAGGTCTAGGTGCCTGTGGGGAAGGAATTTACCAAGAGGGAGGGACCAGATTCAATACTAAAAGTTCATTGACCTAGTCTCATAGCTTGGACAATGTGTGTAATGTTAATGTAAGGGATATAAGATCAGTGTAGAGGGAATAGATTCATTATGAAACATTTTTCTGTCCATTATTTCCCCTTCAGCATGGATCAATTTTTTTTTAATGGTACACTCCCTGAGGGCTGGGTCTAGTTTTCTCTACTAGGAATCCATAACGTCTAACTCCATATCCTAAGTATAGTAGGCATTTAATAAAAGTGTGTTGAGTTAGATGTTTGGAAGAACAAAAGGGGGGGGAACATAATTCAGAGGGGACAAACACATTTCTACAATGCCTAGTCCCTAGCAGAGGATAAGTATTTAAACAGCTACCCCTCACAGGATCTTTTGAGGAAATAATTTAAAATGGATCTTAAAGTTCTATAGAAACCTTGCAATTTTTGTATCCTTTCTGATCTAAAAGACAGCTTTCCAAAAGTTTTATTTCATGACTTGTCTTCTCTCTTCATCCTTAAAAGAACCACTCTCTCTTTCCCTGACCCTTAGCCTCCAAACCCCTTCCTCCTGCTCTGTTAGTAGAGATGCATTTCCTACAGAGTATGAGATGGGATTGTGTAAAAGCCCAGACCAGCCCACTTTACTCTTTTTTTTTTTAGGGTTTTTTTTTTTTTGCAAGGCAAATGGGGTTAAGTGGCTTGCCCAGGGCCACACAGCTAGGTAATTATTAAATGTCTGAGACTGGATTTGAACCCAGGTACTCCTGACTCCAAGGCAGGTGCTTTATCCACTGCGCCACCTAGCTGCCCCTACCACTTTACTCTTAAAAAGAGTAACAAAGAAAAAGGGAACATTGGAAATGCTGATTCATCAGTTCTATGACAGAGAAGGTAAGTGGGTAGATGTGTGTTTAGGGGTAGACGATGAGAGAGAATAACTTCTAGGACTGATGTTCAAAGGCCTTAGGAGGAAATCTATGGAAAATGATGTTCAAAGGCCTTAGGAGGAAATCTATGGGAAATGGATCCAGTTAGGAAGTGCACAGCATCATCTGGATTTCTGTATAGACAGGGCCTGAGAATAGAGATGAAGGGTCAAACTCAGAAGTTGTGCCAACTTTATATCCCAACTTGAACCTAACTGCCCCCACTCTCCACTGAGTATAATAATGCTGGATGATTTTTATATTGTTCTTGTTTAGGTATCATCTGGCAAATCTATGACTTTGTAACTGATAGCTAGCATAGCATCATTATCTCCATTTTATAGATGAAGAAACCAAGGGCTAAAGTGATTAAATGACTTGTCCAATGGGGTCACCTATTAAATATCAAGAAGAGAGCTTGTGCAAAGATTTTTTTTTGAGTACAAAGCTAGCACTCCATCCACTGGATTATGCTATTTGCCATTTGGGGTCTTGTGGCCCAGAGTAGATAGAAGGGAGAAGAGGCTTTCTGAAGCAATTTAGACACATTCAAAATTAGATGAATGGATTCAAAACATTAAAGCCTCCTCCCCGCCAACCCATACTAAAATGAACAATGGGTTGTACTTGTTACCCCACTTATCTTGTGAAGCATTGCCTGTTTTCCAAGGGATGCTGGGACATTGTGAAACCTTTGTTTCACTGTAATCCCTCATTTTAGGTACACACCCTAATAATTAAAGCTTCAAGACAGTTAAAAGTAAAATTAGTACTGTAGAAACCCACTCACGAAATGGATCATAGTTACATGGATGGGTCAAATCATGTTCCCTGAAGCATAATCCTATGCATTCAATTACACTCAATTTGTGATGAAACAGGGACATTCTGTGAGACTGATGTCAACACTATATATCACTGCTTCACTTCTATGATGCTCCCATCTCTGCAAAGATGAAATCTCATCTGCCTTTTAGAACTTCTTTCAAATGTGACCTCCTTCATGAAGACTTCCCTAATTTCCAAACCTCTCATCCCTCATTACCTGAGTGTTCACTTTTTAGAATGTATTTGTTCACTCATTCCTCACTCAACTGTAAGCACTTTGAGAGGAGGATCTGAACTGCATGTTGGTCATATCTCTCTCTCTCTCTCTCTCTCTCTCTCTCTCTCTATCTCCTACAATATATATCAGGTACTCACTACAAGACTGTTGAGTCTAATAATCTAAACCACAGAAGACCTTATGGGAAACTGCAAGAAGTCAACTTTTGTATTGTGTAGCTAAGTGGCAATGTGAATAGAGCATTGAGCAGGAAGACTCATCTTCATGTGTTCAAATCTAGCCTCAGACACTTACTAAACATGTCATCCTGGGCAAATCACTGAGCCCATTAACTTTTTTTCATCTGTAAAATGGGTTGGAGAAGCAAATAACAAATTCAATAGCTATGCCAAAGAAACTCCAAATGGGTCATGGAAAGTTAGACACAACTGAAATGATGCAGCAACAAATACCTTGGCATATATCAAGAAAATGCTTCCCTCACATTAGCTCTTCCCCAAAGTAGGTAGATAGAAGATTGAGAAGATGGTGTGTACCTCTTTGTGAAAAGGCTCAGTAGCCTCTTGACTGAGATTTTATACAGGGAATTTTTGATCAAATAGTATATAAGCTCTCCAGTCCTTTCGAATTCTGAGATTCTGTGATTCTGTGAATTTAGGAGTTTTACTGTCTGAGCAGAATACACTTATCCAAGGTGGGGATGGTGAGAGGCCATCCTTTTCTTCTGACACTCCAGAAACATTTATTCCCCATTTGTTCCTGTTTGAACATTTGTAAAGATGAACATTTGTAAAGACCTATCAGGATTGAATAACATCTTTGGTGCAGTTGTGTTTTTTAAAATGGTGACTTAATACTTCTGTACTTCATCAATCTATGATTTCACCAGCATGGGTTACCCTGCTCCTCTGACCCAAATTACAACCTGTCTCCGACTTTCAATTTCAACCTTTTCAGCATCATGCAATAAACTCCAGTGACTCTCTATCACCTCTGATCAAATTAAAAGTTCCCTGTTGGTGTTTAAAACCCTTCTTAAGCTAGTCTTCTTCTGCCTTTCCAGGCTTCTTAAACTTTACACTGTTTTATTACTTTTTATTCTAGTGACATTGGTCTCCATGCTCTTCCAAAAAGAGAACGTTCTATCTCTCAGTTCTGCTCATTTTCTCTGACTCTTCCCCATGCTTGGAAAACTCTTTCTATTCATCTCTACCCCTTGATTCCCCTGGCTTCCTTCAAAGTCTCACTAAAATCAGAATTTCTACAGGAAGTCTTTCCTAGCCCCGCTTGTTTCAGTGCCTTCCCTCTGAATTATTTTCTATTCATCCTGCATGTAGATTGCTTGCATACATTTGTCTGTTTGTTGGCTCCCTTATAAGATCTAGAGCTCTTTGAGGGCATGGACTGATCTTTGTCTCTTTTTTTTTGTATCTCCAGCTCTTTGTACTGAGGGGGTATTTTACAAATGCATATTCACTGCCTCACTTAGTACTGTCTCCAAGAGTTATCAGTGCAGAAAAATGCATCATCCTACAACCAACCTGTTTATGAGTCTTCTTTCTCTTTTCCTCTCCTTCCTTCCTTCCTTCCTTCCTTCCTTCCTTCCTTCCTTCCTTCCTTCCTTCCTTCCTTCCTTCCTTCCTTCCTCCCTCCCTCCCTCCCTCCCTCCCTCCCTCCCTTCCTTCCTTCCTTCCTTCCTTCCTTCCTTCCTTCCTTCCTTCCTTCCTTCCTTCCTTCCTTCCTTCCCCAATAATTATTTTCAATAATTAAGAGGGAATTTCCCTTAATCACTATGAAAACCCGTCCCTCCAGACCCTACCTACAATTCAATTCAAGAAAGAAATATATTGTGGCTCCATCTGGAGTGAAAATGATCCAGCATGAAACATTATATTTTCACCTGGACTTGTTTATGCCTCCCCTGAAAGAGACCTGTGACCTACTCTAGGCCAGCTACTTCACTGTCCATGAAATACCATCTATCCTTAGTGTCTTCGCCATGTGCTACTTATTAATAAACTGAGATTTACTACAGGTGCTTTCTGGAGAGCTCCTCAATGAGAGTCACCTTGTGCATTGCTCTTCATTGGCTGCCATGGTACTAGGATTGGATATTAGCAAGCTATTCATGTTCCTACAACCAATAAACTCATCTTAAGGATTATAAACAAGGTGTCTGTGGGAAAGTCCTTTGTAGAGATGAGATGTGTCGAAGGATCCAGCATATGCTATATATTTTCTCCTCTTTGCAAGTCCAAGCCCACTGTACTAATTTCCAACATATGTCACTAGTATAGGAAGTTTGCTTGCTATGTACAAAGACCACTAATGCAACACTAAATTTTGTTCAGCCATCAGTTGCAAAGCTGGATTTAATAAGGATCTCTAAAGTCTGTTGTATCATGAACTTCTCCACTGTGGTGTGGAAAACTTCAGTTTGCTTCCTTGGCTTCCCTGAATGATGGGTAACAATTATATTCCCTGGCTTTATGAATTAGAATTAGAAAGAAAGATCAGATATGTTTCTTTAAGCAGTTGAAAGGAACTTTGAATTTCAGTATGGAAACTCATTGATTGAGAAGTAGAAAACATCTTTGTTCTTGGTGACAGTCTTTTTTCAGTTATATCCAACTCTTTGTGACCCCATTTGAGATTTTCTCGACAGATAATGGAGTGATTTATCATTTTCTTCTCCAGCTCCTTTTACAGATGAAAAAAAAAACTGAGGCAAAGAAGGCCAAGTGATTTACCAGTAAATGTCTGAGGTCAGATTTGAACTCAGAAAGATGAGTCTTATTTACTTTTGGTCTGGCATTCTATCCACTACATCAGCTAGCTGCCCTGGAAAGGAACTTAAAAATCATCTAATCCAATTCCCTTACTGCACAGATGAGGAAACCAAGGCTGAGAGGAGTGAAAAGACTTGGATAAAGAAGAATCATTACCATCAGATTTGAATATGCACCCTAAGGATCATGGGACTTTTCGATATAACTTGCAGATGTAATCTGTATTGTCTCCCACTGGTAAAATGTAAGACCTTAAGAGCAGAGACTACTCTAATTTTCTATTTGTATCTTCAGTGTTTACTTAGCACATAATAAACACTTAATAAATGTTTCATTTATTTATTGATGTCTAAAATAAGATGTGTCATCTTTTCATTGAAATAGTTTCCTCTTCTTAAATTCATTTCTATGATTGACACTACTCTTTTCTCAGTCACCTAAGCTCACAAATTCTGGATCATCTTTAATTTCATATAGCCCAACGATTTTTAATAGCATTATACAATTTTAGAGTTGTAACAGAACACCAGTATCCACCTAATTGAACCTGCACTTCCAAAAAATTCCTCTAAAACATAAACAGCAAGGGGTCATTTAACACTGCTAGAAGACCTTCAATGAGGGGGAAATCTCCTCCTGAGGCAACTAATTCTACTTTTAGATAACTCCAATTGTAAATTAATAATGATGAAATAATAATACCAATAATAAAATAGTATTTTTTATAGCTATCTAAGATTTATTTGCAAAACCCTTTAGAAAAATAATTTCAGGGTAGCTAGGTGGCATAGTGGATAAAGCACTGGCCTTGGAGTCAGGAGTACCTGGGTTCAAATCTGGTGTCAGACACTTAATAATTACCTAGATGTATGGCCTTGGGCAAGCCACTTAACCCCATTTGCCTTGCAAAAACCTAAAAAATAAAGAAAAATAATTTCATTTTATCCTCACAGCAACCTTGAGAGATAGGTACTATTCTTATCTCTACAGATGAGGAAGCTGAGGAAGGCAAAGTTTAAGTGACTTGCCCAGGGTCATATAGCTAAGAAATATCTGATGTTGAATATGAATTCAGATCTTCCTGACTCCAGGTCCAGGACTCTATCCATTGTATCACCTAGCTGTTTTACATTAAGACATGTTAGTTTTCATCTTAAATTTACCACTTTGTAGCTTCTACACATTGTTCCCAATTCTCCTCTCTAGGACCACTCAACATCAACAAATGTATTAAGCATTTAATATGTACCAATCTTTGTGTTAGACAATGGGTTAAAAAAGAACACAAAATACACAGTCCCTCCCACAAGGAGTTTACATGACAGTGGTGGAGATAACATGTAAATAACTCTGTGCATATATATATATACACATATACATACATAAACATATATATGCATATATACATATATGTATATGTATATCTATATATCTATATATCTATATATCCATATCTATCTATCTATCTATCTGTATATATATATATATATATATATATATATATAGAGAGAGAGAGAGAGAGAGAGAGAGAGAGAGAGAGAGAGAGACACACACATACTCAGAGACAGAGACAAAGTCAGAGCCAGAGAAGTAGACAAAGCCAAGAGTCAGAGAGAGAGTGAGAGGAAATCAATCTTAGAGTGAACTGAAAAGAATCATTCTAATCCATTCAGGAAATAGTCTTCCAAATATTTGAAGACTACTATCATTCTCTTGTTCTCTAGTCTAAGAATTCAGGTTATTTAGCTCATCCTCATACAACTTGAAATTAAGGCATTTCTCCATCCTTGCTGCCTTTATCTGGAATGTTTCCAGCTTATCCTAATTATCCCTAAAATGTAGTGTACAGAACTGAACACAATATTTCATATTTAGTCTGATGAAAACTGAGCACAGTAAAACTATTACTTCTTTATTCCTGTAAGATGTACTTCTTAAAAAAATCCTTAGCAAAACATTTTGGTTCTGATCTCATTCAAAACCCAACTATTTGTCATATTTAGCTCCATTTTGTTTTTTAATAAATTTTTTATTTTTTACAGCTATCAAACTTTTACTTTTCTACTTTGCTAAAACACTGAATAACAAAGAAAAGAGAAAGGAAGGAGGGAAGAAAATAGGATAGAAAGGAGGAAACAAAGAAACTGTCCTAATATGTCATGTAAGACAAATTCCCATGTTAGCTATGTTCAAACATATATTTCTTCTGCATGTTAGTTCATTATCTCTTATGAGTTGGGCATTTTTTCAGGAGCCTTTTGGAAGCATTTCATATACATATCATGTCATATAGTGTAAATTTTTCTTCCCTGCTTCAATTCATAGGTCTTCCTAGTTGCCTGAAACCATCTCTTCATTTCTTATAGAACAATAGAACTTTCATATAACAAAATTTGTTCAACTGTTCCATAAATGGTGAACATGCCCTTATTTTCCATTTCTTTACTACTACAAAAAGAGCTGCTATAAATATTTTTGCATATATTCCATATTTTCCTCTTACTTTAATCTCTTTGGGGTTTAGTCATGGTAGTGTTATCATTGGGTTAAATAGCACATACCGCTGAGTAACATTTTGAGTAGACTCCTAAATTACCCAAAATGGATGGACCATTCCACATGCTACTGGTAAGGCATCAGTGTGCCTGTTTCCCAGAAGCCCTTCCAACATTTGTCATTTTCTTTTATCATCAGAGTTACCAAGCTGATAGGTTTGAGGTGAGACCTCAGAGAACCTTAATTTGCATTTTTCTAATTATTAGTCATTTGAAACATTTTTTCACATGGCTATAGATAGTTTGAGTTTCCTCTATTGAAAGTGTTTGTGCTTTTTTTAATGAAACCTAATATCATATTTGTTTTTTATTGACTGTCATACCTCATTGTTGACTCATATTGAGCTTGTAAGCTCTTTTAATATCTTTTGCAGATTCAGTTCTATCTAGCTAAGTCTCCCCCTTTTGGACTTGTGAAGCTGACTGATCATAATTTTAACACTGTATATTTATTGCTATTAAATTTCAGTTGTTCAGGTGGGCCCAACTTTCTAACTGGTAAAAATCTGAAAGGAGCAATAATAACCCTTCCAACAACAGCAGCAACAATAATTACTTGTATTAATATAGTTTTTGAAGATTTGCAGAGTACTTTCCATACAATAGCCAAACAAAGTAAAGAGAACAATATTATTTTTCATATTTTATAGATCAGGTAACTGAGACTCAGAGAGGAAAAGGTAGTTTCTCAGGGCCACACAGCTAGTAAGGGTTGGAGTTGATTCAAATTGTGTTTTGATTCTAAAGTCTATGTTCTTCCTATTATACCACTGAACTTGAGTCATTTTATAATCTGGCTCATTAGGTAAAAATCTAATACAATGACTTAAATTTGCACCAAAATGAATACTTTGGTGAAAGAAGCTTGACTGCTAATATATTTATAATGCATGGCAGATTAATGAAACTCTGGGTAACAAGTTCAGCCATATCTCACTGAATTGGGCCCTGAACAAGATTTTCCCCTGGGAATGTAAAAATCTTATTTTAGACTTCTATAGAAAAGTCAATGGACCCACAGTTCCCATGCAAGTACTCTGTATATCAGTACACTGAATAAGGGGTAGGCATTATTGCACCTAACTAAAGAAGGCAAAGTTTCATATCTAAGCCCATAAATGTCACTCTAAGGCTTATAGTTCTGTCCTGGTTGGGGGCTTTCTGAAAAGAGAAATTACTTAATATTGATAGGGAACTTTCCCTCCCTGCCTGGACCTGGATAGTCCTAGTTACTATGATGATATTACTTTGATGATCAAAGTCATTGCTGGTTTGTCCACATCATAGCTCTGCCTTTGTTTCATTTTTATTTTAGATCATGTGTAGTCCAGGAACATGGCATCATCTAGAAACTTCCATCATTATTGCCATCACCTCTTATGTCTTGCTCCTATTACTGGATTGACCCTGGAACTCCTCACCACTTCATTTGTTGCCATCTCTGGAACAGGTTCCCTCTTCTCCTGGATCCATGTGATTCCCCAAGTCATATACTCCTCTTTCATCAGAAGGCTCGAATTGACCTCCTTTCAAGAAACTAGAATGTCTATCTTGGCTAGTTTTTTTTTTATTTTTTGCTGTTCATTTCAATTCCAACTCTCTCCCCTGGCTCCCCCCTTCAAGGTCTAGTCCAAAGGTTATAGCCCAGGAGTTCTGAAACTAGCCATAAATCAGTCAGTCATCATTAAAAAGAGATCAATAGGTCAATGAGTACCCTGGGAAGGTGAGGTCATACTACATCAATACCAGAGCAAAGTCTGAACTGTGGTATCAATGGAGAGGTTTACACCTTGTATTAGGAGATATCTTCTGAACCAGAACAAAGACAGGTGTCAGCCTAGAACATGCCCCTGGCCACTCTGTCTACTTTTTCATCAAAGTGGCTGAAACTCCTGTTTCAATAGCAAAACAGGTTAGGAAGAAGTTTGTCAGAGCCCTTAGGATTATATAATCACAGACTCCTAAAGTATTAGAGATGAAAGGACTTTCCATTTTACAGATGAAGTAACTGAAATCCAGAGCTACAGTGATTTGACCAGTCTTACAACTATTGAGATTTTTTTCTTTATTGTCAGAAAAAGTTGTCATGTAGTAAGAAGACCTAAATTTTGAGACCCACCTCTATGACTTTCTACCTGTATAGCCTTGGGCAAGTTACTGAACCTCTCTGAAATTTGCTTCCTCATCTCTAAAAATACTTTCATGATGAAAGGGGGGAGGAAGAAAGAGGAGGAGGATGGGGGAGGGAAGAGAGAGAGAGAGCACGTGAGAGAGAGAGACAGACAGACAGAAACAGAAAGAAGACAAGGGGGAGAGAGACAGAATGAGACAGAGGAGAGAAAGAAGAGGGAGAAAAAAGGAAGGGGAGAGAGAAAAGAAAAAAGAGAGGGTGGAGAGGAGAGACAGGTGAAAGAAGAAGGAGAATTAGGAGAGAGAATGAAATATAAGTAATTTAGTACTTAATATATGTTGCATATTACACTAAACTCTAAGGATATAAATGCAAGCAATCAAGACAATCCTCAGATTCCAGGATATGGAGAGGTTGGGAAATGAGCCACTGTGCATGGTATGGAGATAGCCGAGTAGGGGATGCAGACTTAATTCTCAATAAAGTGAAGGCAGATCTAATCTAAAATCTGGGGGTCTAATTAAAGGTTCCAGTGGGAATGATGGCTAGAATGCAGTTAGTATACTTTTGTGATGACAAAAGAATATAATCAAGATAGTTGTGAGAATCAAATAGGATCATTGTACTTTATAAATACAACTAAAAAGGTCAAGTAGTGTCCGTACTAATCATGAAATTATCATTATTTGGTTGCAATTTTAGGATCATAATTCAACTTTTTCCTTTATATTTTGCTCCTGAAATTTTGATCCTTACGTTCATTGGATCATAGAATTGTGCTAGAAGGAATTTTAGACATCTTCTAGGTAAACTGCTTTCATTTTACTATTAAGGAAACTGAGGCCCAGAGAGATCCCTGAAGGGACTAACATCATACAGATAATGAGTTGGACTGGATGGAATATAGTACCAGCTTTGCTACAAATCAATTGTGTGATCCAGCAAGTCAGTACTCCCTACTGTACCTCAGAAAGAAAAATTAGGGACTTTGTCTAGAGCTCTGAGAAGGGTCCTTCCAGTTCTGATCTTGGGTGATTCTATATAGGTTTCCATCAAACCTGCCTGTTAGATTTTTCCAAAGACAAACAACTAAACATTGACATCTCTACCAATTGTGACTGGAACAGTGCAAAACTTGTATATGACTTTCTTCACAGATATCTATTACATACAACCACTTAACAGTTGATATTTCCCACAACAGAACTGAATATGGGTCTATTTCAGTATGGTTTTTTTCCCTCCAGAAAATGTCAGCTTCCCCATTTTGTGTTACTTTTATGAAACCACAGTTACTTTTATCATCTAACTGCCTCATTGCTTCAGCAGGACATAGATCGGTTTTTAATAACTAGAAATATTTGAAGTTTTCTGTACTTTATATATGTTTGTATATCTTTCCAAGCTGCCCATGCATTTACTCATGAACACTGAGTCTTTTCATCTTAAAGATTACAATCTTATGAGACTTGACAAGTTAAAGAGGGTCTGGTGGGGTCAGGACTAATCATACCTTATATTTAAAGAGAGCTTATCTCTACTCCAAGAGCCTCAAATTCATTGTAGACATTTACTCTCATATTTCCAAAGGGTGAGAGGCAGAGATCATTGGCTGGCACTCTTCAGTAAGACACCAAACCCAAGGCATAAAAGAGGATATGACTCTTCTCAAGTCACACAGTGGAGGGTTAGGCATTGGAGGGGGCCAAAGTTCCTGACCCTCTTCTTTTCTTCTCTCTCCCCTTCCCCCTTCCCCAGTTCTTTTCCCCTATACCTTGACACTAGCTTTATTTATAAATACCCTATTTATCCTGTGAAAAGACACTCAGCAATGGTGGCTCATTTCCATGTATTTTCAACTGAACTGATTAAACACTGCAGAATATCCATTAACCTCCATGCCCTCATCCATAGTATAAGATCTTCAAGTGTATAATATGGTTCCCATCCTCAAAGAGTTTACAATTTATTATTATGTTCGAAGTATAAGACCACTAATTCTTCAAAGCACAGGTATATATTAAAATATCACAAGCAGAGCACAAATTTATTATAATTAGGGAAACTAAAAACACTTCTTAGGAACTACATAAGGAAGTATATGGCAATCTGCCAGACACTACAGTCATTTAGGAAATCCAAAAAGAAGGAGCATTTATTTGTATGGTAAATCAGAAAATTATGGAGGAAATAGCCCTGGAACTTTGCTGTTGAGCTAATGCCCAATATAGTCTTATGGTAGTGATGTAACCTTGGAGAAGTCACTTTACCTTTATTGAGCTTCAGTTTCCTCCTCTTTTAAAAGAAAGAAGTTTGTCTGTATGATCTCAAAGTTTACTTCCAGCCCCATGCTTCTAATTTCTGAGAGTGGTGTCAAAATATATTTTTTCCTCCCTTAGATTACCTCTATCTAGTACCTTATTAAGTTGTAAAGTATCATTTATTAACTTTTTTTCATGTAATACTCACAAAACCCATAGGATTGGTGCAAATTTTTTCCTCTTCTTTTTATAAATGCTGAAATTAGATTGTGTAGTTAAATAACCTGCCAATGATCTCACAGTTAGTGGGATCTGAATCTATGACTCCTTGATTTCAAGTCAAACCCCTCTAACCTTTATACTAGACTAGGTTATTTCTCAAGCTTGAATCACTTTTAGAAGCAGATATGAAATTCACATTTCTCTTTTTAAAATTTTTCTTTAGATGAAGTAGCTATTTTTAAAATAATATTTTATTTTCCCCCAATTACATATAAAATATTTTAACATTTTTTTGTTCTGAGCTTCAAATTCTAATCCTTCCTTTTTTGCCCTCCCTGAGATGATGAGCAGTCTGATATAAGTTATACATGTGCAATCATGTACAGCATTTCCATATTAGTCATTTTGTGGAAGGAACTTAGGCTCAAAAATTTTATGTTTGAAGGATCATTTTATAGATGGGAAAAGGTTTTACCTATGTAAGTATAAGAGAAGGTATTTGAACCTTAGTACTTGAACTTCAAATTCAACATAGCTTGCCCTGCAACATGATGATAATTGGTGAGGGGTATAAGGAGAAACAGCCAAATAGCAGGTTTTCCTATTTGAGACAAGTGAATTAAAAATCCTCTTCCATGTTAAATATTAAGACCTTACAAAAATTCTCCTTCCTCTGAGAAGCCTTCCTTGACTGCTCCAGTCCTCAATGATTTCCTTCTCAATTTCTATAGCACTTGGCAGTTGGAAGCACCTTGTTTGCACATAGCTAATAAATGTCTCTTCATGGCTATTTAGAATATTTGCATGGGTAACACCAGCTAAGCAGAGCCCACAGAACCCTCTGATCTGTTGCTTGACACCCTATCTAGCACTGACACATACTCACATTTCCCATGTAGCCTTATCAATATGTTGAGCTAAGGACTCGACCTTAAGTTCTGTTTTTTTCCTTTCATCTGTTTTGGTCAACTGAGTCATTTTCTTTTGATATCATGCTATGGTTGACTCAATTCATGTCACAGACTTAGGTCTGCTCTGCAGACTCAGAGTCTTTGCTTCCCTTTGTCTTTCTCTGTATATTCTGATTCCATCTAGTAAACTCAGATCTTTCTGAGGGCATCACTATTTTTATAAACTGAACTCTTTCCCCAGTTGGTCCTTGATAAAGTTTAGAAATGATTGTGAATAAACATGGTCGTATTTGTCCTCACCCTCAAAGTCTGCAGTTATTATGGACCAAGTAAGTTTCTCCATTTTTTTCCTGCTACTTTCTGGTCCTTTACAGTAGAAATGCTCAGTACATTTCACAGTCTGTAATTTTTAATCTTATAAATTCTATATAATCCTAGACAGGTTAAGTGACTTATCTAGAGTCACATAGCCCGAAAGAGCCTTTGAATATTGGTTTTTCTGTTGCCAAATTCTAACAATATATTGTGATGCTTGTGGTTGGTTCTTGTCCTTTGCTTTTGAAGAAGACCAAAACGACATCACTATGTTTGAGATAAATTACAGTGTGTTTGGTTGTAGGTGATCAGCCCAGTATGAGCTCAGAACACTCTACCATAGCTGGGGCACAAATAGTCCATGTGATCACCTGGGGTGGGTACTCTAAACTTACAGATGTCATGTTTCTTTTGAGCTGCTTCAATTCTGCCCTTCTCATAGAGTGCAGCTCCCTCACTGATAAAGGCACACTATGCTGGGCTGTCCTGTGCCAGTGTCTCCCATGCAGCACAGTCAGTTCCAAAGTTCTTAAGAGAGGTCATCAGGGTATCTTGGTAACACTTCTTCTGATCCCCTTGTGAGTGCTTGCCCTGAGTAAGTTATCCATAAAATAGTCCTCTGGACAAGTGTACATCTGGAATTCTAACGTTTCCAGCCCATCGCAGTTGCACTCTGTGCACTTTAGCTTGAGAAAGGACCTCAGTGTCTTGTATCTTCTCCTGCCAGGTGATCTTCAGAATCTTTACTTTCTTTAATCAGAGAGTAAAGTCCTTGAAGGGAGGGATTGTGATTTGAACTTCTTTATCTCTTGTATTGGTTAAGCACATCATAACAAAGCTTATTGTTGATTATTTCTCATTGGAACTAACAATTTTTTATTCTTCAGATTTAAACTAGCCCTAAAAGCTGGTTAATACCTATCTGAGGTTTGAAATTAAAGATTATTCAGAAGGGGAAAGTTAAATTGAAGTTTCACACTCAGATCTACTAACTATTCAGGACAAGAGGAAGGTGGGTGGGTGGTATGGTGGATAGAGTATTGGACCTTGAATCAGGAAGATCTGAATTCAAATCTTGATTTGATACTTATTAGCTGTGTGATTCTGAGTAAGTTATTTTATTTTTCCCTCACTTTCTTAATCTGAAATGCAGTTGACAATAACACCCACTTCATAGGGTTGCTGTGAGAATAAAAGTAGATAATATTTGTAGAGCACACTGTAAACTTTAAAGTAATATATTATCATTAATAATTAGGAAATTCTGGTATTCAGATCTATAAAACAAAGTAAAAATCCATAAAACAATAAGAGAAAAAAAGCCTTTTTAAACTCTAAAGAACTTTTGATTTTGAATTTTTATACCCCTTGATCTGGCAGAAATTTCCCATTAAGAATAGTGGTCTCAGGGGCACCTACTGGTGCAGTAGATAGAGCACCAGCCCTGGAGTCAGGAGGACCTGAGTTCAAATCCAGCTTCAGACACTTAATACTTGTCTAGCGGTGTAACCTTAGACAAGTCACTCAAACCCCATTGCCTTAAATAAATAAAAATTTAAAAAAAGTATACTGGTTTCTATAGGTTTGTTGCTGTTGTTTTGCTTTTGTTTTTTTTTAAATCAAGTCCCTTTTCTTCTATTCATCCTTTCAGCTCATGATACCTTGAATTTCAGATTCTTTGGATAAAAATAAATCTCTGGCCTACAAGAGAGGAGACTTGGTTTCTAGTTCTAGTTTCAACTCTGCTACTATCTGAGTAAATTTGAACAAATAACTTCCTCTCTCTCTAGGACTCAGTTTCCTCTTCTGTAAAAATGAGTGGGTTAAACTAGATGAGCATTAGGGATTCTACTAGCTTTAAATTCTATACTTTCTTTATGGGTAAAGCCCCATTGACCTCCCTTTTATCTTAAAGAGGAGAGAATTCTTGGCTCCAAAGCTGTGATTTCACTAGAATTTTTGTCTTCATATTGCTCTTCCTTTATTTTATATACTAACTCAATATTGAAGTTGTTGGCTTATAGCTGATTGTTCAAAAATCGTCTTTTTGGAGGCTCATATTTTCCTGTTTACCTGGTCTTCAGAGACTGGGTCTACTTTGGGCTCAATAGCCATATCTTTTGCTAAAGCAGCTGAACGTTTTCTGCAGTTTGTGTTTTTATTTCTTTAGTAGCTCATAAAATTTCATAGCTTGTCCTAGGCCTTTCAGTCTTTAATCTTCAACCTCTGCTGGAGTTGGTCCCATTTCTTTTTAATTATACCTCCTTTTTTTTTTAAAGTTTCCTATTGAATTTTTATGACAATATGGAGACATGGATTGACTCCAACAAAAATGAAATCTTTATGGAATAGCTATTTCTCTCCCAGAACCTTCTGAAAAATGTTCCTCTGTGGATTTTTTAAGGGGTGGGGGGAGGGCTGGTGAGAAAGGGTTCCCTCTTGTCTTGGCCAGGGATCAACAGTTCCCTGACTGGCAGGCGACTCTGATTGTTACTATTTTAACCTTATGGCTGCCTGGGGAGCGGATAGACAGACTAGGGAAAGGGAGGAGTGGCAAATATGTAACACAAGAGGATTCTTAGTGAAGAAGACTTCTCTCAGCCTCTTCTGGTCCCAAGGCAAAATTCAGATTTACCTGCCTGAACATTCTTAGGGAAGACACACACACACACACACACACACACACACACACACACACACACACACACACACTTGCAATTCATTCAACACAACTCCCCTCCAGTACCCAAGTATGCTTTGTCCCTCTAACTAGCACCATTTGTGATTATCTGAAGTTAGCGTGTCACAGCTCAGACTAAATGTCCATACTTCCTAGTATCATGACTGCTTGTATTTCATGGGGTTCTTTTTGTGATAATGAAATTAATAGCATTTCACCATCTATCTCTTAATGTAAATAATTCATTTGTGTTTCTAGGTGATTATGGTATATTCACAGGATAGGAAGGTAGAGATCAATAAGTAGTGATAATTTGGTTCCATGAGAGCACATGTGATGTGGCAGATAGGAAGACTTGCATTACCCATACAGAAAATAAAAGATTTTTATAGCTGAGCTTTTTTATAGCAAAGAATTAGAGAATAAGGAAGAAACTTTGAGTTTGGGAATGGCTAGGCAAATCATGGTAAGCAATATATTGGGATATTTTTAAGCAATAAGAAATTACGAAAAAAAATGCATTTGGAAAACCTGGGAAGATTCATGAGAACTGGTGCAGAGTGAATTGAACAGAACCAGAACAAGATATCCAGTGATCTCATCATAATGAAAAATAACTTCCAGAGAGAAAAGAATATAGATCAATTCAATGACCAGCTATAGTTCCAAAAGTCCCAAGAAGAAGCAAATTATCTCTTTCTTAAAGAAAATTGATTCCGCATTGTTAATTCAGAATGAATACAGTTTTGGATCTGGCCAATGTGGGAATTTGTTTTGTTTGGCTCAAGATAGGGTTTTTTATTTGGTTTTTAATTTGTGAGGTTGGGGGAGGGTGAATTTATGAGGAAGAGAGAGGAGCAAATGATATTTATTAAATACAGAATAATAAAAATGAAAGTTATTATATAAAAATAATCTTGTGAGAATCTTCCGAAAATGACACTTAAAACATTAACTAACAATGTGGTCATGAGAAAGTCCCTTAATCTCTTGGAACATCAGATGTCTCAACTATAAAATGAGGATAATACTTCATCCTTCCTCAGAGGGCGGTTGTAAGGAAATTACATTGCAAATCTAATAATATTATAGGAATAGTAGTTATTATGATTTAACTTACAGATCAAAATTTCTCCACCTTTTATACTGAATGATGTTGACTATGATTTACTTTTTCATGCCCATTTAGGGGAGGGGGCAATTACCCAACACACTGAAAGCCTTTTTATTTTTTCAGATATTCCTAGAAGTACAGGTGTGTCAATTGTAACATCTATCTACTTCCTTTTATACTATGTCTTTAAAATTAAAAAAAAAGCTTTGAGACAAAGTTAGAAAATATCTCTTTGGAATTGCCACTGAAGACCGTGCTCTTCTTCCTCTTCCTTCCAGAACACCATTTTTTAATAGACCATGAAGTCAATTGACTCCCAGTCACAGAAATCCAATAATCTAATCTAGCTCTCTCAGATTCCAGTCTATCTAATCTGTGATGCAAATACATTTTTTTTTTCAAATCTAGATTCTGCGGAAAATACTTTAACTCAGCCATAACTGGAACTATTCCATCAGAATCCACATTAAAGCACACTTTCCAAATAGTCTGTAAGTCAAGTGTAAATACACTACTTTGCAAAGATTCTGGAGCATTGTGTATGTTAATAAACAAACTGTCTACATTGGGTAGTTTAAGCCCTTTTCTCCCTCCCTTCCAAATGCCGCTCTAATTCATAGTTCATGAGTGTAAAGGAAAGAAAAATCTTAGCTGTTTGCTTTGATATTTGAGAGGCAAAGTGGCAAAAAAGGCTAGATTGCTGACCTTGGAATCAGAAACACATAGTCTTAAATGCTCTCAGAGCTTCAGTTTCTTCATCTGGAAAATGGACTTAGAGGTACATCAGGTACTCAACTTTTATGGTTCAAAACAAATATATACATATACTCTGGGTTTTTGTGACCCTTCTTCCTGGTTTTCCTCCTACTTTTTTTCTTTTTGTAAAACATTGGGATTAAGTGACTTATCCAGAGACACACAGCTAAGTAATTAAGTGTTTGAGGTCAAATTTGAACTCAGGTCCTCCTGACTCCAGGACCAGTTGTCTATGCCACCTAGCTTCCCCTTCCTCCTACCTTCTAACTTTTCTTTTATTTTACTGAATCATCATCCAGATCTTATCCTTAACTGTGGGTGTTCCTCAAGGTAGAAGTCCCTCCTCTTCACTATCGACATTTTTGTTTTTAGTGGCCTATTGGCCTTAGTGTCAGGGAGATCTAGGCTCAAATCCTGCCTCTGACATACTAGAAGCATGACCTTGGTCCAGTCACCTCTCAGGGTGACTCAAATTAGCCTCTTAGGGCTCCAAGCAAATTCTTTGAGACTATAAATTGGTAAACAGGTCCTGATCTATGTAATAAAGGAAGTTTCTAGAGTCCCCTACACTGATAAAAATCACAGATTAGGGCAAAATATACAAGTGCATGTATATAGATAAATAGATAGATAGATGATAGATAGATAGATAGATAGATAGATAGATAGATAGATAGATAGATAGATAGATGATACTGACTTGTGGCCCCATAGCAACAGATTTTAGTATTGTTTTTCAGACTCTTGGTATATATGAAATGCAGTGAAGTATGGAATCTAAAGAACTGTCACATTACAGTTCTGTCCTCCATTGCATCCACCCCTGACACTAAGGAACCTGGGGGATGTGGGAGGAGACTTAGCAATGTACCAAGTTCCTCCCAGGCAGGAGGTGAGAAATATCTTTCTTGTCCTTATATAAACCCACTGAAGGCTTCCCTACATTATCTTATCAAGGTATACCTTCCAATCCTGGGTCAGAGAATTAGGTGATTCAGAATTAGCTGCTAATTGTGAAGAAACTAAATTATTGTTAATTTAATTTAATTATTAACTCTATTGTTAGTAGAAATCATCTTATTGTATTTCATCCTTTAAAAAAATATAGGTTGTTTTGATCCCAAAGAGGGAAATTCCCAGAATGAGAATAACACAGAGATTCTCCACTGCTTATTCTTCCCTGATCTCAACTGTGTACCAAAAGCATTCTAATAACTTTTCCTGTGGGGGTAGTGTAAGCTGGCAGCCTGTTGTTAAATAAAGGTTATTCATCACCACTCTGAATCGGGGTTTGTCCTTCACACAATTGGAAAGAAAACTAACGCATTTCCTAATGCTGATGCCTCTCCTTCCTCCCTACCAACCCCACCCCAATCTAGAAACAGGAGCACTTCCCCTAGTTGGTTTTTCCATTAATGTTTTTGAGACACTAACTTATGTGTAATGGGAGGTGCCTGCTAGCAAAAATATGGAGGGAAAGCCAATTTTATGACCTTTTTTGCCACCTGCACCACTTACTCTGAAGTTTCTGGTATCAAGGCTTTGTCAGGAAATCCCATTTGGAGCCAGCTCCAAGAAATGGCAGAACTTGACCTCAATCTGGACACACTTGACTCCTCAACAGTGATTGAGGAAATCATTGTGAAACAGGGCTTGGGGCAGGATGGAACCAGTTAGGAGGCCATTCCAGTACCTTTTTTCTTTGGTGGCCTTTAATGTTGTGCCAATTCTTCTCAAGACAAGTAAATGCTTTCTCTGCTGCCCTCCAAGCCTGCTTTTATGTTGGTTTCTCAGTTTGGATCTATCCTCTTCCTCTGCCTATGGCTTCTTTCTCTCTCTCTCTCTCTCTCTCTCTCTCTCTCTCTCTCTCTCTCTCTCTCTCTCTCCATTCTCACCCTAGTTTCCATTTCTCTTCATTTCCTCCCTTTCCCCTTTCCCTGTCCTCTTCCTTTCCCTTTAACCTGGGTCAGTGGCATCATGCTAACACATTAAGGAAGGTATCTTGGAAGCCTTCCACAAGACTGGTAATTAATTCATCCGGGAGCCTGTAGGTCCAGCTGGCGACTTAAGAGCCCTGGAAGTCAGGATAATGCTGGCATATTAATTGGGTGATGGGAAAGATTTCAGTCATAAATCAGGAAATATTTATTATCAAGTATGTAATTTAAATAAGTAACATATCTCACTCTACCTTTCAATGTGGATATGTAGATATCTGAGGCATAATTCTGGTCTGTTTGAAGATTTCTCCCTCTATCCCTATGTTGGGTAAGAATACCAGGTCTTCTCAGCACTACATAATAATTTTCTATGTTTATTTGTTTGTTTTTTAATTCAACAAACATGAAATGAGCACTTTCTTTTGCAAAATGCAAATGGCATAGTATGTCTATTCAGATTCTATTCAACTTGGTCATTTGGTTCCCTGAAAAGCCAAATATGGCATTAAATGAGGCTTAGCGTCTAGACCTTGAAAAGAAACTATTCTACTTATACCAAACTTGAGAAGCTGATTTCAGTTCTGAACACTAGAGTTTAAGCAGAAATATGTCACCTGGAGAGAATCTGGGGGAAAGACAGCCATTGATCACTAGTATTAAGATCCATGACATTTGAGAAATAATTTCATTTATCCTAGAGAAGAAAAGAATGAAGACAACAGCAATTGCCTTCCAAGTATTTGAAGGACTGTAATGTTAAAGGTGAGACTGTTTGGCTCCAAAAGATAGAACTAGAAGGAGCATGTGGCAAAGGGGTAGATTTCACCTTGATGGAAGGAAAATTGTTCATATTAGAACTTTCCAACAGTAGAACAGTATGCTGTATGAGGTAGGTAGGTACTGAGAGTTCTGCTTCAGTAGATTTCTTCTAGCAAAGTCTGGTTGAAGAGATCCTTTCCAACTTTGACACTGGGCTGTTTTTGCACAGAGTGTGCTTCAGTTCTTAACTTGTTTGTCCTTATCATTCAGACTTGAATGTTACTTTTATATTTGCAAAATCTGGAGGTGTTCCTTTTAGGCACTGTATAAGAGCAGTGGACTTGGAGCCAGGAAAACTCCAAATTCTATCTTAGACACTTAGCTGCTCAGGCAGCTTTTATGACCTCAGGCAAGACCTTAGCAAAATTCACTTAATAATAACCCCTACCTTCCAGGGTTGTTTTGAGGATCATATGACATAATAATTATAAAATGCTTAGCCCATAAAAAGCTTTAAGTAAAGCCCATAAAAAAGCCTTAAGTATCCTTCTCATCATCATTTATTAATCAGAGTTTCTAAAAAAATATTTTTCCTTGTTGTATCTTTCTTCCCCTATCCCCTAGCCCAGAATTCAGATGGAAAAATGGAGTTAGACTTTGGAACCCCAATATTCACTTGTGGAGTTATGAATGTAGAATTTTTTGCACACCCCCCCAAACCCACTATTTAGAAATTCAACTGATGTTAGCTTTTGTTTAGATAACTATTAGGGTGGATCAATGACAGAGCTGTTTCAAGTCACTATTTTATTTTCTTAGTAGTAAATGTCGAAATCTGTTTCTATGCAAGTCTCTTAAATGTTGCAGAAGCAAGTTTTCTGGATTGTACTTTTCTGTACTTTCTTAGACATTAGAAGAACTCCCAGGAGGACAGATTACAACTCTCTGTGACTTCCTGCTGTATGGAATTTTTGTCTGTGCCTTTACATAATCCTTTCTGGATCCACTACTAAAAGCACTTCCTCTGGTTTTGTCTTCCTCTGGTTTTGTCAGTTTTGCAAGGATGCCAGTGTTCTACATGGACAGTACTTATCTGGCCTTGTTGTGGTTCGGTTGTGTCTGACTCTTCATGATCCCATTTGGGGTTTTCTTGGCAAAGATTCTGGAGTGATTTGTCATTTCCTTCTGCAAATCGTTTTGCAGATGAGGAAATTGAGGCAAACAAGGTTAAGTGACTTGCTCAAGACCACATAAGCTAGTAATTGTCTGAGCCTGTATTTGAACTCATGACTTTCTGACTCCAGGTCTGGAGCTCTATCTACTTCACCATCTGGCTACCCTCAGTTGTCAGTCATTCTTCATATGTGACTATTCAACCTCCATTTCAGGTTATGCATATCTTTTGTGCTACATTTATGTTCAAAAATAGGTAGACATTGTAAGGAATATGGGGTGTTTGGGTTTCATAAGAAAGTGAAGGAAGCATAATTAGTTTACATTCAAAAGACTGGAGTCTACCTATATTGTTGTCTATGGGAAGGTATTGATCTGATCAAAAACTGAGATCAGACCAGGTCTTCCCCACCTAGTTCTAATTTAAGCTAGAGTCTTAGACCTTTTTCTTTGCTCATACTCAAGGAGGTAGCTGTTCTTTCTCATTAGTATAATGAGAAGGGCAGGAAAAATGGATAGGACCAATGTATCAATTAGATTGTGAGCCCTGTCAATGACTGGCAAGAAGGAGCAGGATCAAAGCCTTTCTACTGCATAAGAGATCTAACATTTCTGGGATTCCTCGCCCTCTCCTACCTTGAGACAGGTGTGTCTTTTTATTAATATGTCTTAATAAAAACCCATTTTAATCACTCTGGACTAAGTATTCATGAGCCATTTATATTAGACATGATCCTATCTAGAAGGTTTTTTTTCCTTCTGATAGTATAGATGACAATTTCATGATCTAAGCAGAAGGGGAAGTTCTTGACTTTGACAAATTTCTTCAATGTCATCAATGTGCTAATTGCATCGAACCCTGGAACATTTAAAAGCCTCATCATTGAAATCCATGATTAATTCAAAGGTTTAATCATTCACATAGGAAAAACCAACTGGATGAATAATACATGTTGTCTTGATTGTGAGTGTAGTTAATTGGAATGTGTACTGAGCTAGTCCATATGTTTGTGTGTGGATGTTTATAAACATATGCATATACCTATTTACTTACACACACAAATATATCTTGGACAGGCACAGCAGATGGATGATGAGTAGAACTCATGATGGAAAAGTTAGAAGAAGGATAGACTGAATTGCATTTAGAAAACTGTGAATGCTTTCACAATTCTGAACTGCTAGATACCATGTAAGTTCATCTCTTCGATATCAATATTCTCCCAGTAATGCTATAAGCTCTCCAGCCAGGGAATAAAATTATATTAGAAGAATTAAAATTGTGGTGGATCTTTATAGATCAAATGGGGAGAGGGGGACACTGCATAGTGGATTGATTTAAGCATCCTGTCCAATGTCATAAATGATGATGTATGAGCAAGGACTCATCTTTTGTTCAGCAATTTGTCTGCGGTTATTGGGCAGTTTGGTGGTGTAGTAGATAGTGCTGGACCTGGAGTCAGGAAGACAGTCTTCCTGAGTTCAAATGTGACCTCACACACTAGCTATGTGTGGGAGAGTCACTTAACCCATTTTGCCTCAGTTTTCTCATCTGTAAAATTATCTGGGGAAGGAAATGACAAACTACTTCAGTATCTCTGTCAAGAAAATAGCAAATGAGGTCACAAAGAGTTGGATACAACAGAAAAACAACAAATGCAATTAATTAATATTGTCCACATTCTACCAAGATTGCAAGACTCAGGTGAAGTCCCTTCTTTGATAAGATTCTTTCTTTTCTCAGTTTTCCTAACTGTCCTTCTCTCCATTATCTATATCCTTTCCTTGGCCCTCAGGATCACCAAATAGAGCCACAAAAAAACTTCAGAAATAATCAAATTCAAGATTAGGAAACCAAAACTGAGGGAGGTCAAATGTGATTGGCTGCTCTGACTCTGGTCACTTAGTACCCCCATCCTCAGCTGCCTTTCAAATATCAAGCCTCCTAAAAAGGAAGACAAAACAAAAAACTATCCTGTTTTAGGATACATAACAGATTGTGTACATTCCCAGTGGGAATCCTTAAAATTATTCTTAAATCTATTCATTCCTGAAGGCTTGTGCAGGTCTTATTTTTTAAAATGAGAGTATTATTATCTAGCCTATGGGTTCTTAATGTTAGGATTGATTTCCAGGGGTCTATGAAATTACATGGGAATAATAAACCAAAACAATCATATCTTTATTTTCCCTATCCTTTAGTTTCTTTTATCATCCTATGCATTTGAAAGCATGATTCTAAGAAAGGTTCCATTGACTTGACCAGGCTGCCATTAGGGATTGGTGACACAATAAAAAGAATAAGAACTCCCTGATTTAATTTAAACTCCTCATTTTATGGAAGAGCAACTTGGAGCCTAGAAAAGAGAAATAGTCTTCCTAAGTTCTCACAACTAATAGGTGGTAGAACTGGGTAACCCAGGCTATCAGATCATAACTTTAGAGCTCAAAGGGATTTCAGTAAAATGGTCCAATGCTTTGCCTATGTAGTCATCGACTCTTATTGTAACCTCCTTAAAGTCAGCATTAACAAAATGGCCATCTGAAAAGATAAGTTAAGCAGTCCACTAAAATCTGAATAACTTTTCAGACTCAACATTTCCCTGCTTAAAAATATACTTTTTATAGATTTATTTTTTAAAAGAATAGGGCTTTTTTTTTGTATGTTGTATTGTATGTGTGTTTTTTGGGTCAGAGCAATGACAAGCTGTATGTTGTTTTATGCCTGGGCAGGAAACCATAATATTGCATAAAAAAGGAGAGGCTTCATGGATTTGAGCCCTGGCATTTCTCCACAGTGAAGTGGGCTTGAATCCAACTCATGTCAAAGTGCCAAACAAATGTCTTTCCATGCCCCCTCCCTCACACAGAGTCATAGTCCTCTTGTCTATTTTCAGTTTGGGGGAGGGGTACATAGAATGGAGAGAAGGTTCTGGGAACAATTCTGGTGCAAATTTATTTCCTGATCCAGTTGGCAGATCTCAGACCTAGACCCAAAGCCCCAAGAGGAGTGTGAGGTTAGTGATGCCAACATGTTCATTTGCTTTTGAGGGGCCAGGGACTGAGAAGGATGTGCAGAGTGACAAGATACCCCGGTACCCTCTTGATAATGATTAAAGGGAACTGACTGGTGTTGCTTTTCAAAACCATGGGTCTACTATTTGACTCATCTCTGGAATCTTCAGAAACCAATGAAACAATGAAATTCTTTCTCATTAGATGAAGAAGGTTGGAGTTGGTGAGTGATTGTGTAAATAAGGGAAGACAAGAGAGGTAACTTGTGGAGAATGGAGTAAGAGTTTTGTGGTCAAAGCTACCTTTTAGTTTGGGGGGAAGTTTGCAAAATAATAGTAATAACAATAATAACAATAATAATAATAATAATAATAATAATAATAATAATAACTCCTTTGACTTCAGGGAAGCTAGGTGGGGCAACAGATAGAGGACTGGCCCTGGAGTCAAGAAGACTCATCTTCCCTAGTTCAAATCTGGTCTCAGACATTCACTAGCTTTGTGACCCTGTTTGCCTCAGTTTCCTTAACTGGAAAAAGGGTCGGAGAAGAAAATGGCAAACCTTTCCAGGATCTTTGCCAAGAAAACCCCAGATGAAGGTCACAAAGAGTTAGACATGACTAAAAACAACTGAATAACACATCCTTTCACTTGCTTAAGTCCTTATAATTTCCAGGAGCCCTTTCACATGCATTAACTCATTTGATCCCTTTGAGGAGACTCTGAGGTTAATGATGTGATTGTTGATTTTATTTTTATTCTCATTGCCCACAGGAAGAAATTGCGGACTAAGGAAGTTAAGTGATTTGTGCTGAAGTAAATTCTGGGACAGTAGTTGGTAAGCATTGTTAGAGAAAGTTTCCTCACCCTAGAAAGTCCCTATAGTGATGAAATCACAAGTCCAGTTCACATACCTTGTAAATGGTAGAATTTCTTCAAAGTCTTCAAACTCCAAAGACTGTTGCTCCATCAACCATATTATAGTACCTACCCATATCACTTTCTTGTCCCTTATATAAATAATTTAATGGCTCATGCTAGCAAGCCAGTCTGGTTATACTTGACTTGCCATATCTGTTTTCAATCCTATAAACATTTATTAAGAGCCTATGATATGCTAGACCTTGTGTTAAGCACTGGGAATACAATTAATTTTCTTTTAAAGATAATCTCGCCCCATAAAGAGCTGATAATCTGAAAGGGTGAGATAACACACAAAAGGAGAACAGAAAAGGTGAGGATCATAAGAGTGTAAGCAGGATGGGAACATTTTGTTCTGTGGAATTGAAAGCAGGCAGAACAGCGGATGCAGAGTGGAGTGAGCCCCAAAGTCCAGAACCTGCCCTCTATAGAGGAAGGCATTGGGAAGTATTTGGTGTTCTGCTCTCCAGCCCTTCAAAAAAAGAGAGAGGAGACTAAGGCTGATGGTGTCAATCAAGGTTTGAGTTAACAGCTTGCTGGAGAGTTTAAGAGCTTAATCTGGGATTTGCATCTTGTTTCATGGAATTGAAACAAGGTAGAGGAGAAGATGCAAAGTTGAATTCATTTAGTTCAGACTCTATTTGGTTAACTTTGGGGTGATATTTTTCCTTCTAAGTTCAAGGAGGATAGTATGAATCAGGGTTGGTTTTTGTTATTGTTTTGTTTGTTTGCTTGGTATTTTGGGTTATTTCCTATATTCTAAGTATTTAGAATTGGAAGAGATCATCTTATCCTATCCTATCATTTCACAAGCGAACCCCCACCCCCACCAGAAGCGACTGCTACCTTTTTTAAAAACAAATTCAAGCAAGCACCTATGTTCCCATGATCATCAGATATATATTATTAGTCTCCAAACTCACTGAATGTCCAAAATACTTGCCTTCAAGGAATGATGCTATAATTGGATTTCCTATGGGACAATCCATCAGCCCAGAATCACCTCTTAATGCTCCAGGCATTATTCTAAGTCCTAGGGATGCAAATAGCCCTTCCCCTCAGGGAACTTATATTTTATTACAAAATGACAATGATGAGCAACTATGGGTCAGGGAGAGAGTCAGTAAGTTTGATACAAGAAGACTTTGAAAGAGTAAGTCTGGGCTTAAACTATGCTTAAAACACAGAGCTAATATCTGCTAACATAATTCCTATTACGTGTAGTCTTCCAATTTTTAGGGTAGCAGTTTACTTTAAGAACAACAAGGCAATTGAATTTTTCACTTCCTCTATAGCTCTCAAACCCACAAACTCACTAAATGTCAATAGAGTAATAATGATAATAATAATAATAATAATAATAATAATAATAATAATAATAATAACAGCTAGCATTTATCTTGTGATTTAAAGCTTCCAAAGCACTTTGCATATTTTTTTTTTCAGTAGACCCTCACAAAAATCCTGAGAGAGATAGGTGGTATTCTTAAGCTCATTTTTACAGATAAGGAAACTGAATCTGAGAGAAGTTAAATGACTTGCCCAGTCACACAGATATTAGGGGTCTAAAGAAGGACTTGAGCTCAAGGGTTGCCAACTCCAATTTTAACACTCTAGCCACTACTTCTTAAAAGACTTCAGCTATTCTATCAGGAGGGATTTGTTTGTACTTGGTTGGGGAATTCTTAGCATTAAATCGCTAATATATTTAAATAAATTTGTATTCAATCCTTAGGAGCAAATAGAAGGAAGGGCATGAACTACATTTTGTTAGACAAAACAAAGGAGAGGACTCAGGTACACCGTGGGGGGAAAAGGAGATTCTCTTCTTTCCTTCTCTGGTTATGAAATTAATGGGTATATAAAATCACACAATAATAAATAGGGGTGACTGTAAAAATCAGCTAATCTAGTCCTCTCATTGTGTATATGAGGAAAGTGAGACCCAGAGAGAGATAGCTTGACTTGTCCAAGTTCTCCCTGGTAGTAAATAGCGGAGATGCTACATCCAAGACTTTTAATTCCAAATAAGTGTTCTTGCCATTACATTTGGGTTAGTCCTTATTTCCCCTAGAGCCAGGAATCTGATATTAACTAATTCCAGTGAAAGAATTATGGAAAGATTGGAACCTGGATAGAGAGAAAAACATTATCTAGAATTCACTCTAATAATAGCTCTAGATGTCTTTTGCCTATACTGCCAAAGAAAGGGTAGGCTTCTTCTAAGACCCCTTCCAGTTCTAAATCCTCTGATCCTATGGTTTAATGGGGGAAGTTGTAACTGGAGAAAGCCAGGTAGACTGAGCTTCCCCCCGACCCCAATATCATTTCTATTCACTCCTTAAGCCACACAGAAATAACTGTACTTAGCACCTAATGAGCAAGAAGGATTAGCTTAAATAGAAAAATTCCCATAGGATTCATTTTATCCCCACCAGTGGTCATATCCCTAGTGAGTTGGACCCACCCTACCAGGCTACCCCTCTTCCCCAGCCTCAGGCAGAGGCTTCCCCAGCATGCTGTGGGGGTGGGGGTCGGGGTAGTGGAGAGGAAGAGGAGAGAAGGCCATTGTTCAAGGGAATCAAGATATCTCAGGATATCTCCCCACAAAGCACCCTGTATCTTGGAGTATTCCCCCTCTGCCTTCCCCCAAATGAATTTGGTTCAAAAGGTTGTTCAGAGGGCATATTTCTTGTTGCTTGATCTGATCACAAATTTAGTGAAGTATCCAAGCACTAAAATTGGCCTTTAAGTCTCTGTTGTATTGTCATTATTACTTATGTACTTAAATCCTAAATTAATAGCCCCAGAACAGGATCTAATCTTCTTCCTCCTCTTCCCCTCCCCCATTTTACAGAAGAGAAAACTGAGCAGTGAGCTAGACTTTCCCTCTAAGGAATGTTGCAACCTCCACAACCTTACAACATCCCTTCGGGGGAAATTGTTGAGTTCATTTCATCATAGCTCAGGTTCAAAACATTGGCTCCCACATTTTGCTACACGAAAATACAAATTATAGGCGTCAGATTAGGAAGTGATACTCCCTCCAACTTTTGCCCATTTTGTCTGTACACACTCAGAGTCGCCTATAAAGTGTTCATCCTGAGGAATCCTAGCTTTGCTATAAATGAAGGAATTTGGGTTTGCCTCCAACAAAATCATTCTTAGATTCCAGGCTATTGTTAAAACAGTGATGGGACAGAGTTGAGACTTAAACCCTGGAGAGAGAGAGAGGAGAGAGGCTGTTGGGTCATTTACTAGCTCTGTTCACTTGAGTGAGTCCTTTGATCTCTTTAAGTCTTCATTTTGGTCTAGATTTGGTCTAATAGTTCTTATACAACTTTATTGGGTTGATAAGATTATCAAATAAGAGGTAATGTCGTTAAAATACTTTCTAAAACAGTAGCATTCCATAATACCTATAGTGAGAAGAGTCATTTTACCCTTGGAATTGGAGTTAGAGACCTGGGTTCAAATCCCAACTCTGACCCTAATTACTTGTGTGACTGTGGGCAAGTCACTTCTGAGACAGATTCTTCATATCTAAAATGGTGATATTCCATTACCAGTTGGATAAGGGTGTGTGTGTGTGTGTGTGTGTGTGTGTGTGTGTGTGTGTGTGACAGAGACAGAGAGACAAAGAAGACTCAGAGGAAAAGGAAAGGGGGGAAGCATATGGAAATTTCAAAGCTAAGCATGAGATTTTATTTTGAGAGATAAGGCAGGGGACTAGATGTCAGTGAACTTCACTCCTCAATTCCCCATAACTGTGTGTCTTTGGCTGATTTCTTCTCCTGGTCTCAGACTCTTCATCTGGTTGTACCACCTCCCCCTCCAGATTATCACGAGGGAAGTGATTCATGAAGCTTCAAGCTCTGTGGAAATATGAGTTATTTTTAGCAGTAGTAGTAAAGCATGCTTTCTATGGGAAAATCAGTTCTGTATTCTAAACAAGGGATTTACAAATGATCTTTGGGAATGTTACATAGTCATGGGTTAAGAGCCACCTGCAAACCACACTTTGTTATTGCAATGACTCTAGGCTGTAAAAGAAAACAATACTAAAAAAGACAGAGTAGTGTCTGCATACTCCTCAGAGTAGAGTCCAGGGAGCTTATGATGAGGAACCCCTCCCTGGTCACCACAAGGAGGTAGACCACAGGTGTGGGATGAGACACTATGCCATCAGATGTGATCAGTGTGTAGGCATGTTTTGCTTAACTGTGCTCCTCTATTATAAGAAAGTGTGGGGGAGGGATGTGGTAATGGAAGAGATCACTGTGATTTTTTTAAAGCATCAATAAAATATTTTTAATTTTTCAAAATCAAAGAAGACTAGTCAATCAATTCTCTTCTTAGCACATTCTTATTATTTATGATGATTTAGGAATGACTTAGGATGGAAGTTCTAAATTCCCAGAAAAGTCATGAATAATAATTACTTAATTGAGCCTGCTAATTATTGCAAAATGATTCTGGGCTTTATCACTCAGAATAATTAGGAGCTGACAGCAGAGCTGTCTCCAAAGTCACTAACAGCAGGTTAGGGCTCTGCATTTTTCTAATTGGGTGTGGGTGCAGAGGCCACCAACCAAGCCTTCACTTCTATTCCTGATGACCCCAAAGCCACAAACTTCTTATGGGCAGGTGTGGTATCTTAGGATGGGAAGAGGGATTAAGAATCTTATATCAGCATCGGTTTTAGGGGACATTGAACTAGGAAAAAAAAGAATAGGAAGGGGTGGAAGGGTCCAAGGGGAAATGACTTTCTTCAAACTTTTAAAGAGTTTTTAAAACAGAAGAGATTGTGTTCATTATGTGGGTAGTTGTAGAAGTGGGTGAGAATTATAGAGAGGGACATTTTGGTTTAGTATCACAAAGAGATTTCTAAAACTTAAGAGCCATCTTAGATGAAAAGTTGAACTTGGAGCCAAGATTCAAAATCTATGTTAGGTGTTAACTATATGACCTTGGATAAGTCACTATTAACCTCTCTCAGCTTCACTTTTCCCATATATAAAATGGAGATAATAATAGCAATTTACCTCTCAGTGTGCTCTTGAGGATAAAAAAAAAAGATGATGTGTATCAAATGCTATGCAAATTGTAAAGCATTTATAAGTACTGTTCAAGCTGAGATGGAATAGGCCACCTCATGAAATTCACTCCCTATTACTGAAATCATTTAAGTCCAGGCTGGATGACTATTTTGAGATGAATAGTTCCTCCATAGTGTTGAGCACATAGTAAGTACTTGACTTGACCTGAATATGCACTTGTTCAGGATTACAAGGTTTCACAGTCCTTCCATGTGAAAGCAGAATATTTCTTTGAGGGAGAAGAAAATAAGAGGCTGGTCTTTTGGGAAGACAGTGTGGCTCAGTGGAGAAAATTCTGGAATCTTGATCCAAAGACTTGGATTCAATTTAGAGAAGGACAGATTCTTAGGAAGA
The DNA here is from genome assembly GCF_037893015.1 of Macrotis lagotis. Lineage (NCBI taxonomy): Eukaryota > Metazoa > Chordata > Mammalia > Peramelemorphia > Peramelidae > Macrotis > Macrotis lagotis. Next base: position 159,485,337 of record NC_133658.1, on the reverse strand, counting down.
AGAGGACCCTTAGAGTCCTTTCTGGTTCAACTGGTACCTGAATAACAAAGATCAACAACATATCCTACAATTCAGCAGCATACCTTATAATTCAGGTATGCTTTATGATTTTCAATGAGGGGGGATCAACTACCTCCAAAAGGAATCAGTTTTGTTGTCAAATGACTGAAAATTTTTCTTCACCTAAATGATCCTTGCTACTTCCAGTCATGGTTCCTAGTTTAATTCTTTCAAAGTCATCTAAACAAATTCATCTAATAGTTCTTCAAATGCTTGGAGATAGCAATCAACCCTCCTCCCCCCAACACATACACACACATACACACACCTTTAACCTCTACGTACCTCTGTTTCCTCATTTGAAAATGAAGAGATAATATTTCATGACCTGCTTCAAATAGTGGTTATAAAGAAAGCACTTTGCAACCTTAAAGGACTATAGAAATTTGAGTTGTTATTAAAATTCTGGATGCCCAGGATTAATCTTTGCTTGATGGGTTGAGGGAGTTGTTTAAAAATCACACATAGCCATTAGTGTGGACTCAAAATGTTCCCCCCAAACACACAGTCAGATTAGCCAACTCAAATCTCTATAAATTTGTTCTTTGTATATTGATGGACACATCTGAATGACTCCAGCAAGCGAGGGCTTAAATTGAAACAGAGAAATTTGTTTTTGAACCAAATCACTGTGGCCCAACTTGGTTTCTCTCTTTTCTTTCTGCTCCTGAACAACAAGCCAGTCTGATAAGCACCCTCTTTGGCAGATAGATAATGTAGGCAGAGAAATTTATGCTGAGTGGGATGAAATTGCTAATCCTCTCTGAGAGCTGAAACTTTGAAGAGGTTGTTAAGATCTTCATGAGTTGAATAACCTTTTGAGTCCCCCCTCGACCCCCCTCCTCCAACCACAAGCTAGTCTCTTGATGTAAACCATGTGTTCAGAATGAAAACAATAAAACTCACTTCTGGATCAAGTAAGAAAACCCAGCCTTGTGCACCTTCACTTAATGAAACAGATCCATGGCAGAGATTTACATTATGATTTTCATAGTCACAACTCAACGAAAGCTTTATCTATTCAGATAAATGAAGCCAAAGTTGAGGCTTGGAGGTGAAAGGTTCTCTCTTTGCCTCTTTTGCATGAGAGCAAGGTAGATGGAATTTCTAGTGCTTGACAATAATAAATCAAAGCAAGAGATGAGATGGACACATCAGTAAGGAAAACCTAGTTGTCCTTATGGAAGGGGACATAACATGTGCAGGTCCCTATATAACATGGGGCATCCAAGCATGAAGTGGAGTGTGCAAAATGTAGTAGTACTCTGAGAAGATTTGTAAGCAAGTGTCTAAGATCTGGGGGAACTTTATAGTTTGAATGTGGATGGATTGTTTATTTGTTTTAACATCTTATTTTCCCTGAGCTGAACATTCTTCTCTCTCTCTCTCTCTCTCTCTCTCTCTCTCTCTCTCTCTCTATATATATATATATATATATATATATATATATATATATATATATATACACATCTACACACCTTTTTAATATTTTATTTTCCACAATTACATAATTACATACTAAAACTTTTTTTAAAGTTCTGAGTTTCAAATTCTATCCCTTCCTCCCCCTCTCTGAAATTGTAAGGAATGCAATATAGCTTATACATGTTGAATATTCTTCTTGGCAGTGTAGGAATATCCATTGGAAAGTTCATTGGATTTGTAATCAGGCTACCTGGATCTGCTGAGTTACTTTTTAGTTCTGACCAAGTGTCCCTTTCCCTTAGCCTTTCTTAGACTTCAGTTTCCTCATTTTTAAAGTGTTCAGGGCTAGGTACAGGCTCAGGTTGATAGTTTCCTGAGAATTTTCTAGTTCTAAAATGCTATGAGTCTCTTTCTTTCTTTCGGTCAATAGGAAGGTTGTTAGAACCAAGACTCTTGTAGAGAAAGAAAAAGTCCAAATGAGTTGACTGAATACAGGCACAGAAGCAGAAGTGATGGGGTTTTGAGAACAATAGATGTAAACTGAGGGAATAAGTAGAAAGAACTGAGTTTTGTGCCAGTAACTGTGGAGGATAATGAAGAAGTATCTGACTCAAAAGCAGAGGTGATCCTCTTCTCATTAAAATTAACCTGTCCACCTTTATATTTAATCCCCTCTCCTCTCATCTCATTCGTGACTTGACCTCATCATTCAAACCCTTTCCCATGCAACTTCAGCCTTGCTCTTTTACTGACTTCTCTAATTATAAATTTGCTATGCTAAAAAACAAACAAGAAATAGCCCCCACAGTTTTCTGCTGACTCTGCCCCACCCCAATCCTATCATCCTTTCTCTTCTCTGCCAAGCTTCATGACCAGATTTCTTCACCACCAATACTCCCCAGGAATATTTTTTTGCTTGCTGCCTCCACTCACTCATCACATAGTCACTCCTCAGTCTCATAGAATTTAGGTGTCAACCCCAACATTTCACTAACAAAAGCTTTTTTAAAGCCCAATAATATTTTTTCGATTTTTCATTTTTAAAACAATCTTTGTGGCATTCGATGGTATGAACAATCTCTTCTCTCTTGATTTTCTCACTTCTTCAATTTCATTGACAAGCACTCATCTTTCTCTGCCATTTTTTTGGCTTCTCATATTCTCTGGCCCTTTAAATGTGGGTGTTCCGCAATGTTTTACCCTAGGCCTGCTTTTCTTCTTTCCTTTTTACACTCTCTCCCTTGGTGATCTCATTCACTTTCATGGTTTCAATTAACACCTCTATTCAGATGATTCCCAAATCTATTTCTCAACCCCCCAGTGTCACTTTGGAAACTCTAGGCTGGTGGAAATGGGGAGGGGAATATGCCACACCCTCTAACCTCAAAATTGTCATTACAGAAAACCCAGCAACCTCTATTGAATAAATCAATCAAATGGGTAAATTAAAATATTAACTTATTCTTAATGAATCTGGGAGAAGTAATGTACTTTGATCATTGAATGAAATCATATGATACCAGACATATAGGAAATGTACTGTAATTGGTTCAAAGAGTCAGTCACATTTTGTATCTATATTTATTATGCTAAAAGTATTAGGAAAATCTAGCAGCAGGCCAAAGTAGTGATGGTTTAGGGAATTGCCATGAGAGTATTGGGAATAGTGTTCCTTTTCTTTCACCCCTTTCCCCAACTTCCAGAGGACAACCTTGTAAACTTCAAAGATTAGGAGTGGTGTCCCTGGAGCAGCAATGGAAGACATTAGCAAAGATATATGCCAAGGACAAATTAGTCACACCAAGAAAAAGGATGCTTGAAGATTTTACAGTTTATCAATCCTCAGAGCCTAGAAAACTACATATTAAAAGAAACTTCACAAGGACTCTAAAAAGGGAGGAATAGTTATTTAGTAAATAGGATCTAGTGATCCTTTTTAAATGTGTCGTATAAGCTTGAACCCACTTTCTCCTTTAATACTTTGTGTAATTGTGGAAGAGTATACCCATAACTATAAAGTTATACAACTATCCCAGCTATATTATTTTTATTAGAAAGCTTTTTCCCCCTAAAAACTAATTAAATCTAGCTGTTAGCCATTGAGGAGCATACTATATTGGCCCTTATGCACAGTAGTACTATTAATCTCCAATGACACCTTCTGGGGAACCTAAGCAGCTAATTCAAAGGAGAGTTGGGAAGTAGCTCCACTTTCCAGAGTGTTACAATGGTATTTTCAACTGCTTACAGAATTTCACCTAGTTATGCTAGCACCTCAACATATCTAAATTTCTATCACTGCTTCCCTAAACTGTCACTCTAAGGACAGTGAGGTAGTTCAGTAGAAAGAGCACTGGCTATGGAATCAAGAGGACCTGAGTTCAAATCCACTCAGATACTTGATATTTACTATCTGTGTGGCCTTGGGCAAATCACTTAACCCCATTGCTACAAGGAAAAAAAAATCCTTCTCTCTCTCTGACTCTAATTATTCTTATCCATAGTACTAAGATCCAAGAAGTCACCTAAATTCATTATGTTGGAAGTGTCTTTTATTATTCCTTCTCTTTCTTTCTATAGGAAACTAGATGCTTCACTAGATAAGGTCCTGGAATCAGGAAGACCTGAATTCAAATGTGACCTTAGATATTTAATAGTCATGTGGTCTTAGGCAAGTTACTTTACTTCTCTATATGCCTCCTCAACTGGAAGAAGGGGATAACAATAACACCTACCTCTCAGGGTTGTTGTGAGGTTCAAATGAGATAATACATTGACTAGCTTATAGTAAGCACTTAATAAATGCTTCTTCCCCCCTCTCTTTTCTCTATCACTCCAAAATACAATTACTCTCCAAGTTCTAATGTCTCCACCTCTTCCATATTGTTTGTACATCATGTAGTCCCAACTTTTTATTCACCCTATTACCACCCTAGTTCTTGACCTTATCTTGTTTCATACAGACTAGCCTCTATCTTGGTATTCCTACTTCCAAGTTATACAAACCCCTCCCCACCCCATATCCATCTTCCAGACTACTCCCTGAATCATATTCATAATATGCTACAGACTTGATGACACATATATTCTCAAAAACGTTTCATGGTTTCTTGGAATAAAAGATAAATAAGCAAACAAACAAACAAACAAATAAATAAAACTCCCGATTCTGACCTTAAAAATTCTCCACAATATGGTTCTAGTTCCCTTTCCAGCTTATTTGATTCTACTCCTTTTGTGTAGTAAATTGGACTAACCTAGTCTTTACCTCACCTTCCTGGTCTATGCTCTCTCCCATCTCTCTAATTGGACTCCTTTCCCATATCTATCTTCAAAGTCCAGTTAGTATAAAGTCATGAAACTTCCATGAAACTCTCTTTCCCTTCTTCTCACATCTCCTCCTCTCCCCTCCCCCTTCAGTCTTTTCCAGACACCTTCATGGTTTCAAGTAGGGCCTGTTAACTGTGACTGACACAAAACATTTCATTGAATCTAGGTTGTCTTTATTTTATACACACACACACACACACACACACACATATATATATACATATATATATTGTTTATTTCTTAGATAATTATAACTGCAAGTGCCATACTTCCTCACTTAGGGAATATAAATGAATTGATATGGCATGATTTAGAAAATATGTGTGTCTATATATGTATCTATCTATCTATATCTATATATTTACATTTATATATAAGTCTACATTTATACTTAGCTTTATTAATAATTGAAGATTTTTTGGAGTCTTTATGCATTAGAATTAAGTCTCCCTTCCCTATAAAATCTGAGTTAACATTCCGATTATGGAATACTCTGGGGAGAAAACCATGAACAATTTCATAAGTCCACTTGATTTTCCACTTGAGAGAATCACCCCAAAGCCATTGCATTCTCCTAACATATACCTGACAATTTAAGAGACAGAAAATCCTGGGAAGATTCATGTTCTTAATAAATTGACTAGTATCTTATATAGTCTGATAGTTTCTTGTTTTCTTTTGTTTTTTACCCCCTTAAACCATCTGAAAAGGTTTCTCACTATTGTAATTAAAGCATCATAAATATGTTTCTATATAGTTCCAAATGACAGCATAACACTTGTAATCCATATATAACCCTAGACAAAAGCTTTACTAACTAAACTTAAAATGGGGAGCATTACTATCCCCTCCTAATTACATTACTAAAAAATCCCAAACTGTAAGTTTAAAGGCAGACAGAGAGAGCAGACAGTATCTTGCTCTCTACCAGTCATCATCTGAAAAACCCAAAAAAGGTGGGAGCATCTCAAAAACTTGTTAGAAATGGGTCTTCATGTAACATAAAGGAAACTGTAGGAAACCATTTGGGGATTCATCATATTTCCAGTCTGGAGAACTGCTATCACATTATCCCAATATGGATGCAGATTTGAAGATCTATAGTAAGCCACTGTCTCTAGCTATCCTCTAATAAATGTCTTTTGGATGCATGAATCATGTATATGAGTTTCCTTTCCCTCTCTTTGTTGCAGACACTAGTTTGAGGACAGATTTCCTATGGATGGTAAAGTACTTCAGATGCTCCTATTTGTGAATGACATTTATATAGATTGAATCAAACCCCAGGACATCTCAGATCCTCTTTGAAGAGATCTATATTTATCAAAGAAGTCTGATCTATTTATTCACACAAGATAAACCAAGTAGATGAAGTATTTCTCTTGCCCAGATTTCAGTTTGTATTTGAATGTATTCTTATGGATCTTGCGAAACAATTTGTACATAAAGAAGAAGAAAATGGACTGGATCGCTTTTGAGAATTTGAAAAAACAAATTGACTCTAAGCTTTTGATGAAAGCAAAGGTTCATCTTTTCAATAATAACATATTGCCAATGTTGCTATAAGGCAGGAAAATGAAACACTCTATTGCCTCCAAAAAGGTAAGATAAGCATCATGTAGAAAGCAATGGAGAAGCACATGGTAGATCTGAACAGGCCAATGAAGTAGATACTCCAATGAGAAACTTAAAAGAATAATAGAAGAAAAGAAGTCATCAACAATTTCAATGACAGGAAGAGTTGATGGGCTGGTCATGTTGCAGAATGAATGATGACAACTGGACGCTTCACCTGCATGATATTAAGAGAAAATGAGAAAGCTCTAATACATTGGGTGGATATTCTGTGGCAAAGAAGTATGTGGAAAAGAGTTTCATAGAATGATTGGGCATGGGTAGATTGTGATCTGTGTTGTTGGAGAAAAAAGTCTGAATAAATGAGATTATACTGCCATTTTGAATTTGCAAGGAATTTCAATGGCTAAGAGAAAAACTTGTCAAACCAAACTCCTTGTTCTAAAAATGCCTTAAATTAAAAGAGTCTTATTCTAATTGCTGAAGTGAGGCATCCTAAATTAAGCTATTGCTTCTATTCATCCCAAGAATTATTTTATTTTATTTTATTTTAATTTTAATTTTTTTTTTCTTTTTTGCAAGGCAATGGGGGTTAAGTGGCTTGCCCAAGGCCACACAGCTAGGTGATTATTAAGTGTCTGAGGCTGGATTTGAACTCAGGTAGTGTTGACTCCAGGGCTGGTGCTCTATCTACTGCACCACCTAGCCTCCCTCATACCAAGAATTATTATTTGCCACAAGTTGAAAATGATCCCTTGTTCAGATTTTACTAATGATTCTTACTTGGACTCTCCTTTGCAACTAATTCAATCCTCGTATCATGATTATTTGTGTACCCTTCTTTAGCCTTCTCCTTCCATTATATTGTAATCTTGAGAGCAGAGGTTATTATTAAACTCAGGCTTATATCCCCGTTATCAAACACGGTACCTGAAATGTCATCGGCAGTGAACAAATTTTAACTAAATTGATACAAAATACAGATGGTAGTCCTTACCTTAAGTAGTTTGAAATGGAGTTAATTGAATTAAGAGATACTAAATGTATTATGGTAAAAATATAATCCAAAATTTACAGAAACCTTGGAAATAGAACCTTTGAAAAAGAGCTCAAATCATCAGCATTTAGCTAAGGCAGAGCTCAAATGTTAGTATCTTTCAAGCATAGGGGTGCTAGGAGCAAGAGATTAGAGGGTAGCATTGATACTAAAATATCAAGTTAGACAATGTGAATTTATTAAGCTCCAAACACACAATATCAGAAAGCTACACAGAAGAGAAACTAGAAGAAAGATTGAGGGGGGAAAATAGGATATCTGAATACCAAACTCTGTGCTAAGTGCTTTTTACAAATATTATCTCATTTGATTTTCACAGCAAATACAGATGGACTTCTTTAAGAAAAGTGGTCATTTTAAATTGTGGAACAACCACAGAACCCATTATGAATGCACAGAATTTGAAGGAATAGATATCAAGAAGGATCATGCAAATCCTTACTTTGATATAATGAATACAGAAATTGTTATTGCCACAATTTCAAATAAGAAAAGTCTTAGGGAATCAAAATCTAATTAAGGCTAAAAGTAGACAACCTAGCTGATTAATACATCTATTTATAGTGCTTAGCAGACTTAAGTCCTATGGTTAGAACTTATTACTTCCTCCCAAAATTTAATGCCTGCATATAAAAAAAGACATATATATATATATATATATATATATATATATGTATGTGTGTGTGTGTGTGTGTATGTATATATATATACATATATATATATATTTATCTGAGAAGGGTTATCACTTTAAGGTGTTGTCTATTATTTATACACAGTATGAATATTTTCAGCTGGTTTCCTGAGAGAGGGATTTTGCTAAAAGAATGACAAAGCAATAAGCTTCTAAACTGGGTAAGGAGGGGAAAGGGTGGAACTAGAGGAAAAGAAAGGTAGTACAAAACACCTTGCTAACTGTTCATTTTTATCTTAGGACTAGTTCTGGTTCCCAAAGAAATGTAAGATTGTCTCTAAACCTGAGTGTTTTTTTTTTCCTTTTAATAAAGGACTGGGCAAAATGTATCTTCCTTTGGGACCATTATGTATGGAAAACATCTCTGTTTCTGGTATTCCAAAATTCATAAATAGGGGATACTTTTCACTTCTCACTCCCTATTTGTACAAAATATCATCTTGCTGATAGATAACTCAGATTGCTTTGTTCATTTTTGCTGAACTTCATCAGGATTGCAAAGAATCTCAAGTTTCATGTGGATGTCCCCTCTAGCGAAGCACATCACAACTTGTCCCCTTTTTCATGTCCTGTGTGATTCTTGGCCATCTTCCTCCAGTGGTCATTCACAGAGGATCTACTTATGTACTGGTGATGTTCCCTGAGAGCTTTGATTTTGTGTGTTCCTCTGCTGCACCTAGGCCTTCTCTTTGCAATCCCTTCCTTTTGTTACATAAGCAGTGCAGCTTCTTTCCTAATTGTACAGTTTCTCAATCATATCCCTTATATTCCATAAGTCATCCTGAGAAATAGTCTGTGGCCTCTTTGTTCCTTGCAAACATCACTTTATTGATTCCTGAATCATCCGCAACTTTTATTCATAAATTGTGGTATTCCAAGATTGGCAACCATACAATGAAAAAACATACATATTGCTGAACAACAATAAAAATGTAAAAAATATTTATGGAGAGAAAATAGAAGGGAATTTAGTCTTTAGTTTAAAAAAATTACATTTCCTAATTTTTCTGATTTTTATTCTCTTCAAATCATATCCATATATATAGCCACATTTGAGATTACATGAGGAAAGAATGATCAGTTAAGTGGCACAGTTGCTAGAGGATCAGGTCTGGAGTTAGGAAGACCTGAGTTGGAGACTTCACGAGTTGTATGAACCTGGACAAGTCACTTAACCCCTTTTGCCTCAGGTTCCTTAACTGTAAAATGAGCTGGAGAAGGAAATGGCAAACCAGTTCAGTATCTTTGCTAAGAACACCCTAAATGGAGTCACAAAAAGTCAGACATGACTGAAATGACTTGATCTACAAGAAAAGGAAATACAAATATATATATATATATATATATATATATATATATGAATACAGATTATAGATATATGTATAATGTGTTCAAGAGAGACAGAGAGAGCAATACATACAGAAACAAGAGAGAAACATATGGGGGGGAAGAGAGACAGGGAGAGAGAGAGAGAGAGAATGAGGAGATATGACTTCTAATTCTGACTTTTATTCCATCTTAAATGTATGGTTATGGATTAATTATTTTATCTTCTGAGCCTCAGTTTTCTTATCTATAAATGGAGATAATGTCTCTAATACCTATGAGAAATAATGGTATTTTGTAAACTTAAAAATACTATAAAATCTCTCATTTTTATAGCAATAATAATAATAATGATCAATTTTTATACAGCACTTTAAGATTAACACATTACTTTATAAATATTATCTCATTTGATCCTCTCAACATCCCTGGGAGGTAGATGCTATTATTATTCCCATTTTATAGATGAGGACACTGAGACAAAGTTTCAAGGACTTGCCCAGGGTCATGCAGCTAAAAAATATCTGAGGCTGAATTTGAGCTCATCTTGCAGGTCCAGCCCTCTATCCACTGGTTAGCCAACTTCCCATTTCTTTCTCATGTGACCTCAAAGGTGGCTTCATATGTCTGTCCACTGTGCCATGCAGCAGCAGTAACAATGGCATGTGACTTCAATGACTCACTCTTTAAAAAAAATTTAAAAATTTAAAAAATTAAAAAAAAATTTTCTTTGGTTGTCCCATTTATAAAGTGGGGAAAACAAGACCACCCTACATACCTCCCAAGATGGTTATGGGGATCAAATAAAATGAATCCAATAGTGATGTGAATCGCCCAAGATCATCTTTATCATCACTTACAAATGGCGGCACTGTTGATTCAGCACTGCCCATCTGTCTTGACTTTCCTATTAGACCCAAAACTCCTTGTTGTCAAAAGATTATAGATTTAGAACAAACCTTAGTTACCTTAGAGCCTATAAGGCCTAGTGAGCCTGTGATTTATCCAATGTCATGCAGTTCATAAGTGAAAGAACTAGCATTTGAACCCAGTATTCCAAATCTGCCCCCTTCCATGTATCACATTGACTTTCAAGTCTATAAATTTATACGTGAATCTGAAGCACTCAATTCAGCAGTTAAAAATCACAGGGCTAAAGGGTTTTAGAGCTGAAAGGAAATCTAATAGCCTCGTTTTAGAGTAAAGAAACATATTTGATGTCAAACGGCTCACTCATGGCGATGCAAGGTCTAGAACCTGAATATTCTAATAATCAATCCAGTGTTCTTTTCACTATACCCTAATGGTGTTGAATTGAGCCAATCTGATGACATTAGAGGGAGGAAACAGAGAAATAGGCAAGGTAATAATATGCTTTCTGCCCAGTAGGTATAGAGGCTCAATAAACACTTGTTGGCAGCCCAGCAGCCTCCCTGCCCTGACCAGAGAAGTGGCAGCCTTCCAAGAATGAGATTCAGTGGTCCCAACCTTCTTGCCCCCTACCAAACAAGCTCCACGGGGCCTTTATTCAAGCGTGGTTTTGGCATCAGTAGCTGTGCCTGAATGGAAGGATTTCAGGGGGGATGCACCTGTTGCCTGTGTTTCTCCTCTGACTCCCCAGCCTCCCCTTTGGATTTTTCCAGAGCTTTACCATCCTACAAGATTGACAGCTTACTCTTAGTTGGGAACAGAAGGTAGGAAGTGGTCTTTTTAAACTTCCCTTGTAACCCAGCCTGCCAAAAATCAGCCACCAAACCGGTTGTATTTTCTCTGGCAGCTGTGAATCTCTCTGTTGCCCTAAGAAAACAGATTACTGTCCAGAGCAAAGTCCATGGTTGTTTCCTTTCTGGAGTTAGATCAAATTCTGAAATAAAGGTTTCCTGGAGCCCATTGCACCCACCGGTTCAGTTTATTTTATCTGTCTCCACCTGCAGGGAGGGGAATTAACCTGCTGCACATGGCCTGGGTCAATTGGAATGAATGTGAGGAAATCAAGTCTTGGTGAATTTCGACAACACACGTCCTTGTTCCTGCAGCTGATCATTGTGCTGTGGACCCAGCTCTCAATTGTACTTTGTGTAACTTGATCTGTTTTCTTTCTTTACTGTAGCCTCTATGCGCCAAGTTCCACTTTGCCCCCGTCTGTGGTCTGTTTATAGAGTTAGGTTTGGGAGAGTTTTTTGTTTTCTTTCTTTGAAATTCACTTTACTTACTGTATGCTATATATAACTTGCAGTGGCTGTATTCATGCATCTTTTCATTAACCCTTTGGAGAAACCCAATATGTAGTGTGTCAGCACTTACTGTATCCAAGGTACAGGGCTTGATGCTCAAAATATCAAGACCCAAAAATAAACATTATATAGTATTCACATTAAAAGTGTTATCACAAGCACATACATAGCCTCACATGCCCATATGAGAGGGCAGGGGACTTATATTAACAATATGGTGTGATATAAAGAGCCTTAGGTTTAGAATCAGACTATCTGGATTTTGTTCTGATTGGGACTTAATAAGTATTTGGCTGGGCAAATAACCACCTCTTGGAACTTTACAAATTTTATGCCACTTGATAATATTTGGTTTCATCATCTGTAAAATGAAAGTTAGACTACATGGTCTCTGCCATCTCTCTCCTGCTGAGACCACTCAAATAGTAAAACTTTGAAAATTCTTATTTAGCCAGTAACTACTGGTGATATTACTAACCTGATTCTAGTGAACAAAAAGGATGATAAGTTACTAAACCTGGTTGGGAATCTTGCAGTGTAATATTTCCCCCAGTTGAACAGAAATATTGGAAGAATGCCAGGTTTTCTATAGTCCTCGGAAAATAACAACCTTCTTCTATTCCCAGTTCTGCCTCTTTCTCAGTGGCCATATTGACTCTCCTTCCAGAGGATGTGGATTGTTGCCTTATCCAGTGCAAATCAGTTCTTGAACCCTGTCCCATGGCAAACCTTAGCTCTTGCTTGGTGGCAGAATGAATAGAGTACTGGACCTGGAGGCAGGAAGACTCATCTTCCTGAGTACAAATCTGATCTCAGATACTTATTAGTTATTTGACCCTGAGCAAGTCACTTAACTCTGTTTACCTCAGTTTCTTCATCTGTTAAATGAGTTGGAGAAGGAAATGGCCAACTATTCCATTATCTTTGCCAAGAAAAACTCAAAGGGGCCAGGGAAGGGGGAGGGGGGTGGTCATCATAAAAAGGTAGACATTGGTTTTTTTTGTCTGATCTTGGTATAATGGAGATCCTCTGTGCAGAAACAAATAGAATGAGTTCAATTTTATATAGTACAAAGTCAATTAAAAATATATAGCAAAACACCAAAAATCTAACTTGGGAATGTGCCTGCTTCCCACTTCCAGTTTCTCTTAGAGCTAGATGTTATCCACATAGCACATAAGAGACTATGACCCTAGGAGTTCTAGAAAAGTGAACATTTCTGAGGTTTATCATCCCCCAACTGCTGTGTGGGGCATAGTATTCCATACAACATGACATAGTTCCAGACTGATGGTCTACTTAATTGTACAGTAGGAATGATCTTTAGAAAGACTTGGGACTTTTAGACTCAGGACCTCTTGGTTCCTCTTTACTAACATAGGCCATAGATATATGATTCAGTGGACTAAAGGGAAGATAGGAGCCACAGCCAATACATTTGCAGTGTCAGCTGTCCTGTGGTTGTCAGGAACCACTGATTTCTTCCCAACATGGCAAGTCCATGCTTGTAGAAGAGGAATTTAGGTACAGGTGGGTCAAATTATCAAAGAAACTTCCCTCTTTGTACTTCATCTTTACCCTCTGATTTTTTTATCTGATCTTTAACCATGAGAGTCAAGCTTCTTCTTAAATAATATTTTTCCTGATTACTTGTAAAGGCAATTTTAAAATTCATTTTAAAAAGTTGAATTTCATTTTTTTCTCCCTCCTCAAAGTTCTCATCTATTTGCTATATGTTATATTTGTGCAATCATGTTAAACAAATTTCCATATTAGTCATGTTGTGAAAAAAGTAACAGACCAAAAGAAAAAAAAACCCTTGAAAAAATAAAGTGAAAATAGTATGCTTCAATGGGTATTCAGACTCCATCAGTTCTTTCTCTGGAGGTGGAAGCCATTTTCCATTATGATTTCTTTGCAATTGTCTTAAGTCATTGAATTGCTGAGAAGAGCTAAGTGATTCATAGCTTATCATCACACAATGTTACTTTTATTATGTTCAATATTCTCCTGGCTCTGCTTACTTCACTTTGCATGTAAATCTCTCCAGGTTTTCCTGAAATCTAGCTGCTTGTCATTTCTTTTAGCATAATACTATTTCAATACATTTCTATACCACAGCTTATTCAGTCATTCCCCAATTGATGGGCATCCCTTCAATTACCAACTTTTTTGTCACCACAAAAATAGCTACTATAAATATTTTTGTACATGTAAGTCTTCCTTTTAGAACTTCCCTTTTGGAGACCATCACATCTCTTTTGATTCTTCCAGTAAATGCTTGAACCTAGATGTTTCCTTGTATTCTGCCTCCATAATTATGAAGGTATGAGTGGGGGAGGGAGCACAAATAGAGGATGTTACGCAAAATTGCTTAGAATAAAGCATTTGTAGAGCAATTAAAATGAGATTTGCTGTTTTACAAATCTGTATGATCACACACTGTAAAGAATTGAAAGGATCAGAGTCCAAGAATAAATTCAGTATGTTTTTTTAATAGATCAGATTCTTACAGCATGGACTCATTTTAAAATATTTATTATTTATAATTTAAAGGTAGAGAATAAAAAGGACATGGTTGTTCTTTGTCCTTTCAGTGACCTACAATCCTTTCACTTTTCAGGTCTTTCCAAATCCCTGAATACTTACACTGACTATCCATGTCAAATCACATCAACAAGCATTTTTTTAAAGCACTTAAATTGTTTCATACTCTGGGAATATAATTACAAGTAGAAAGAAAGTCCCTAGTCTCAAGGAGCTTACATTCTAATGGGGGAAGACAACACATTATAGGAAACTGAAAAAAAATACTTGGTGATGGCTGGTAAAGAAAATCTGGAGTATAGGCTGAAGAGGGATGAAATTGACTGCTCTAATCACCTTTCTTATATGGATAGCTTCTGAGGAGCTAGTCAGGTGGAGGATTCTTCTAACATATCAATGAGATTGGAATGAGGCTTCAGGATAAAGAGCTAGGACATGCAAGAGAAAACTCAGAGTGAAGCTTTCCCTTTCTTACCATATTGGAGAATTGGTTCATCTCTGCACTGTCCTCTAAACAAAATTCCTTGGGTTCTTGTCCTTTAATCAGTCAAACGTTCCAAAACCTCCCCAACTTCTTGATTTGCTTCCACTATCATCTACCTTATTCTTTTTTGTTGTTGTTTTTCAAGGCAATGGGGTTGAGTGGCTTGCCCAAGGTCACACAGGTAGGTAATTATTAAGTGCCTGAGATTGAATTTGAACTCAGGTCCTCCTGATTCCAGGGCTGGTGCTCTATCCACTGCACCACTAGCTGCCCCACAACCTCCCTTATTCTTATTCCCATGGTGTTAAGTGGAGCTGAAAAAAGTCAGAAAACCATGCTGACTTGGTTCTCAACAAGTTTATGTTACGTAATCTTGATTGGACATTCTTTATTATGAGGTGTTTCTTTTATACCTTCCTAATTGACTCTTTCACCATATTGACTACTCTAAACTTTTTAATTCATTCTGATTTCCCCCTATACTCAGTCACTCAATGTTTTCAGTAGAGAATCTCCTCTCATATTTGATTTTTAAAAAATTGAAGTCATATACCAAGCCCTCCACTTGTCAAATAGTGACATTTCTACCTTCCCAACATCTCTGTAATGTGGCTCCTTATATTTTTGCCACTGTAGACCAAGACCCCATCACTTCTTAATAGTACTATGGGAATGATCAGCTAATTGGTTTTTCTGCCACAAATCTCTCCCCAATTCCATTCATTGTACATTTAGCCACCTGCCAAAGTGATATTCCTACTGTCCAGTATAGACTTTTCTATATTTTTAATACTTTGTTAAACCTTTCACATACTCTAAACTTCAACAACAAGGCCTTTTTTTCTTGTCTTTCCAACTTCAAAACCTTTCACAAATCGTCCTCTATATATAGGATATTCTAAACCCTCACCTCTTCCTCTTCATTTCCCTGGTATCCTTCAGGAATCAACTCAAATCCCTCTTTCTCTAAGAGGACTTTCTCAATCCTTCTGTCCTTTCTCTCCTACTAGCACTTTCCCTCTGATATTATTTTCCAGTTAAACTGTACATATCAGGTGTGTATATATATATATATATATATATATATATATATATATATATATATATATATATATTATTTCTCCCAATTAGAATAGAATAGAACCATGTTTTAGCCATATCTTTGTATCTCTAACTCTTAACATAATGTCTGGTGCACAGTAAATGTTTAAATAAATGCTTCATGACCAACTCAATGAATGAAGCACCTAAAGACTCCTGAAGGAAGCTTGGGACCAGTTAACAACACTACTCAATGGAGAGTGTTTTTGAACCTAGTCACAACTTTCTGAGATGGTTAAGAGGTTGGTTTATAGTAGAGGCACTTTGGAGATTGTTACTCATCTTGACCAGAGTGAGTAATGGCATGCTCACATTGAAGTAAGGAGAAAAGAATGATCATCTTCATCTTAATATCATGGGAGAGGTTAGACTTATAAGATAAATTCTGTGGGCTGTCAAAAGAACTTGGACCCCAGCTCTGGAGATCATGGAAAAACTATTACTACATAATGTCTAGGTTATTTGGACAGTTGGGTGGCAACAGTGGATAGCGTGAAGGGCATGGAATCAGGAAGACTTCATCTTTCTGAGTTTAAATATGCCCTCAGACACCTACTTTCTAGCTACATGACCCTGGGCAAGTCACTGAACTCTTATTTATCTCAGATTCTTCATCTGTAACATGAGCTGGAGAAGGAAATGGCAAACTCTACTCCATTATCTCTGCCAAGAGAACCCCAATTGAGGTTACAAACAGTGAGACACAATTAAAAAATGACTGAACAACAACAATCTAGGTCATAAGATCACGGCTTAGAGGAGGAGTCTTTGTGATTAACTAGTCAACCCTCTTACTTTCCAGTTGAGTAGATTGAAACTCAAAGCAATTATATGATTTGCCCAGGGTTACATGGGTAGTAAATGGCAAAGTTGGGATTCAAATTTAGGTTCGTACAAATCAACTATTCTTTCATCTCTCTCTCTCTCTCTCTCTCTCTCTCTCTCTCTCTCTCTCTCTCCTTAGAAACCAGTCTATTCCTCTTTTGGAGAGAAGTACATGCATTGGGATTTAGAAATAGTTGGGGTTTTGTGAATTTAGGGAAATTTTTTAGATGGGGAATTTTTTTTTTAATTTTCATCAAAGGACTAAAGCACTTACTAACACATTCAGAATATAATTTTTGTTTCTTATTGTGGGAGCAAGGTCATCATGCTTTAGGCAAAAATTGAAGTAAAATGACTGAGGCACTTAATTAGTGAGTGTTAAATCAAATCTTAGTAAATGACTGTTTGTCCCCTAATTTAATTTACCATTTTTTTTCCTTCCCACCATTCAAACAACAGAATTTCTACCTCTTCTAGGAAAGCTTCCATACTTGAAGGGGGAAAGGATTTTGGGGAATGAGTCTCATAATCCCCTTTATATTTTCGAGCTCATGAAATAAAATAAAATTTATTTTTCATTTCAATTGAATTTATCCTAAATAACTTGGTCCACGTTAGCATTAGCTATAACAAACAATTGAGGCTTTCCTTAATCCTTTGGGATACCAACAACTCTATCACCTATCTAGGCCACAATATTGGCTTTGTTGTAGGAATCTCACATTTGAAATTATCCAATTGTAGCCACATTAGTTGTTTTTATTAATAATAAAATGGGCAAAAATTAATCATTAAATTTAATTTCATTATTTAGTCAAAGACCAACAAATATGGATGCATGACATGCTATATTGCCCACCATTTTCTTCATGTATCCTTCCCTGATTCTACCTCCTGTACCCCACTAACAATGCTCTGCCCTACTAACAACCTTATTTTATTTTGTATGTAAATTCTGTTTCAAAAAACTCCTTCCATAGTCTGTAAAAACTGTTACTATCTCTTAAAGAGAGTATGAAAGAAGTTATATTTAAACCAAACCTCACACTATACAAATGGGTAAGTAACCTATATATAAAAAGTGATATCATAAGCAAATTAGAGAAACATGGACAAAATATCTATCAGATCCATCAATAAGACAAGCATTCATGACTAAACAAAGGATAATGAAGATCACAGGAGATAAAATTTTTGATTATGTAACATTAAAAAAAGTTTTTATACCAACAAATCCAATATAGCTATGATTTAAAGGGAAACCATTAATCGGGGGAAGATCTTTGCAAGTTTCTATGATAAAGTTCCTGTTTCCAAGCTATATATAAGGAACTGAGTTAAATGGATAAGAAAAAGAAAAATTAGTTGGTAAACAGACTAACGATGTGAACAGACAGTTGTCAAAGGAAGAAACCCAGACTGTCTGTAGCCATATTTTTTTTAAAAATGCTCCAAACCACTAATTAGACAAATGCAAATTAAAGCAATTCTGAGATTCCACCTCACACTCATCAAAAAGGCAAAGATAATAAAAATATGATAAATATTGGAGGGGATGTGGGAAAAGAGGCACACTGATTCATTGTTAGTGTATACCTGTCAGTATTTGTAATCATTCCAGAGAGCAATTTGGAATTATACACAAAATGCTCCTAAGAGTATGTGTTGTTTGAGTTTTATCACTGTTAGTACTATATCTAAAAGAGATCAAAAAAAGGGAAAAATTCTTTATGTAAAAAACAATATAGCAGCTCTTTTTATGGTGACCAAAAAACCCCCCAAACTCAAAACTAACCTATACCTGGAAACCAAGGGAATGTACATCAATTGAAAAAATAGTATTTGATTGTGATAGGGTACTATTATGTTATAAATGAGGAATAGATGATTTCAAAAAGACATGGAAAGCCTTGGGGTAAAGTAAGCAGAACCAGAAGAACAATTTTTACTTTAACATCTGTATTATAAAAATGTATGATTTTGAGGAATTTTACAAACTAAAGAGTAAAATAAACAGAACCAGAATAATTTATTGAAAAGATACTGAAAAGACAAATAAATTTAAAAGCCGTAAGAAAAAATGATCAGTTTAATGACCATCAAAGTCTCCAGAAGACTGATAATGAAACTTTCTGTGGTTTATAGAGATATTTTATTTAAGATGCAGAATGTGATGTACATTTTTTTGTGTATAGCCATTGAAGGAATTTGTTTTCCTTAACTATTCTTATTCATTACAAGGAATTTGTTTTTCTTTTTTCTCAATGGGTTTAAGAAAATTGATTTCTATCATTTTTAATAATTTGTTTCTTTTTAGAAAGAGATGTTAGTGGTACAGATGTGAAATATAAAATTCACTTTCTGATGAGATATTTATAAGTTACTTAGCTATTTCACTTTTGTTACAAGAGACCTCTCATATAGCAGGATTAAGCTATAAATTTTTGAAATGTGAAAACAAAATACACCAATAAAACTTTTCTAAAAAGTGATGCTTTGGGGGCAGCTAAGTGATACAATAGAGCACTGGTCCTGGAGTTAGGAGGACCTGAGTTCAAATGTGATCTCAGACTCTTAGTAATTATTGAGTTGTAGAATCTTGGACAAGTCACTTAACCCCATTGCCTTGCCAAAAAACCAAACCAAACAAACAAACAAACAAAAATATGATGCTTGAATTGATTTTCTTTAAGTGAAGAGTCTTTTGAAGAAGAGGTGAAGAAAAAATATATACTGACCTTGGAGGAAACAGTCAATGCAAAGGGATGTATGTGGGATTTAGGATGCTTTATATTAGGAACAGTAAGAAGTCCAGTTTAGACCATTAATGCTGGAAATGTTATTTCGAGTCATGTTGTAAATTACTGACAAAACCAGAGGAATTAATACTTTATTCTATAGTCAAAAGGAGGTCATTGGATTTTTTTAAAGGATAATTACATGATCAACATATACTCAAGAAAGATAACTTTGGTGGCAATATTGAAGATGAATTGAAGAGGAATGAGGTGCACCATGGTGATTAATTAAGAAGCCACTAAATAGTACACTGAAAAAGTGTTAAGGGCTTGAACTATTTTGGCAGTAGTGTGAGTATAGAGAGAAGGTGTGTGAGAGAAGTTGTGGAAGTTGAATGGAAAGACTTGGGAATGAATTGCGTATGTGAGGTGGGAAAGATCGAGGAGTCAAGAATCATGCCAAGGATGAGTGGTGGTGGTGCCTTTGACAAGTAGGGAAAATGGAAATGTAATGTGCTCTGTTTTAGATATATTCGAGTTTGAGATTTCTAGGATATATCTAGTTTGAAATGTCCAGTAAGGATTTACTTAGTGATTCAAGACTTAGTAGAGAGATTGAATATATATACATATATACATATATATATATATATATATATATATATATATATATATATATACATACACATACATGCACATATATAATGTACATAGACTCATCAAACCCATAGTAGTTGATGAGGTCATCAAGTGAAAATTAAAAAAAAAAAATAAAAGCAGGACCAGGATAAAATCTGGAAACACAATCGGAAGATGTTTTAGCAAAGTAGACTAAAAAGGAACAGTCAGAGGGGGTAGGAGGAGAATTGGAAATAATGTCATTGATGTTTAGACAAGAGAATATCATGGAGTCAGAGGAGTGGGTGGTCGATAATATCCAATGTTGCAAAGAGGTCAAGACAGCTAAGAACTGAATAAAAAGATAATCAGATTTGACATTTCAGAGTTTATTGATAAGAGCAATGCACTTTGATTCAAGGTAATCTAGGTTCAGATCCTATATTTGACAATTACTCATTTTGTGACCTTGGACAAGTCACTTAAACTTTCAATGCCTCAGTTTCCTCATCTGTGAGTCTCACAGTTTTCTTCCAGCTCTATATCTATGACTCCATGATCTTTGTAGTTAACTTGGAAAGGATAGTCCCAAATCCCTGTTATATATCTATATCCCCAACTTCTAGTAAGAAAGGAATATTTTAAGTGGTATTTTAAGGGAAATCTTTTCCTAGGAGGGGGAAGCAGTTAGGTTTATAAAATCTGTACTATAGGACATATCTCTGTCCACTTAAACATCAGGTTGAGCTGGATAGGTCAAAGGACATTGAGCACAATCTGAATCTAGTCCCTAACTGTATTGCTAGTTGATGTTATAACCATGGACAAATCTTGAATCTATCTGTGCTTTAATTACCACATCTATACAATGGGGTAAAATATCACCCACCTACTTACCTTAGAGGGTTACTCTGATTAACAACTAAGATAAAGTAAAAATCTATAGACTGTAGTATACAATACATTTTTACTCCATCTATGTTGGTGATCAAGCCTAGGACTGGTTGTTTCCAAGAGGGAATGAAGGGTAGCCTCAAGCACACAAAATAAAGATTAAAGATATGTGATGGATTGTTGTCTGAGTTTTGCTATTTCCTATCTTTGTGACCTTGACCAAATCATTTCCCCCTCCCTAAGCTTCCTTCTCTATAAAAGCTGATTTCTATGGCCCATTTCAATTCCAAATCCTATGGTATTACTCCATTTCCTTAGTCCCCTGGTAAATAGGAAATACATTGGCCACATACTTTTAAGTCCCCTTTTCTTGAAAGGCTCCTCTAATAAAGGCCTCTTCCACACAACCCTATCATATGCCTGCCTTTTCCCTAAAATGCTTTAGGATATAACTTTTCTTCTTCTTTTTCATCTTAATCCTTCCCTAATTTGGCTTAATGTACTGTCTACTTTTATATATGTTTGACCAAAGTCTCATTTCCCCTACTGGGTTGTAAACATCTTTAGGTCAGGGACCTTGTTCATGTGTGCATCTCCTACACACAGTAAGGCACATATATAGCAGGTGGCCAATAAATATTTGTTTCATTTGATGTGAAAGGGAGGGAAGGAAGAAGAAAGGGAGGAAGGAAAAGGAGACATAGGAAATTCAGCACCATTATTAGGTCAAGATAATAGCTGGGAAATAGCTACAAATAACACATTCAGATGTACATGGTAAGTGTTAGACTCTAGCCAACAAAAACATGTGAATTGAAGAGTTCAGAAAAGAGTAAGCTAGAAGAAAAGAAATTTATTTGGGAGATGGAGTGGGGGAATCTTGGGGAAAAGCTGACAAGTTGTGTATTTTTGTTCTTGAATAGAAAACCTTATTCTAAGATAGCTGGTGCTCTGTTTCTTCAGTGTGATATGTGGGAAGCAGCTACAGTGATGTTTCAAGAGGTTCTCTCTGTAGATGTGTGACCAGGTTTATAAATGGAAGATGTGGAAACAAGAAGAGTATGGACCAACAATTTTGACATTCTTTGGAAACTGAATTAGCACTTAGAACTAATATTATGAAGCTGCTTGTGTGTGTGTGTGTGTGTGTGTGTGTGTGTGTTTGACAGAAAGGTATAACTTCTAGGGCCTTCCCCATTCCAGACCATGATCAAATTAGAACATATGAAGGATCTGCCTCATAACTTGATCCTTGTCTAAATACATGAACTCTTGGATTGCCAGTTCCTCCTTTTTAGTAGACTTTTGCCTTGCACTGTTTTCTAAACTTTGATCCCTGAACTTCACTGATCATCACTGGTTCCTGAATTCAGAGATCTTAATGTATCCACAGAATCAAAGAAATGGATGATCCCCAAGATGGCAGGCACTAGTGTGCCATCCAACTCAAACCATGCTTGATGTCAGATAAGTGATCACTTAGTCTTTTCTTCAAAAAGGGAAATCTATCACTTCCTCAGGTAGCCCATTTCAGTTTTGAACAACTCTAACTTAAGGAAATCTTGTTGGATTTTTTTCCTGACATCAAATCTAAATTTTTCTCTTTGCAGTTTCCAACCTTTCCTGAATCATCTTTCCCACCAATTCAACCAAAGTCACATTTTATGGGCATCTCTTTCCTATATCCACTGCACTCTTGTTTTTACTCTCTCTCTGTCTCTATACATCACAGACATGAATGCCATTTCAAGGTTTATCTGCAAGGGATAAGCAAATATGCTGTTGTTGAGTCATTCAGTCACATCTGAGTCTTTATGAACTATTTTTGGATTTTCTTGCCAAAGATATTGGAGTTGTTTGCCATCTTCTTCTCCATATCATTTTATAACTGAGAAACTGAGGGAAAAGGGTTAAATGGATTACCAAGAGTCATCTAGTTTTGTCTTTTGAACCTTTTGGAATAACAGAGATGGTAGCAAATCAGATCTGATATTGCAGTAAGGTGTCACAGTAGATAGAGCACTGAGGGGAGGCAAGAAAACTCTTCATGAATTCAAGTCCAACCTCAGACACTTACTAGCTGTGTGACCCTGTTTGCCTCAGTTTCCTCATCTGTAAAATGAGCCAGAGGAGGATATGGCAAACCCCAAATGAGATGATGGAAAGTCTAATACACTTAATTCTAAACTCTGGGAATATAAAAAGAGACAAAAGATAACCCCAATCCTCACAGAATTCACAGTGGAATGAAGGAGAGAGCAAGTAAACAAATAAATAAAGCAAATTATATATAGGATAAATAAGACATAATTGGCAGAAGAAAGGCACTAAGATTAAGAGGGCTTGGGAAAAGCCTTCCTGTTAAAAACAGGATTTTAGTTGGGATTTAAAGGAAGCTGGGAAGGTCAGCAGGCAAAGTTGAGGAGGCATGGGGGATAGTCAGATAAAATTCCCAGGGCCAAGAGATGGAGTTTTTTTGTTCATGGAACAGCCAGGAGGGAAGCATCATAGGACTGAAGAGTATATGATGGAGAAGTAAGGTATAAGAAGGCTGAAAAGATAGGAGGGGTTAGGTTACAAAGGACATTGAATGCCATACTACACAATTTATATTTGATCCTGGAGGCAATAGGGAGTCACTGGAGTTTATTGTGTGTGTGGCGGGGGGCATGGAATTAACTGGGAGGTGGAGGAGGGGAATGTGACATGGTCATCTCTACTCTTTAGATAATGATTTTGGTGTCTGGAGGGTAGATTGGAGTGGGGAGAGACTTAAGATGAGCAAACCCACCAACTGACTATTGCATTAATCCAGGTGAAAAGTGATGATGGCACAAAAATGGCACCAGTGTGAGAGAAGAGAAAGAAAAATATTTGAGAGATGTTGTTGCAAAGATGAAATCTACAGATCTTGTTAAGAGATTGGATATGGATGGTGAAGACCATAGGTTTTGAGCCTGAGGACCTGGTTGTATGGTGTGATCTCTCATTTTTTGTGTAGCTGGAGAGGTCAAGGCCACTGGTAATCCTGTTTGTTCATCAGGGAACCCTTAGATTTTAGTCTCACACATGGGGTACCTGAGAATTCAAAAGGCAATCAGTAACCTCCTCCTCCTACTGCCAACTACCCCAGTGTTATGCAAGAGCAAACAAGTTCCTGGGTTGACTTTAAGTATTCCCACAGACAGTTTATCCTCTTAATCCTTGTGATAGCATCTCCATGGTGAATGTAAGTCCTTCCCAGATAACTTAGCGGAAGTAAACAGAGACTAATTGCCCAAGACCACCTGAACAGGAAAGGAGAGGGGCCCCAGTGGAAGTACTAGACTTTTCACCCTCTAGTTCATAATCTGTATCTAAATGAGTCTTTCAGTGTTCTCTTAGAGCAGATGAGCATTGGGATCTGACTACAGAGAGTCTGCATATGAACTAACTCTGGAGAAGATCAAGGCAAAATCTGGCACCCATTTCCTATCAGGGAAAGGAACAAAATCCATCTTCTTAATGGCACAGATGGGTGTACCACATGACCCACTGGAAAGTTCTTGCTTGAAATATAGGACAGGAGTTGGTTGTGCCCCAAAGATTTTGTAAGCCAACTCCTTGGCAGGATATAATCCCCAGCCTGAAGAGTAGCCATTCCTTGTTCTCTGGATGGTAAAAATAATAGTTTCCATTTACATAGTTACCAAGAATTTTACAAGTATTCTCCTCTTTGATCCTTATAAAAACCTTATAAAGTAGGTGGAGAAAACACTATTAGTTCCATTTTATAGCTGAAGAACCAGGTTCACACAGCTAATAAATAGTGGTTCTCTTCACTTATGTTAGCAGGTGAAAGTTATCACCCCCTCAAACTTTCTTAAAGCACTTTTTAGACCTTAGTCCCCATTACAACCTATCTGCTATAATACTTAACTGAGCACACAGTATTCAGGAAAATATAAACTCCTTCGGGCAAAAACTGGGACCTTTTTTTTTTTAATCTTCATATCCCTATGTTCCTGCACAGACTTTGTTGATAAAAGTTGACTGAATAAATGAACCAAGATTTTAACCCAGACCTTATGAACTCAAAGTCAGGGAATCATGTACCATATCAAGCTACCCATGTCTCTGGTCGATGCATCCTTTTTTAATCTTGTTTCATATTGAAACTTCCTTTTGGAATAATTATAAGACCAATGCACAGCAGCATTTAATAAATAATTGAACCAACCTGTCAACTGTGTTTTGCCTCCATGATTTCTTTTAAAGCACTGATGTTGCATTTTCATTATAATCCCCTTAACACAGTAGCATTTTTTAATTAAAATTCTGTATCACTGAGCAGACTGTCCAACAT
Source organism: Macrotis lagotis (assembly GCF_037893015.1). Classification (NCBI taxonomy): domain Eukaryota; kingdom Metazoa; phylum Chordata; class Mammalia; order Peramelemorphia; family Peramelidae; genus Macrotis; species Macrotis lagotis. The sequence goes on along the minus strand of NC_133658.1, from coordinate 159,460,087 downwards.
AAGCTATATACTCTTTGTTCCAAAAATCCAAATATAATAAATGTGCCATTCACAATTGTTTTCCACTGGGCTGCTTATTAAAAAAATTATATTTTGATGAACGAAAACAGGTGAATATTCATAGCAGGGGGTTGTCAAAAATGAAAAATAACCTAACCACAACATCAAATCCCTTCTAGTTCTCAGAGGAAGAAATGTTGTCAGGTGTCAGTTTGGGATGATTGTTCCTAAGTTCACATTTCTAATATTCTTGCATCCTGTTGTGCATTTTATTTTCAAATGTCATATTTTATACATAAAAGCAAAACCCAGTGTGTACAAAAAAATCAAGGGCAGAAATCAAAGGAAACTTAAGAAAGATATGAATTGTACTCCATAACCTCCAAAACCCCTTTCAAATCTGAGATTTGGAGTTTGGTATTGGCTGATAGCTAAAGGCACACAGGTAGCCAGGAAAAAACCCTAAGAATATGGGACTGAGAGCTAAAAAGACTTTACAGGTCATCTAATTCAATGTTTCCATATAACAGATAAGGAAATTGTAGCCCTGAGTTGTGGATTAATTTGCCCAAGGGAGTTAGTAGTGGAGGCAAGAACTATACCAAACACTCTTCTAACTGTTCTTTTGTCACTAAATGAGTCTCCCTCCTCCTTTCTCTGAAACTTCCAGGGAGGATCTGCAGGCATGTAAAGATAAGGAATAATCTTCTGTTTCTTTTGGGGGTAGAAATACATGGAATCCTTGAATTTCCCTATCCCTTCTTGGTTCTCCTCTACATTTATGTTATTAGACCAGCTCTGAATTGAGGAGACCAGGCTACTAGAGCAATTTTATTATTTTTATTGAGTCATTTCTTTTGTGACCTCATTTAGGGTCCAGTATCTGGAGTGGTTTACCAATTTCCTTCTCCAGGTCATTTTACAGATGAGGAAACTGATACATACAGGATTAAGTGACTTCCAGAGGGTTACACAACGAGTAAGTGTCTGAGGCCAGATTTGAACTCAGGAAGATATCTTTCTGTTTCCAAGCTGTGTTCTATCTACTGCAACACTTAGCTGCAGTATCAGATCTAATAGCCACCATTTCTGTGACTCCAAAAGGTTCAAAGGAAAAGGACTGGAAAGTTAATTGACCTGATATCCCTTTTACCAGAGAGGAAATTGATTCTATTTTAGAACCCATTCTAAAACCTAGGACTTCTGACTGCTAGTACAATGTTTTCTTTTGTCTTTTTATTAACAATACAATGAGGAAAATATTTAATAGAGGGTATGCCCTATATATCAACCACCTCCCTGAATATAAGAAAATCAAATCCTCCTCTGTAAAGTCTAACATATTCTTAGGAATACTTATTGAGAGTTGAAGTGATATTAAAGATGACTTACTCTCAATACTCTCATTTTGGAGACTAAGAATGTATGGTCCAGGAATTTTTAATGACTTTAGGATCATTTAGTCTGATTGTCCTTTCTCAATCCCTTTTTCTTGGTTGATATCCATCTCCCACCCACTATGTGTGGATGTACCATAGGCACTGTTCTAGGCCTTTTTCTCGTATTATCTTAATGATCTCATTACCTCTCATGTATCATCTTAATTAAGAAGATTTCTATATTGGCAAATCCTACCTTAGTCATTCTTTTGATTTCATCTGGCATTACCAACTGCCTAAAGGATATTTCTGACTAGATGCCCCATAGGCACTTCAAAACCAACCTTTCCAAAACTGACTCATTATCTTCCCACTGCACTTCTCTTTATAACTTCCTTGTTTCTGTTGAGGACATCACTGTCTTTCCTGTCAATGATGTTTGAAATACCTTAGTCATCCTTAAACTTTCCTTCTCACTTAAGTCCTGGATCATTTGCAAAGTTTTATTGATTTTGCTTTCAAAACCTTTCTCAAATCCATTCCCTTTTTTCTCTATTCATATACTGCCAAGCTAATTTAGGTGTTCAAGGTCCTTCTTACCTGACCTATTGCAATAGCTTCTTATTTATTTTTTTGGTTTTTGTTTTTAATTTTTGCAAGGTAATGTGGTTAAGTGACTTGCCCAAGGCCACACAGCTAGATCATTATTAAGTGTCGAAGTTAAATTTCAACTCAGATCCTTCAGACTCCAGAATTGGTGCTCTATCCACTGCACCACTTAACTGCCCCAGATAGCTTCTTAACTAATCCACCCACTCTGGAGAATAACCTGGGACTATGTCCAAAGAGCTAAAAAACACTGTATATAACTTTTGACTCAGGTCTATATCCCAAAGAGATTAAAGCAAAAATAAAAGGATCTATGTGTAGACAAATATTTGTAGCAACTCTTTTTGTAGTAGCAAAGAAGCAGAAATTGAGGGGATGTCTAATTTTTTCCTTCATTTTTGAAGAAGACCACATCAGGGAGGTTATGCCATGACAAGCACATGAATTAGATTTGAGAGAGGGGGTAGTGTGCCAAGTCATCAGCCTCACTTTCTCTTCCAGGGCCGAGTCCAGTGACTAGATATGAATCAGGATGACTGGAGATGACCCTGGATGTGGGGCAATCAGGGTTAAGTGACTTGTCCAAGGTCACACAGTTTATACTAATTGTCTGAGGCTGGACTCAAACTCTTACCTTCTTGACTCCAAGGCCAGTACTCCTAGCTGCCCCTGGAGGCCCAATAATTGGGGACACAAGTTATGGTGTATGACTATAATGAAATGTTATTGTTCTATAAGGAAGGCTGGGGGGCAATAATTTCAGAAAACCATGGGAAAGCTTACATCCATTGATGCAAAGTGAATTGAACAAAACCAGGAGAACATTGTACACAGTACAATTTTGAAATGGTCGTCAACTGTGAAAGGCTTATTCAAGACAATTCTATAGGATTCATGATGAATAAATGCTATCTAATTACAGAGAGAGAACTTATGAACTCTAAGTACAAATGGAAGCATATTGTTTTCCACTTGCTTTTTTCTTGCTGGCTTTTTAAATTTTGATATCATGACTAATATAGAAATATGATTTGCATAAATTCATATGTACAACAGATATCATATTGATTGGGGGAGGAGCTAGAAGGAGAGAGAATTTGGAACTCAAAATTTTTTAAAGAATAGTAAAAATAATGAACAGAAATATTAAAAAAAAGTAACAGCCTCTTAGTTAATCTCTTTATCTCTAATCTTTCTATCTACTGCATGAGTGTCATATTGATATTCCTCCAACACAAAATGAATGATGTTACTCCTCTGGTCAAGAAGATCCAGTGGCTGTATTTGGTTGCTAGGATAAGCTACAAACTTCTCTCAACATTTACAGCCCTTTCAATTCAGCTTGCATTTCCAGGTTTATTCCACATTGCGTATCGTATGCTAAACTTATGCTAAACTGGGCAGTTTACTCTTTCTATATTTAACAGTTGATCTCCTACCTCTGTGCCTTTGCATAGGCTATTTCTTATGCCTGGAATACCCTCTCTCCTCACTTTTGCCTTGTAGAAACTTTAGCTTTCTGCAAGGTTCATTTCAAATTCTACTTCCTACTTGACATCTATCCAGGTCATTGTAATTTATTTGGAAATGAGTGTATATACATATATACTCATATATACATATTATGTACAGTTTATTTATTCATCTCTGTACGTGGCTTGTTTCACTCTCCTTATCCTCCCCTCATAGAATTTAAGTAAGCTCCCAGGAAGAAATTGTTTCATTTGTGTCTTTGTATCCCTAGTACCTAGTGGAGAACCTAGGAGAGAATAAGCATTTATAGAGCACCTACTGTATACCAGGAATAGCATTATATGCTTTTTTTAATTATAACTGTCTTATTTGATCCTTACAACAACCCTGAGATAGGTGCCATTTATCATCGCTATTTTACATTTGAAAAAACTGAGAAGTTAAGGGACTTGCCAAGGGTTACACAACTAATAAGTGTCTGAGGGCAGATTTAAAATTAACTCTTCCTCTGCAAAATATTGTGTTTTTTGTTGTCATTTTCAATCACATCTGACTCTTCGTGACCCCATTTGGGGTTCTCTTGGCAAAGATACTGAAATAGTTCACCATTTTCCCCTCATTTTGCTGATGAGAAAACTGAGGCAAACAGGGTGAAACGACTTACTTAAAATCTGAGGACAGGTTGAAATTCAGAAAGATGAGTTTTCCTGACTCCAGACCTAATAATCTATCCTCTGCCCCACCTAGCTGCTCCTGGAAAATAGTAGATGCTTTCTAAATCTGTCAAACTGAGTCACACAGCAAATGGCAGAGATGAGATTTGAACCTGGGTTCTCTGCCTTCTTATCCAGAGAGCTTGTTTCCTTGCATAATACTTTCCCTTTCCATTTGATAACAAAGGATCCAACTCCAATTTGAAACAAGACAAGAATCATGCTCCGAAGAAAGGCTGCTTTTGGGCCCAGTTGTTTGTTTACAACTAATCTCAAATAATTTCACTCTTTTAAAATTCCCAACAAATTTAATTCTTGCAACAGCAACCTTTTTATTTTATTTTATTTTTTATTTTTTAAGTTAAGCCTGTCAGGGAATCCAGTTTATAGCGGCTCTTTTTTTTTCCATAACTAAAACCATTGTCATCCTCCAAACTGTAATCTTATCATGTTTAACTTGTCCCACATAAGCAGGGCCATGTATATTTTCAGTAGTTTCAGCTGAAATCTGTTAAGAACAGATGTGGAAACGGGGCCCCGTGGCAATGATCCTGCAAATGTATTTTTCCATGAGCTGCTCTTTTTTTTTTCCTCCCCCTTCCTTGGGGAAAACAGAAAGTGGAGCCATCATTAGAGTGGATATTAAATGCTTCTGAGTCTTACAACCAGTGTTTATCATCGGCTTTCAAACAGCAATTTAGCACATGAAGCACTGAACACAAAGAATCTGCTAATAGAGGGTATTTGCACTGGAACAATGTAGCCGAGATGGATTGGATCTAATAGCCCTTTCCCCAGCTGCTACCTTCCTTCCTATAGGCAATGGGCTCGTCCTTCTTTCTGTGACAACAAAAACAGCTCCTGATCCGTGACCACTGACACTAACTGGACTGTTGGAAATGAGCCCTACCAAAAGCCACAGATGCCATTTTAACTGGTTCACTTGGAATTCCATCGCACTACCCCACCTCTCTTCCACTGTCTCCCTCCTATCCCCCACCCCAGCCTTACCCCTTTGCTATCTGTTTCTGGTGGTGTTAGAAAAGAGATATCACCATCTGGCTTAGTTCCAGTGTTAGAACATGGAATAGTTGAACTGAGAGAGACCTTTAAGTCTAAGTTTTAAGATCTATATTCGAAATCCCTCATTTTGTTGATAGAAAATGGAGGTAAAGAGACATGATAACATAGCTATTAAGTAATGGAGCTGGAATTATTTGTGTTTTTAATATTTATCAAAATCTTTTTTATATCATCTTCATTTTCCATTTTTTCTCCTTCTCTCCCTGCCCCATCTACCCTATAGAATAAAACATTTTTATAAAGAGGGAAAACAAACTTCAGCAAAACGAATCAATACATGAATCAAGTCTGACACAATATGTGGTAATGCATACCTTAATCTCTCATTCCTTCAAGGAAGAGAAGGAAATATATTCTCATATCTCTTAACCATGAATAATCTTGATAATTAAAATTTCTTACTATTCAATTCTAAGAGTTTTGTTGTGGTTTCCATTTACATTGAGAATATTGTTTTTGTTGTTGTTATTATTATTATTATTATTTTAGGTTTTTGCAAGGCAATGGGGTTAAGTGGCTTGCCCAAGACCACACAGATAGGTCAGAGTTGAACTCAGGTACTCCTGACTCCAGGGCCAGTGCTCTATCCACTGTACTACCTGGCCACCCCGAGAATATTATTATTTTTTGAGGCAACTAGATGATACAGTGGATAGAATGCTAGGCCTGAAGGCAAAAAAAAAGTGAGTTCTAATCCTGTCTCAGATATTTAATAACTGTGTGATGCTTGTCAAGTTATTTACCTTCTTTCTATCTCAGTTTTATCATCTGCAAAATGGGGATAATAATAGCATCTACTTCTTTGGTTATTGTGGAAATGAAATGAGAAAAGGTTTATAAAATGCTTCGCAAACCTTAAGGAGTTATTTAGATGCTAGCTATTGCTATTGTTACTGCTATTGTTCTAATTTTCCTAATTTTGTCTATTTGCCTTTCAATCTTACCCTGATAATCTGTATTCATCATTTTGATCAATTCTTTCAACTAAAGTAATATTCCCTCATATTAATATACACCACAAATTGCTTAGCCATTACTTAAGCAACAGGCATCCACTTTGTTTCCAGTTCTTTGCAATAGCAAAAAGTATTTTGGTGTACATGGGACTTTTCTCTTTTTATATTTGTTTTATTTTTATGCTTCTTTAGAAATATGTCTAGCAGCAAAAGCTTATGGGTCAAGAGGAAGGAAATTTTAATTACTTTTCTGAGGAGAATTCCAATTTACTTTTATTAATATATTTTTATAGCATTTAAAATATCCATAAATTACATACCAAAAATAATCTATATTTTAAATATGTATAGAAAACCTCCCTAGGTGGTATAGAGGATATAGAGTGTCAGGCTTGGATTCAGGAAAACTCATCTTCCTAAGTTCAAATCTGTCTTCAGCTACTTACTAGTATGACCCTGAGCTAGTCATTTAATCCTGTTTGCCTCAGTTTCCTCATCTGAACAATGAACTAGAGAAGGAAAGGACAAATCACTCCAATATCTTTGTCAAGATAACCCTAAATGAAGTCATAAAGAGACAGACATGACTGATATTGACTGAACAACATAACTCATTAAAGTTAAAACACTCTTTCACTAATAGTGTGCTAGTACTCTCTGTTTCCTAAAATAAGGGTCCTTCCTAAGTTCAAATCTGACCTTAAGCACTTACTAGTTGTGTGACCCTGTACAAGCCACTTAACTCTGTCTTAGTTCTTCCTCTGTAAAATTAACTGGAGAAGAAAATGGCAAACTATTCCATTATCTCCATCAAGAAAATCCCAAATAGGGTCCCAAAGAGTCATTGGTCACAACTGAAATGACTGGACAACAACAGCAGCAACAATAACATTCTTCAAAGGATGAGATCTTAGGAATAACCTAATTCAACCTCTTCATTTGGTTTTATTTGAAGCATAGAGAGATCAAATGAGCTGCCTGAGGTTATATAGGTAATAAATGGCAGAACCAAGATTGTTGGCATTTTTTACTTGCTTATCTCCTTACAAGTTGTAGACTTTAGAAGCTCCCATAACACAATGTCCACTCCTCAAAGTTAGGTCCTGTTTCATTTTTGTCTTTGCATCCAGCACATCTTGAACCCAGTAGGAGCTTAATAAATGCTTACTCAGTTGAATTGAAAAGTCTATCTTTGTTGGAAAAGCCTATGCAATAGCATAGAAACAATGTAAGGATGATCAGATTGCCTTTTGTGGGGATAGGGGGAGGGAGAAAAAGCATAAAATTCAAAACCTTACCAAAAATTCATAGGTAGAAGCTACTATTGTACATAATTGGAAAACAAATAAAATATTTATGTATTAAAAAAAAAGCCTATGCAAGTCTTGCCATTCAGCATGAGGTGAGCTCAGTTCATTTAGTTTTATCTCACCCAGAAGAAAAGGAGGAGCTTTGGCAGGAAGGAGATCCAAATGGAACCATATTATTCTTTTTAAAATCAAAGCATAACTTAATACTTCCAAGCTGTGAGACAGGGATGCCAAGGTCACCATGATTGGATTCCTGAAATGGAAAGGTGACAATTGGAGAATCTCATTATCATTAATTCATACAAGGCAAAAAAATATCAAACGTTTCCATCACCAGGACACCTCATTCATTCACTGATATTTATTGTAAACTATTTCCAAGACACTTTGCTTGGCATTGCAATAGAAGAGCAAAGAAGATACTGTATCTGATTTCAAAGAGCTTATAGGGGAAGGAAATATTTGTAAATAACCATAGCAAAATAAAATGTTAAGGAAGTTCAAATGAAAGAGAATTTACTTTTAATGAGAAAAGCCTTTATGAAGGAGGTTAAGCTAGGAGATGAACTGTAGAAAAAATTCAAGGTGAAATCAATAGTTTAAGCAAAATCACAGATGTAGGAAAGTGCAGGACATATTCGTAGAACTGCAAATAGGAAAGTAGTCAGCTAGGTGGTGCAGTGTATAGAGAACTGGGCTTAGAATCATGAAGATTTACCTTTCTAAATTCAAATCCAATTCCAGTCACTTTCTTTGTCACTTTGGCCAAGTCATTTAACCCTTCATCTGAAAAATGAGCTGGAGAATGAAGTGACAGACCACTTCAGTATCTTTGCCAAGAAATGACCCCAAATGGAGTCATGAAGAGTCAGAGATGACTGAAATGACTGAACAACGCCTAAGAAAATAGTCTGTGTATTTGATGCAAGGTTTAGTATTTAATGAAGAATTTGACTTTTCTCATTTTTTCTCTCCCATGCGTGTGTATAAGGTTTTCTCTTTAGAAAAATGGATTGAATGATTCATCCCTATTTGTGAAATCATATAATCATATAATATTACAGTTGTAAGGAACTTTGGAGATCAACTGGTATGATTCTCTTATTTTACAAATGAGGAAACTGAAGCCTAGAATTTTAAAATGACATATCCAAGGTCAAACAATGAGCAAAATCAATGTTATCTTGACATTTCTTGAGGTTTTTAACAAGACCACATCTATATTTCCTTTCCCAAAATGATTTTACTGAGTATACTTATTGTTATATATTTTAAAAATAATAATAACCCAAAGGACTGAGATTATTATGTTGAATATCTAATTTTGGAGTATCTCAAGCAAAATCCCAAAGCATCAAAAACTACCCAACTCCTTCTTGGAGCACTTTGGAAACTTAATCGCTGGGAACAGGGATTGTTTGGTCACTTAATGTGAGTCTGAGTCCTTGTAAACCAACCCCCCCCCCCCCCAGTAAATAATATTCAGTTATAAGCCTCTGAAAATGGGCTGTGGATTTTGCTCTGGAACCAGACATAATGGGGAGAATAGAAGCTTGTGAAGGGCATAAGCAGGGAAAAATCCCATCAATTTTCACCTAGCCCTGCCTAGTTTCAGTATTGTCCCAAATCAAAAAAGAAAGGGACCTTCAAGATATCAAATCCAACCTTCTCATTTTACAGGTAAGAAAGCTGAAGCCCAGAGAGGGGAAGTGGCTTGATCAATGTCACACAGTCAGGCAGTGGCCAAGATGGAACTAGAACTGAGATCTCTTTTCAGAAAACAGAGCAAGTTCTACTATATGGCAGCAAGAGTTAATGAAAACAGTGGGTCCTCTGAGACTTTAAAAAAATTGCTGCTGAAAATACAACCTTATCCTCTGTGGTGTTTTCCATATGAACTGAAGCTGTGCAGAACTAAGTAATGAAAACCAGCATTGAGTATAAATTACAGAGAATGGTGGAATAATGATTATAAAAAGGTATACGAGGCATAACCCATTAGTGAACTCCATTTCTTGTAAAAATTAGATACTGAAAGTTGGAATACAGTCACAGTATGCTTGGATGTATTCAATGGTAGCAGTGACTAATAAGGCAGCTAAAGATCTGTTAGCATTTTTCCTTTTTACTCCAATTTTCATAAGTTAATAACCCATGCATGAAAAATTGTTCCATGCTGAAAACTGGCATATAAGAGCTCAGTAAATTGTATGGGAGCAACTTTTTTGGGGGGGGCAGTATTTCATTGAACCTGGTTGCCAACATCTGTTTATGGAGATATGTGATATGAAGGTATGGCATGGAGACATATGGAAAGGTCTAGCTTATTGATCATCACAATCATCTAGCATAACAGAGAAATTCAATATTGACTCCCCTCACTGATCAGTGTTTCAGCTAGGCAGATGGAGTGGTTAGATACAGTTGTTTGGCTTCAGGAAAATCTGGGTTAAAATATGACCCCAGATGCTGACTGAGATGTGTGACCTTTGGTAAGTCACTTAACCTCCCTCTGCTTCAGTTTCCTTATTTGTAAAATGGGAAACCATAACATCTGTCTCACAGGGTTGCTATGAGGATCAGATAAGATACTATTTGTAAAGTACTTTGCAAAACTCAAAGTGGCATATAAATACTAGCTTTTATCCACATCTTTGGTTTCAGATATCCAAAGTATCTGACATAAATTATGTCATTTGACACTAATGGCATGTCTGCATCGTGCTTGCTATTACTGTCCATATTTTACAGATAAAGAAACTGAGAATCATAAAGGTTAGATGTTTACCCAGGGTCATGTAGCCCTTAAGTTTCTGAGACTAGATTCCTTTTCTGGCTCTTAATTCAATCCCAACCTTATCTTTTTGTTGTGGTTGTTTTGGTTTTTTGCCAGGCAATGTGATTAAGTGACTTTCTTAAGGTTACACAGCAGATTTCAACTCAGGTCCTCCTGAATCCAGGGCCCGTGCTCTATCCACTTGCTCTGCTGCCCCTCCAACCATATCTTGATGGTATTCACTGTATCACGATAAACACTAGGGAAGATATAACAATAAACTCATTTGATCCTCACAGCCATGTGACCCATTTAACAAATGAGGAAACTGAAGCTCAAAGAAATTTGCCCAAGATCATGGAGAACCAGAGTTAGAATCCACAGAATCACAGAATTCTAATTTGGAAAGACCTCAAAACCCAAGTAATTCAAAATGTACACACAAAGGAATCCCTTCTTTAACACACCCAATCATGTGGTTATTCCTTTTTTTTGTTTGTAGTCTTCTAGTAAAGACCAGTCCATTCATTGCCTCTAGAGAAAGGCCATTGTAATTTCTCGTGGCTCTAATTATTAGAATTTATTGTTATTGCTGTTCTTATAACAAGTTTTAATTTGTCTTTTTGTGTCTTCCACCTAGGAAGTTAGATAGTCCAGTGGAATAAGGGAGACCTGAATTTGCATCTGACCTCAGACACTTATTAGTATATGTTCCTGGGCAAGTCACTTTACCTCTATTTGCTTTAATCCTCTAGAGAAGGAAATGGCAAATCACTCCAGTATCTTTGCCAAGAAAATCCCATAGACAAGTATGGTCCACAAGATCACGAAGAAGTCAGACACGACTGATCATCTGAACAAAAATAATCTTTCATTTATGGCTCCAAGTTTTATTCTCCAGGGATTAATTGTAGAATTTTCCATATTTCCCAGGTAAATCCTGTTGGTTTCATCTCTGTAGTCCTTCTTGTTCCTTATTCTTAAGACTGATCATTTATCTTTTCCTCCTTTGTCATTTTTTTTCTTTTCCTTTATCATTTAGAATTCCCTTTCATATATTCACAATGGATAAATTCCTGGACCCGAAGTAAGACAAACCTGGGTTCAAATCTCAACTTTGCTAGTTGTCAGCTTGTGATGGTGGGTAAATTCTTCCTCTTCCTGATGCTAAGAGGATTCCTCATTTATAAAATAGGGGAGCCCAATTATTTTGACTTCTGATATGGTGTTCTTTCTCCAACTCCCCCCCACCCAGGATACTTTCTGTATTTGGCTATTATTCCCCCATGCCTGGCATTCTCTCCCTCCTCATCTACCTTCATGTAGCCTTTCCCAGTCCCCCAGACACCTTAAGATGAGAGTCTTCTCTCTTTTGATTATCTCTAATTTATCCCATATTTTTTATACTTAGTTCTTTTCATGTTGTCTATTCCCACTAGATATTGAGTTCATGGAGAGCAGGATCCTTTTTTTCAATTTTGCCTCTCTTGTATCTCCACTATTGAGTATTTGTTGTTGTCAGTGGTGTGTTACTCTTTGTAACCTCATTTAGGTTCTTCTTGGCAAAGGTATTAGAGTGGTTTGACATTTCCTTCTCCAACTCATTTTACAGATGAGGAAACTGAGCTAAACAGGATTAAGTGATTTATCCAAGTTGCATAGCCAGTGTCAGAGGTCAGATTTGAACTCAGGAAGATGAGTCTTCCTAGCTGAGTGCTTAGCATAGTGCTTGTTTTATATATCTATATATCTATATATATCTATACATATATAGGTATAGATATAGATATAAATATAGATATCGATATGGATATGGATATAGATGTGTGTATACACATATATGTGTATATATGTATGAGTGCTTAATAAATATTTGATAACTAATTGATTTTACTGTACATTGCCCTTATTATATAAATCCTTCTTTATTCTTTTATGTTGCAACTTCTGGATTTGAGCAGTGGTAGAGACATGTCTTTTAAAGATGAGGTCTGCAGTAAGATTGAGATTATACAGAAGGCATTTTTCCCTTTTTTTCGGGCTTCCCAGTTGACACTGCTCTAGATTGCCTCTCAATTGCATCATACAGTGTTAGGCCATACATGAGTGGGTACTATCTTTAACATGTGACTTTTTCAGAGCAACTGGAATTTCAGAAACCTCACATGTCTGAAATATAGCAGCATTGCATATGGATAGTTGGGGATTGAATGGGAAAGGAGGTCTTGATTGGCATTCCCTTAAAATTTTTTTTTTAAACTAACAAGCATTTCTTTTTTCCTCTCTCTCAATCCCCTCCCCCTCCCTCTTCCCATCTCCACCTTCCAAAAGAAAAATAAAAACAAAACCTTGGTAACAAATATGTACAATCAAATAAAGCAAATTCCCATAGTAGCAATTTCCAAAAATATTTGTCTCATTCTGAACCTTGAGTCCCTCATCTCTTGCAGGAGATAAGTGGGCAGCATTCTCTTTTAAACCTGCACTGCTGGAAATCAAATTTAGAGTATCTATATTACCTTTGCTTTCACTCTGTCCTCTGTCACTTTAAACCAAGTGTTCTTAACCCGGAGACCCTTGGATAATTTTTTAAAAATAATCTCAGATCTCTATTTTCACTAACTTTTAGCTGAAATTGAATATTTCCTTCAACTATAAATTTAAAACGAATTATTCTAAGAAGAAGGTTCATAACATCAACAAGACCATCAAAACATAAAATCAAAATCAAACCATGATGGATGTAACAAAAGACTAAGAAACCTTAGTATAAATGTGTTGAAAACCCTCCCTTAATATCTTATTTTACAAAAAGAATGGGGGTAAGCAGAGATTTTCCACTAGAAAAAAAAAAAAAGAAAAAAAAATCTGATCAGGAAGCTTATAGCTCTAGAACTCCCAAGTTTTCAAGGCTTGAGCAGGCAAGCTGCTGTTTATAAAACCATCAAAGTATGGACAGTGCCTGCATCAGGGCTAATAATCACTTTCACCAGGGTGCAATTAACTGTACAGGATCATCCTGGTTCCAGGGATGAAACACCATGGTCTCGCACAGTCTAGCAAGAATATGTTATAACACCCATTTCCCCCAATGTTCTGTGTTCCTACAGCCCTGTTTAACTGGCAGAGTCCAACTTGGTGGTCTTGGAATGCTTCCTGGGAATGGGAATATAAATAGAAAAGCAGGGAGACAGCCCAAGATACCAGAAGACCCAATGTAAGAAGGTGAGTATCTTTGTTGCAAAGGGGAAAAGTGTTCAAACTCACATTGACTTGCTGGAGAATTTGGCCTATTTTTTGTAAAACCAACTTCCCCAAACATTTTCCTAATGTTACCATGTCTCTTCTCCTCAAATACTATGACAAGCTGAGATTCAAAATCTCAGTGGTTTCCCTGTAATTCAGTCTCAGTGACAGTAATTTCCCATAAACATCTTTCATAATGTGATGAAATTCCTTTAAAAGAAGAGATGCTTAATCTGTGGTCTATAGATTTATAGGAGGTCTGTAAATTTAGATTAGGGGAAAACGGAATTAGTTTCCTTCACAATCCTATATATTTTTATTTTATGTATTTAAAAACATTATTGTCAGAAGTTCATAGATTTCATCAAACTGCCAGTGGGATTCACAATACAGCCGTTATGAAGAAGCAAGGCTTGTGAATTCTTTTCCTCCACTTATAGGCTTAGGAAGGTTCCAATGGCAGGCTTGTCACCTAAGAAGAGCAAGTATGCAACAACTCTTTTGATCAGTGAGACAACATTGGGAACTAAGCAACTGAAAACAGTTTTCTTTCTTCCAGTCTCTCCCATCTCAAGCACTCCCACGCAGACACCCACATACTTGAGATTTTGTTTCATAGATATGAAAAAACCCTTGAAACTTTTATCCTTCAATAACACACTATCGTGGTCAGAATATTTTCTTTTTTTAACTAAAGAAATTTAATTTTTTTTATTTTACCATGCTTAACAAATACCAACAAAAATAGATATATCTATATAAAAAGGTACAGAAAGAGTATTGTAAATGAAACTGAGTCTCATGTAAAGATTTTCTTTTCAAATGTTTAATCAACTCAGCACACACATACACCCATATATGTTTGTTCTCTCTCTCTCTCTCTCTGTCTCTCTCTCTCTCATACACACCCCCCCACACATATCCCATCTCACTTTGTTGTTGTGAATATCAAAGTCTAAAAATTCTTGCATTTTCCCATTAGGAATTTCTTCATCTGTAAAATGGGAATGATTATAATAGTACCTACATCTCAGTGATTTTAAGGTCTAAGGAAATAATACATAAAAGCTTTTTTGCAAACATCAAAGTACAATATAGATAACAGCTATCATCATCACCATATTTAGAAAGACTTTAAAAAAAACAAAAAAATGAGTACTCCCAGTTTAGGAAGCCCTTATTCATTTCGATGAGCCATTATTTAATGAAAATAATCAGAAAACATTACTGATGATGCAGAATTTTGCTAGAATGCATTTATTTAGATATTTATGAGTTTTTTAAAATAAATTTTATTGGTATATTTTGTTTTAACTTCACCCACATTTCCTAATATGCCTCTTCCTCTGCCACCTATCCCCTAGGGATCTATGTACTACAGTGATTCATATTTAGTGACTCCCAAAAGGATTCATGTTAAATATTCTTTAAGGGAACCTAAAGCAGTAATTTTTATAAGTATTTTTTCTTTTGTGTCAAGAATGTCCATATTTAAAACACTATAAATTTGTTATCTTTGTAGTAATTATAAGCACTTAATAAGTAAATCTAAATTAATCTAAAGTAGAATAAGTAGTATATTAAATAATCCTGGGTCTTTATTAGATAGTTGTTGCTGTTATTGTTGAAGTTATCAAAAGGAGTTCCTGGAAACTGCTGTTCTATAACAATGTTTTAAAAGGGGGGGGGAAACAATCTATCAAGGATAAACAGTCAAGATAGCAAAAAAGTTTGAGATCATATGTAGTAGTCCCTCATCTCTGTAAAGAAGGGGGATGAGAGGAAGGCTAGATCTTTAAGTTCTAAAACTGCTTCCCTCACCTCACAATTACCCTATAAAATAGATAGTACAATGATTATTATCCCTATTTTGTCTAATGAGAACACTAAGACTCAGAGGGAGGCAATGAATGACCCACAGTCACAAAGATAGTTATAGAACTGAGATCTATATCCTTGTCTTTTCTGATTTCATGTCTCAGATAAGTTGGATAATGAGTAGAGCATTGGTCTTAGAGTTAGCAAGACTGATTTTATTCCAGTCTCAGTCACTTCTTAGCTGACCTGGACAAGTCACCCTTTTTCGGTCTCAGTTTTCTCATTTGTAAAAATAAAGATAGCACCAACCTCCCAGGATTTGTAATATTTTTAGCAGAGTTCCTGCACATAGTAAGCATGACATCAATGCATGTTCCCTTCCCTTCTTTTTCTTCTACTGTATCATGTATTTTCCAGAGAGGATATAGATTGTAACAATCTTATGATTTCACTGAAACCTTTGAAAGGACTTTTTTCTTTTTTAAATGTTGTCATGAATAAGAAAAAAAAACTGTAAAGGAATTTTTGTCTAGATCAGTGTGATGAAATTTAATGAATGATTATCATAATTCTGAAAATATATAGAGAGGCAGTATTATCTCAAGCGTAGTCAGGGAGCCAAGTGACAAAGACACACAAAAAATAGATAAATGTCTTTCTGATTTTGCTCCTAAAATATATTATCCTACTGATATTTAACTGGATTGGGGGGGGACAAATGGAGTGAAAGTTATAGGTTATACCTGCTGATCATGCCCTACTCTGAAATATATCTTTTTTAGCAGAGCATACCTAGTAAGTGAAAACATATTAAAATTTATCTTTTTCCAACATATTTTTTATTATTGCTTATTGAAAGAAAATTTAGTCTTTCAAAACTCCAAATCCTTCCATTGTTCCTGAACTTAATACGGGGAGTTGTAACCATCTTTTAATAGAAAGGGTATACTGAATGAAGGTCAACAAGCCTCCGGGCTCAAGTCTTGGTTTTGATAGTTTATATGGGACCCCAGGCAAGTCAAGTCAGCTTTGGTAGCCTCGGTTTCCTCATATGTAAAATGAGGGTGTTGGGCTAGATAATTAATAGAATCTCTCCCACTTCAGTCTATGACACTAGAATTCTAATCTGGCATTTATGCTCTGGTCAAAGCACAAAGTGCAGCTACTTGCCTTGAGCAAGTTGCTGGACCTCTCTTAGCTCAACATTTTTTCATATTCCTTTTCTTTTCTTCCTTTTTCAATGAGAGTTTGGATTAAATAACCTCTGTCGTCTCTTCTTTAGTATAATTGATGTTCTGCAACCACATAATTTATGAACTGTGTGAAAAGAGTCATGTTATTTTGTCTCATGGAAACTTGGCCTCCTTATCTATAAAATGGGGATAAAAATGCTGCTTCTTCATTGTCTTCCAGGGCTGTTGAGGAGAGTATACTTTTTAAATCTTAAAGGTCTGCAGAATTATGAACTGTTGTCGTTCTACATGAAAGAACTTCAGGAAAAAATTCCATGTAGTGATTTTCCTGTTACTTTTTCAAAGGAGAGAAAGTTATTCTTTTTAAAATTACCATGGGGATTTGAAAACCAATGTTCTAAGGGACCTGATGACATTCGTGACTCATTCCATTAAAAAAAAATATACACCTCAAAGAACACATTCTCTGGAAATTCTTAATATGGAAGTGAAGGTTCAAAATCTCAGAACCACGAGTTTCTTATTCATTGGTCCTTCCTTAAAAAGAGACATGGTTGAATTTTTCTCTAAAACAAAAAAAAACCCCTAAAAACAAGGCACTAGGGTATAGAGAGAATCAGTTAATAGGATATATATTCAAGAGGAAATTTTGGGAGTCCTTGGGAGGGGCAGAGCTAAGATGGTGGATAAAAAGCAGCAACTTGTCCGAGTTCTCCCCAAAACTCTTCTGAATAACTTTAAATGAGACCATAAAACAATTCCTGGAATAGCAGAAGCCCCCAAAAGACATGGTAAAATAGATGCTTCCATAGCACTCAGCTCACAATTAGCAAGGGGGTTGAACAACTGATAAGAAGGAGGTTACAAGCTCTCTTTTTTAGCTCTGAGGCAAGACTGTTGCCTTGCCTATACTCATATCTGGTCTCAGTCTTGGGTGGTAGCCCCACACTGAGGAGGATAACTAGTACTCCAGAGCTTGCTGCCTCAGGGGAGCTGGGACCTTCCTCATAGTTTCAAGGTAGAAAGGACTGGTCACCCACGGCCTGGAGCATAAACCAGAAGAGTACTCAATACCTTTGCTTATATCATACCACCCTGGAAGAATTGAAAAGTTATAGGTCCCTAAAAGTATCTCTGAAAACAGTAACACAAAACCCTTGAAGCTTGGGATAGTACACACTCCATCTTGGAAGCAGAGTTCTACTTTATAAAAGAGTTAAAAGTTAAATAGAATGGGAAAAAGAGGATGCAACAGAAAAAATTCTGACCATAGAAAATTACTGTGGTGACAAAGAAGATCAAACATACTGAAAAGGAAAAAAACCAGTCAAATCTCCATCATACAAAGCCTCCAAGAAAAATAAGAATTGGACTCAGGCCATAGAAGAGTTCAAAAAGGATTTTGACAGTCAAGTAAGTGAAGTAGAAGAAAATTGGGAAGAGAAATAAGCATAATGCAAGAATATCATGAAAATGAGTTAATAGCTTAGTAAAAGAGACAAAACAATGCTGAAGAAAATAACACCTTAAAAAAAAGACTGGGTCAAATGGGTAAAAGAGGTACAAAAAGTCAATAAGGAGAAGGATACTTTTAAAAAGCAGAATTGCTCCAATGGAGAAAAAAAAGGCACAAAAAATCACTGAAGGGGAAAAATGCCTTAATAAGTAGAATTGGCCAAAAGTATGTGTAAAAGCTTACTGAAGAAATAATTCCTTAAAAATTAGAACTGAAGAAATGGTAGTTAAAAAGAAATCAAGAACAATAAAACAAAACCAAAAGAATGAAAAACTAGAAGACAATGTGCTATCCCTTTTAGGAAAAGCAGCTGATGTGGAAAGTAGATTGAGGAGAGATGATTTACAAAGTAATTGACTATTTGAAAGCCATGATCACAAAAAAGACTCTACATAGCATCTTCCTAAAATTGTCAAGGAAAAGTGCCAGAGGGTATAATAAAAGTTGAAAGAATACACTGATCACTTCCTATGAGATATACCAAAAGAATAACTCCCAGGAATATATTATAGTCAAATTCCAGAGCTTCCACTTCAAAGAGAAAATATTTCAAGCAGCCAGGAAAAACAAATCAATGATCCTGGAGCCATAGACAATATAACACAAAATTTAATAGCTCCTGCCTTAAAAAATCTAAGGGCTTGGAATAAAATATTCTAGAGAGCAAAGAAGTTAAGATTATAATCCAGGTTCACCTACCCAGCAAAAGTAAGTGTAATCCTTCGGGGGAAAATGGATATTCAATGAAATAGAAGACTTGTAAGCATTTTTGATGAGAAAACCAGAGCTGAATAAAAAATTTGACTTTTAATGCAAGACTCAAGATAAGCATAAAAAGGTAAACAGGAAAGGGAAATCATAGGGGATTTAATAAGCTTAAAGTGTTTACATTCCTGCATGGGAATATGTTACTTGTAACTCATAAGAATTTTTTCATTATTAGGATGGTTAGAATGGATATATCTAGACAGAGAGCATGAATATGAGTTGAATATGATGGGATGATATATAAAGAAATAAAAATTAAGGGGTGAGAGGGATGTATAGGGAGAAAGGGAAAAGGGGTGGTAGATGTAATTATCTCACACAAAAGAGGCAAGAAAAAGCTTTTACAATGGAAGAGAAAGGGGGAGAGTGAGGGAGAGTGAGTGAATCTTATTCTCATCAGAATTGACTCAAAGAGGGAATACCCTATACAGTCAATTGGGTATAGAAATCTATTTTTACCATACAGAAAAGTATGAGGGAAAGGGGAAACAGGGGTGGTTTTATGAATAGAAGAGAAAGTATACTGAAGGAGGGAGTAATCAGAAGTAAAACACTTGAGGAAATACAGGGTGAAAAGAGAGAGAATAAAATAAACAAGGAAGGGAAATAGACTGGAGGGAAATATAGTAAATAATAGTAACTGTGAAAAAAAATTCTGAATCAAGTTTCTTGGATAAAGACCTCATGTATCAAACATAGAGAACTGTTTAAAATTCATAAAAAATAATAGCTATTCCTCAGTTGATAAATGATCAAAGATGTGAATAGTTTTCAAATGAAGTAATGAATACAATCTATAACATGAAAAATATATCACTATTGATTTGGGAAATGCAAATTAAAACAATTTTTTTAGGGTTTTTTTTTTTTGTAAGGCAAATGGGGTTAAGTGGCTTGCCCAAGACCACACAGCTCGGTAATTATTAAGTGTCTGAGGCCAGATTTAAACTCAGGTACTCCTGACTCCAGGGCCAGTGCTCTATCCACTGTGCCACCTAGTCTCCCCAAATTAAAACAATTTTAAGGTACTATCTCATACCTATTAAATTGACAAATAGGACAGAAAAGGAAAATGATAAATGGAGTAGATGTGGAAAAAATGAGACATTAAGCATTGTTGGGTGGCATTGTGAACTGATTCAATCTTTCTCTAGAGCAATTTGGAATTATGCCAAAGGGCAATAAAACCTTTTGTACCCTTTGACCTAGCAATGCCATTACTAGGTCTATATCCCAAAAGAAATTTAAAAAGGAAGAAAGAAAAAGACCTACATGTACAAAAATATTTATAGGAGTTCTTTTTTTCTGGTGACAAAGAACTGGAAATTAAGGGGATGCCCATCCATTGGGGAATGACTAAACAAATTGTGGTGTGTGATTGTAGTGGAATATTATTTTGCTAGAAGAAATGATGAGCAGCATGTTCTTAGAAAAAACGTGGAAAGACATGAGCTGATAAAAAGTAAAATGATCTGTGTACAAAGTAACAGCAATATTCTACGGTGATCAGATGTGAATGATTTAGCTCTTCTCAGTAATACAATAATTCAAGACAACTCTGAAGGGCTGTCATTGAAAAATGTTGTCCATCCCCAAATAAAGACCTGATGGTTGTCTGGATACAGACTGAAGCATGAATTTTTTGCTTTCTTTTCTTTCTTAAAGGTTTTTATTTATTTATTTTTGGTCTGTTTTCTTTCACAACAAGAATAATATGGGAATGTTTTGTATAACCACATGTGTATGACCTACATTGAATTTCTTGCCTTCTCAATGATGGGAGTGGAGAGGAAGGAAGGGAGATCATTTGTAACTTAAAGTTTTAAAAAGTAATGCTAATGCTAAAAATTGTTTTTACATATAACTGGGGAAAAAATAAAATACTATTTTCTTTTTAAAAAGAGAGAGGTTAAGGGAATTTTGAAAATAAATTTTATTCCTTTAGATCAATGCTTTTCTAATGGGTTTCAGTAGCATGCTGGTATTTTATGTAACAATTTTGTGTGAAGCATAAATAGAAGTCTATTAGAAAATGACAAATGTCAACAGAAACATCTTCTCTAATATATCAAATGATAAATTTTTGTGTTAAATTTTAGGAAGGACATTTAAGAATAAAAATAGATAAGCTAAAGACCAACCATAGAAAGGCTGACAGAAAGAACATGAATTCATCCCAATCAAGGATAAGTTAAAGGAATCGAGGGTATTTAAAGTTTCACTTGGAAAAGAGATTGAGGGAGTATTGTGGAGAAAGGAAGAAGCACATGATAGCTGTCTTCATGAATTTGCAAAACTGTCTTGGCTTCATGGCAGCTAAGTGGTGCAGTGAATGTAGTAATGGGCATAAAAGGGGCAGCTAGGTGGTACAGTGAATAGAGTATTGGCCCTAGAGTCAGGAGGACTTGAATTCAAATTTGACCTCAGACACTTAATACTTAGCTGTGCGGCCTTGGGCAAGTCATTTAACCCCATTGCCTTGGCAAAAACCAAAAAAAAAAAAAAAAGGAATGAGTATAAAGTCAGGAAGACTCATCTTTTTGAGTTCAAATCCAGTCTCCAACACTACTTGTGTGATCCAGGGCAAGTCATTTAACCCTCTTTGCCTCAGTTTCCTCATCTGTAAAATGAGCTAGAGAAGGAAATGGCAAACCTCTTTAGTATCTTTGCCAAGAAAACTCCAAATGGGATCACAGAGAGTATGGTATGACTGAAAATGACTGAATAATAACCTGGTCAATAAAGCTGAAATAGCAAGAATTTGTGGATGTTAAATTTTTCATTTGGTGTTGGAGAAACTGATTTTGAATTCTGCCTCTGTCAGTTACTATCTGTGTAACTTTGGAAAAGTCACTAAATCTCCTCTCTGTCAAACAAGAAGATTTTACTGGACTGCCTCTCAGGTCCCATCTCTAAATAAATGATCTTAAAGAAAATTTTCCTAATAATTAGAACTAGTTAGAATTAATGGATTATGCTACTTCTGAAAGGGGTCTTGAAGGACAGACTAGATAACCATTTCCCTGGATTTTTTGTAAAGGGGATTCTTGTTCAGATGGGATTCAGATTAGATACACTGGAGTACCTTTCAGCTCTGAAATTGTGATTTGTTGATGTTAGTATTAGTATTAATAATTGTTTTGTAGAGTTCTATATTATTGTTGTTATTCAGTTGCTTGATCCCATTTGGGCTTTTCTTGACAAAGATACTGGAGGAGTTTGCCATTTCTTTCTCTATCTCATTTTACAAATGAGGAAATTGAAGAAAGAAGTATTAAATGACTTGCTCTTGGGTACAGAGGGTCTGAGGCCCGATTTAAACTCTTGAAGGTGAAGCTAGTTCTAGGTCAGGCAATCTATCAACTGAACTACTCAGCTGCCCTTCTATATTATTATTAGCATTACTATCTGTAATAGTTAAGCTGTAGCATTTGAAGGAAAAATATACTTAATTTCCTAAATTTTCTCTAAAATATTAATATCTTTTCTCTTTGTCCTAGGATATTCCCTATATTCAGATACCCAGGATCAGTACTTAGGGATATCATCAATATTTTTCAGCCTTCAAAGTGATCTGAAACAAAACTAGTGTGAGGAATTCTACACTAGAACAATTCCATCAACTCTGAACAAAATTGTCTGAGTGTAGCATATTATTGTATGAGAAGAACATGGCCTGCATGAAGTAGTAACGAGTACATGTCATCTCCCCCACCTGAACCTGGAAGGTTAGGATCATATTTTTACTATTTATTTTATTGCCAATACTTTCCCAGCTATAGTAACTGGCATGTAGGAACCGAATAAATTCTTGTTGAGGAGCATTGTATTTGATGTTAGAGTACATGGGTTTGAATCTTGACTCTGAATTTAATATTTATCTGACTTTGGGCATGTTACATACCTCTCTGGACCTCAGTTTCTCTTGCATAAAATAAGGAGCAAGTTTTGGTGCAGTGAAATGATATCTCTGGTTTTGTGTCAGAAATGGCTGTTCAGTTCTTTCAGTTGTGTCTGACTCTTACAGAATTTTAGAGGTATAAGGGACCTTAGAAAACAATCCAGCCCTCTCATTTTATACATTAGAAGACTCAGGCTCAGGTAATTCAAGTGAATTATTGAAAGCCCAAGCAACTAGTAACTCCTTAAGCAGCAGGTATTAAATATTACACAGATATACTCAAATGAATATTACTCAAAGGGATAAAATTAGGGAGCTTCTTTCTTGCATATGAAGTTTATATTATCCATCACTGTAAATGGATTTCCCTCTATTATCTCCTAATATAGAGTCTTTTTGACCTGGATGCATGGAGTAGCTGAAACCTATCTATTTTTTTAACTGAGTTAGAGGGCATGTGCATCTTGGTTAAAAGTTATTTTGTAACCATATTTATCAATGCCTTAAGAGACTGGGAAGACCTTCTAATAATTTTTAGGCTCTAATGCAATTTTAGGCTCTCTAAACTGATAGAGGTCCCAATACATACATACACACACACACACACACACACACACACACACACACACACGTTTAAAAATGAAAAATCTTATGGATTTCCTCGGTGCCTATTATTCGACGTAACCTATCATTCTATCACAACTCATATTCCTACTTCTTTTTCAATTAAGTGTTTTTATGAAATCTTCTATATAATTGTGAAATATTATCAAAGATTTAAAACAGGAGGAGAATTTTATTCAATATACATTAGATTATATGATAAGTGTAAGTGGCATGGTGACCCCCTACCCCAGCCCCTGAGATCTAGAAATATTCACAAAATTTTTTTGACTCTTTATTAATACTAGAGAAGAAATATAAACTATTATGGTATTAAAAGATAAAATACATTGATATTAAGCAATACTATTCACATGTCTTGCATTTCTGAGTTTTTAAACTTTTTCTGTGTCATTTGCTGACCTTTGCATATTGTCTGCAGTTTCCAGAAAACTCCCTCCCAAAAAAGTTCCCATTTAATTTCTTATGGTGACTGCACAACATATCAAAACTACAATTGAGAAAATCCCTATGTGAAAGGATTACTAGATATCTTACCCTTCATCACTAGCTGCCAAATGGAAAAGGTAGAGAGAGGTTTTCACAAATTTTAATTTTATCCTTTGTCAACTATTAACTTTTCCTTATGTTTTTCCCTTTTAATCTATAAATTTATCTGCAAATCCTGAAATAATTGAATTTGAGATTTAGCTTTAAGTTAAAAGTGAACATGACAAGGCTGAGAAACATCCCTTGTGTCAATCAGTCAATAGCAATTTATTAAGCACCTACTATGTACTTACTTGGGATAGAAGAAAAGCAAAAGACATCTCTATCCACAAAGAACTTACCATCAAATGGGGGTAACAACCTACAAACAAATATATGTGAAACAAATTAAATTTAAGATAAATAGGAAATAATTATTAGAAAGATGGCACCAAAATTAAGACTTCCTGAAGACGATTAAGATTTTACTTTGAACCTAAAAGAAGCTTGGGAGGTCAGTGATTGGAGTAGAGGAAAGAGAGTATTTCAGGCATGGAAGACAAGGAAAATGCTTGGAGTTAAGAGACTGGAATGTTCTGTTTGCAGAAGAGCCAGGAAGCAACTGTCAGTGGAGAGAAGAGCATGTGTAATAAAGTAAAATGGAAGAAGATGGAAAGGTAGGAGAACATAAAATTGTGGAGGCCTTTGAATGACATTCAGAGAAGTTTGTATTTGTTCCCTCAAGGCAATAGGAAGCCACTAGAGTTTATTGAGTAGAAGCTTGACATGATTGAATCTGTGTTTTAGGAAAATCACTATAGATAGGGAAGGATGAGCAAGTGGAGGGGAGGAGATACGAAGTAGGCAGATCTACTAACAGGTTATTGTAATAATCCAAGTGTAAGGTGATGGGAGCCTATCTCAGAATAATGACATCAGAGGAAAAAAGGGAATGTATTTGGGAAATGTTGCAAAGGTGAAATCTGACAGATTTTGGCAACAGTTTGAATATAGGTGGAGGAATGAGAGTGAGCAATCCAGGGTGATTCCTAGGTTGCAAGCCTGAGTAACTTGGAGGATAGTGTTGCCCTCTATAGTAATAGGGAAGATAGAATTTAAGATGTCTACTGGACATCCCCTTCAAGATGTCTAAAAGGCAGCTGGAGCTGTGGCATTGGAAGCTAGCAGAGAGATTGTGTCAGGATAGGTTGATTTGAGAATCATCACATAAAAATTGCAGTTAAATCCACGGGAGTTAATGACATTACCAAATGAAGTAGCCTAGAAGGAGAAGAGGAGAGGGCCCCAGATAGATACCTTCAATTAGAAGGTATGATCTAGAAGATTATACGAAGTAGGTAAGGAAAGAAGTAGGGAGGGAGGGAGGGAGAGAGAGAGAGAGAGAGAGAGAGAGAGAGAGAGAGAGAGAGAGAGAGAGAGAGAGAGAGAGAGAGAGAGAGATTAAAAATAAATGAAACAGTGGGAATGACTGAGAGGGCAGTATTTTAAAGAAGATAAAGTAGAATGGGATTGTTTGAACAAGCACAAGGGTTAGACTTAGTAAGGAATAAGGTCATTAGGGAAAGTGGCAGAAGGCACCTGAATGACAAAAGATAAGGAAGAGGGGGAAAGGGAGAACTCATGGCAAAATAGCCTCAATTATTTCTGTAAAATATTAGCCAAGGTTCTCTACTAAGAGAGTCGGGAGAGGAGGAGCCGTAGAAGGTTTAAGGAGAGACAAAAAGCTTTAGAATAGTTTCTTTGAAGAGTGAGATAGTGAGATGATAGGGAGGTATGACAGAATTTGAGAGTCCAGTTTGAGTTATATACAGCTTTGTAGTGGATCCAGTCAGAACAGTTGTATGATTTTCTTTACCTTTGTTTAGCATCACTAGTGTAGCTGCAAAGGGGAAGGGTGATTCAAAGTTGAGACTTCAATAAATATGTTAAGAAAGATAAATATTAAAGAGAGGAGGGCAGTGTAGATTTCAATAATTTCACCGAGGAGAAAGATGTAATGCAAGGAAGAATTGAGGAGGTCAAGGGAACTGTAGGCTATAAAGCAGATAAAGTCATAGAGAGAGAAAGGTGGAAAACAAGTAGATGATGATTGGATGAGGAAACTTCAAAACTGAAAAACAAAGTAGTAGTACCTCTGTGAGTGATGACAGAATCAATATTATGAGCATTTTTGTGTGTGGCTAAAGTTGGGTGGAAGGGTAGCTCATGGGAGACAAGTTGGTTGGGAAATTGAGTAGTTAGGGTCAAGGGTATTTGAGGGAAAACCTATATGAGAGGAGAAGTAGAGGAGTAAAGAAAAATTGTAAACCATGTATCAAAGTCAACAGTAGCTATCAGGATTTTGACTGAATGATAGCAATAGTCTTTCTTCTTCTTCCAAATTCTTGACAAGTCTGACCCTCATTGGAGCCCAAATAATTGAGTAATTGTTCTCTACCAATGGGAAGATCCCTGTGCAAATGGATTTGAGCTTTAAGTTACATCTATAAAATAACTATAAAGTAATTATTTTGAAGAAGTGGAACATTGGGCAGCTTGATTGCAGCTGAATACAGATACAGGGGATCTATCTATCTATCTCTCTATCTCTCTATCTCTCTATCTATACAGATATATGTTTCTGGACCACCATTTTTGAAGAGGGACAACTTACTGACCTCCAAAGGCATTTGGGAATACTGAATATAGATATAGGAACATATCAACTTAGAAAAAACACATATTAACATTATTTTATATTCTGTTGTATTTTTATTCATTTTGTTAAATATTTTTCAATTACATCTTAATCTGATTTAGGCTGCACTAAAGAGTCCTGAGTTGATCTGCAGGGTATATTTAATACCTGGTATATAAGCACGAGGTAAAAGGGATTTGAAGTAGGGTTGTGGGTATGTGAGCAATGAGAAGGAAGGCAATGTGGAGAAATAGCAAACTTTGGCAACATACTGGATATATGTAGTGAAGGAGATTTAGAAGTCAAGAATTAACCTCAAAATTTGTAAAACCTGGATGATAGTACCCTATAATAATTTTAGAGAAGTTGACAAAGGGGCTATTTTGCATAAAAGAGAACAAGTTCAGTTTTGAACAACTTGAGTTCAAAATGTAGAGGAGTTAGACTGAAATATGTATTATGATATACATGTGATACATAGCTAGATCTCAAGAGAAAGACTTGATCTAGAAATGGAGATGAGAAAGTGATTTATAGAGATGAAAAGTAAACTTATGAAAGAGTGTAGAAGAGAAAAGGGTCCATGTTTCTGGCCTACCATTTTTGAAAGTGGGACAACTTACTGACCTCCAAAGGCATTTGGGAAATGTGCTTTATAGTAATATGTTAGCAATGTAGAGATTATACAATTAAAGTTCCTTTTTTAATAACTTGAAGGAACCTTAGAAATCAATTTAGTTCAGTAATATTTAACTCAAATTGAAATGAAGGCCACTAAATCATACATGAGGATCCCTGAGAATAACTATTGCTTTGAAAATCACATATTAACATTATCTATATCCTATTATATTTTCTTTATATTTGTTAGATACTTCCCAATTATGTTTTAATCTGGTGCTCAGAAGTGTTGTAGACAGCATGTGACCTTGACCACAGGTTTGACATCTTTGATCTAGAAATTCCAGATGAGTAAATCAAGGCCTAGAGCAGGGGTGGGAATCTCCAGACCTAGCAGGTTTCATTGATCTGGCATTGCAGTGGTATTAGGAATGAATTAATTGAGTGTTTGACCAAATATTGCCTGAAAATAATGTTAGATATAGATATAGTTATAAATGTAGATAACCCTACCCCTGGTCTAGAGAGAAGCAATACTCATTGTAGCATCAAACTATCATCTAAAATGGTATTATTATCATATATATTCAGAAGTCCAGGTAAGAGAAGCCTCTTAGAATCATTAAGCAATTTTTCTCCTGGGAATTAATATCTACCAAGAAATACTGACACCCACACCCCACTAGTGCTTGCATGTTTTGGAATTAGAAACAGCTAGGTGACAGTGGATAGAGTGCTAAGCCTGGATTCAGGAAAACCAGAGTTCAAATTTGGCCTCAGACATTTGCTAAGTATGTATTCTTGGGCAAGTCACTTAAGCTATTTATCTCAGTTCTCTATTGAAAATTGGGATTAATAATAGCACCCACCTTGAAGGGTTATTGAGAGGCTCAAATGAGATTATATTTTTGGAAGTGCTTATCAGGGTACTTTTTTATATAGTAGACATTATATATAAATGCTTATTTCATTCCATTCCATTTCCCTTTTGGGTCAGGAACTTCTTTGGCAGTCCAATGTAGCCCATGATCCCTTCTCTGAACATTGCTGGACCCTTCTCTGAACATTGCTTTTAAATGCATGAAATGAAATACATAGGACTAAAAGAAAATCAGTTATATTGTAATAAAGATGAATCCCCCCCACCATCCAACCTCACAAAGCCCCCTGAAATCTTCACCAATCCTAGATTAATAACCCTTACTATGAACCAACTACTCTCATGCTCATTCACCTTCCTGTGTCTCACAGCCAATGTCTTCAGGTGCCAAAGTCCTTCAGCCTGCCAAGCTGCCTAGGGGAATGGACATTCCCCTTCCACCCTGAGCTTAGTGCTTTGAAGGCTTCCTGTTCTCCCTCAACCACCTCCCGAAGCCTTAGGCATCTGCTGACTTTTGTTTTCTATGGAAAAAAAGCCCTGGTTTTCTGAAAAACACAGTGTTCCCCATTGTGTCTGGAATCACAGCCTCTGAGAGGCTGTAGGTAAATAAGGGCTGGAGCAACCACTTTATTATGAGTGAATAGAGTCATAGAAATGGACTTTAATGAAAAGGTTTCCTGTACCAGCAACTGATAGGAGAGTGAAGCCAGATCAGGTGGGTGCCCCATGTGCCTATTTCCTATTGGCTTATTCCTCTCAATCAGTCAGATTTTTTCCTCTTTTCTCTATGTAAGTGTGTTACTTTTAGACAATAACTTTTATTGATGTTTTTCTCTTCTTCTACCACTCTTTTTCCCTATTGTGATGTTTCTCCCACAGGAAAGAATATCAAAGGGATGAAAAGGTAAAGCCAGTGCATTATCTAAGAACTCCTCTCACAATAGGACAGGGAGAAGTATAGCATAACCAGAATTTTTGCCCTTTAAACATGTATTCTAATGAAATCATTAGCCTAATAGCCAAAAAATTAGGGAAAAAACCCAGGAAGTTTTGTGCATTTTTAAATCCTCTATTTTAAATTAGAATAATTTATTATGATACATTGTGGCATGGTTAATGGAGAAATTACTTTGAACCCAGGAAGACTTGAGTTCCAAATCTGTCTTTGACACAAAATAGCTGTGTGACCATGGAAAAATCCCTTTAATCCTCATTGCTCTAAACTACTCTCTAAGACAAGAAATTGCAGAGTGCGCTGACCCCATTAGATTTTGTGCTCCTCCAAGAAAGTACTATCCTTTTTTCCCCCTTTGTATCCCTAGAATTTGGCGCCATGCTTATAGTAGGCCTTACTGAATCTGAATTAGTAGAAGGGGCTTATGCTTAGGAATTCCCTATAACAATGTAATCACAGGTCTAAATCCTTATCAAAATTTTTAGGATTAAGAAAGATGAAGGGAATTAAGAAAGGATTAAGGAAGATTATTATATCATAAGCAATCATGTCTTATAATTGTTAGCTTTGCTTTGCTAGGTAAGATTGTAAAGCAAGTAAGTTAAAATCGACAATCTATTGTTATATTATTGACCTTTAGCTAACAATAATTCATATTGAAAGGGTTTGGAAGAAGAGACATTTTGTAACAAGGTCAAAGGAAAGAGAATGCATGTTTAAAACTTAAATATAACTTACTTCATAGAAAAATCTTATTCTATAATCCAATTGAATCCTATAAACATTTATCAAGCATCACTTTCCCTGGGAAAGGCTAACTTTATTTATGGGGGATGCAAAGACAAAACAAAAAAAATGCATTCTGGTTTACATTATACTGAGAAACTAAAACATGAAAGCTTGATAAGTAGATACATAGTTATAGGGTGAAATAAGAATCCTAACAAATAGGAATGTCTTCCCATCAGATGTAGCACAGAGGTAAGCCTTGAAGAAAAGCAATGCTTCTAAAAGACAGAAAAGAGAGGGCAATAGAGGGAATAATAGTTTATGTCAAGGCAGAATGGCAGGATTTGAAATATTAATTTTGGGATACAAAAAGTAAGCCAATTTAGCTGGAATGTAGACTAAATGATGGAAAACTATATTGAGGAGTATGGTAGAACCATATTGTGAAGGATTTTAAAAGGTAAACTGTAGAATTAGTATTTTGTCCATGAAGCAATGGGGAGCCAACATGACTTCTTGAGAAGGGGAGTGACATGATCAGACTTGTCTTTTAGGCAGATTATTTTGGCAGCTGTGGAAAGGATGGATTTGGGAAGGGAAAGAATAAATACAGGGAGTCTTATTGCTTTGTTATAATAGCAAATGTGTTACTTTTAAAAAGTTTGCCAATAAGTTGAAATCAGACATTTTGAAGTTATATATGAACAAACACAACAACAAAGCATCAGTATAATCAGTATAACGCCAGCCCCCCAAAGCCCCTCAAAGTCATGAGGAAAAGATTTGTTTGGCAGTTAGTAGGGAGGCAGCAGGTCATTTCTAACATGCTTACTTTATAGATAAGAATTTATAAATGTTTCCAAATATGAGAAGTTTTTAAAATGACAAAACCTTTGAGAAAACTTCATCTTAAAATAAATTGTTCTAGGCCATAAGACTTTTAGTTTTTTTAAATATTAAATTATGATCAAAGAAGTAGGATGAGAGGATAAATGACAATCTATTAGTATTGAGGCAATAGAATAAGAACATACTGAGGATGGGTGGTACAAAAGTCCAAATTGCCCTAGGGAAGGTCTAGCAGCGGGGCCTAGGAAGGAGAATGGAGCAACAAGGTAGGCAACCACAGAAATCTAGGTAGGTGAGCAGTCAGTGTCATGAAGGTTGAGTTCAACCAGTGAGTATCCCAATGTATGGAAAGAACACTGTATTAGGGAGCTCTGTGAGTTGGCAGTAGATTGAATTCTTGCTGGATGGGAATTTAATACAGATTGGGCTAGCAATAAAGAGGATGAGGTTGGGGGAGATTCTCTGGGCATGAGACCTGTGACTTGCAACAGGCTACCTGTTCTTGCTGGATATCACTTAGAGCAAAAAACTGATCTAGTTCTGAAGGAACTGGGCTTTAGGGCAGGTAGGAGATTCTAGAAATCTAGAATTAATCCTGGGTATAATTTGGGGATTTGATCATTTTTGGATAAGGCAAAGTCTAGTTTTTAGAAATGCAATGCTAGATATAGGAACAGCAGCAATAGTTGCTATAATGGCTGGCTAAGGGTTCCTCTACTTTGTATTCTAATATGTAGAGCTAGAAGGGACCTTAGCAACCATGAAATCTAACCTTCCCAGGTTGTCTTTTAAAGTCCTTCACAATGTGTTTCTACCATACTCCTCAACATAGTTTCCTTTTATTCAGTCCACATTCCAGCTAATGAGGACTTTTGGGCACAGAGAGCTTAAGTGATTTGCCTAGGGTCACAAAGATGAAAAATTTTCTTGACCCAAAGTCTAATGTTCACTATCCTTCCTATTCCACCTCTCTTTAAGATTATTAAATCTAATCAAATTAAAATAAAAGAATTAGAGCAGTTTAATTCAAACTGCTAAGTTATAGAAATCTACATTTTTCTCTGACAAATTTCATTTATTGAGTACCTTTTCTTTCTTAGACATCATTTCTTGATGTGAACTTACCTGGGCCTGCAGCTACTTCCCAGGGTAGGGCAGAGGCCTTAGTGAGGGGGAACCCCTGCAATGTCTTCCAACTCAAGTACCAGTTTTGGCTATATCTTCAATGCATGATTATATCTTGTTTTTTACCTCTGTAAAATAGAATGACTAAGCATGTAAGGATTAAAAAAGTAAATATATATAGAGTCATTAGGTCATTTTTCTGATAAAAATAATAATAAACTATTGAAGTTTGCTGGAGTTTGTATAGGTAATAACCTCTTAGATTAAAGTATTAAGATAGCTAAAATAAGTTTGGCCTTGGGACAAGGTAACTGATTTAGGTTTGAATGTGCTATAATTCTGATTAGTGCAGATAAGCTAGAAATAGGACCTGGATCTTTCTTTCCTGTCAAATCACCAGCGTTGGATATGATGAAATTGTTGTTTATCAATCATTTCAGTCATATCCAATTCTTCATTATCCCATTTGGGGTTTTCTTGACAAAGATGTTGGAGTGTTTTACCATTTTCTTCTCCAGCACATTTTACAGATGAAGAAACTGAGACAAGCAGGGTTAAGTAATTTGCCTGGGGTCACATGGCTAGCAAATATTTGTGGCCATATTTGAACTCATGTTTCATGACTCCAGGCGCTCAATTCACTCAACTGCCTAGTTGTCTCCAGGGGTAGAGTACAGGGATCCTTAACTTGTTTTGTGACATGGACCCATTTGACATTTTGGTGAAGTGATGTTTTTTAAAAAAAGAATTGAAGGAAACTTGGAAGTTAATAAAAATAAAATGCTATTTTTTTTTCATCCAAGTTCACAGATCCTACATTAAGAACTACTGGGATAGTGGTATATATATATATATATATATATGTGTGTGTGTGTGTGTGTGTGTGTGTGTGTGTGTGTGTGTATGCTGGTTTAAATTAGAACCCAGGTTCAAATTCCAATCCTATAACTTACTCAAAGTGCGATTTTGTATAAGTTCTTAAGCTCTCTGAGTCTCAGTTTCCTCAAATAAGATGACTTGTAAGAACCCTTGCAACTCTAGATCTATAGCCTATTCATCCAGAATCACAGAAATGTAGATATCATAGAACCCTGCCCCTTCCTATTAAAAATGAGAAATCTGTGATCCTATTCATCTGGAGTCATAGGATTGTAGATACCACAGAACCCAGCTTCTTCTTAGTATAGATGAGGAAGCTGAGGTCTAGGAAGATTAAACATTTTATGCAAGGTCATGCAGTCCTGAAGAAGAATTTTGAGAGTCTCTTGGACTTACTTAAAGTAATTCAGGTTATTCACTGGAAATACTGAAGGTGAAGTTTAAATGTTTTGCCTATGTAATGAGAAGATGGGACTCATTGGAAATTACCCTGTTGTTGGGAACGATTGAATGCAAAAAGAGAGGGGGACAGTCCAGGGTGAGATGGATAGACAGTGTCTTGGAAATGATGCCCACGAACTAGGACAAACTTAGGAAGATCGTGTAGGACAGAAGGGCCTGGAGTGTTGTGGTCCCTGGTATCACGAAAAGGCAGACTTGACTGAAGGATCGAACAACATGAAATTGGTATGGCTCAAAACAGGACTCAATTCCAGGTCTTCTGACTTCAGGTCAGGTTTCTTGGCTATATTGAAAGCAGGTCCAATTGCAGTAGCAGGAGATGGCGTCCAAAGCAGGACAATGGGTGAATTTTGTTTAATCACAGAGCATTAACTCCTGCTCCATTAGCTCTGAGCAGGCAGCCTGAACTCTAGCAGCTGAGGCCTATTGTCATACATAGGGCTTTATGTTGTACTGCACACTTACTGTACCAGCAAGACATATTTTGCAAACTTATTATAAACAGATTACATTTCTTATCCTAATGTAGATGTTGGCATCTTGCCCATGATTTCAGCCTCCAGGAGAAAAACAATTGCCTGGTCTGAGTGTTACAGACTTAGACTTTCCATCTAGTCAGAACTTCCCACCCCCTTCAACACTAAAGCCTTCACATAGATTTGACTCACTGAATGTCCACTTTTTTTCTTGAATGTAAATATTATTTTTACCTGAGTTACTTCTTTTGTATTCTCCCTGCTGACGTGACTTTGTGACTGTATTTAAATACTAATATCTCTTACAGAAACTTCCTCTTTAGACAGGTTATATTTTCTCTTTTAAACTATTGGCATAGTAATAAATGATATTGTAATTAAACACACACACACACACACAGACACAGACACAGACACACACATACACACACACACACAAACACACACACACACACACACACACACCTGTTATTTCAGGTCATAGTATTGCAATTAGAGGAAATCTCAGAAATCCTCTAAACAAAGAACCCCCTCCTTTTTTTAGATCAAGAGACAGAGGCCCAGATAGTGAAAGAGACTTGCCCAAGGTCTCGAAGCTTTATGACTCCCTCCCATACCTGTATTTTTCTATTACACTGCACTGACAAATGGAACAGATGAACAGATATAAACTTGTTCAAAAGTCAATTGCCCAAAATCCAGGGAGAGAGTCACTAAACCTATGGCCTGTTTCCCAAAGTCTAAATGGAATTAGCAATTTAAAGGGATCCCTAAAATAGCACCAGTCAGGAGGTGACAAAGAAATCAACACTACAGGGGCAGCTAGGTGGTGCAGTGGATAAAACACCAGCCCTGAAGTCAGGAGTACCTGGGTTCAAATCCGGTCCCAGACACTTAATAATTACCTAGTTGTGTGGCCTTGGGCAAGCCACTTAACCCCATTTGCCTTGCAAGAAAGAAAAAGAAATCAACACTACAATTCCATATCATATGTGTAAGTCTATGAGTTGTTTTGGGTTTTTTTGGTGAATCTCAGATAGCTATTTGCCTTGAATTTATTGCCTCTCCCTCCACCCACCACACACATTCATCTTAATTGTCATGGAATCATAGAATTTCAGAGTTGGAAAGAACTTAGAAGTTATTTAATCTTATCTAGACCATATATGTAAAGCAATCTTCACTTTAATATACCTAACAAGTAGCCATCCATTGTCTGCTTGAACACTCCCACCAATGAGGAACCCACTGCCTTCCAAGGAAACCCATCCCCCTTGTGGAGAGCTTGAATGGTTCTGGGCTAAATTGGTTCCTTTTCCATTTACATGAGTCAATCTCTTCTCCACGTGACAAATCTTCTAATACTAGTAAACAGTTAGCATGGCTTCCATTGCCCCTCTCCCTTCCCCAAATCTCTTTACTGGGTTCCAAGCTTGGCAATGACCTTCCTACTATCTAGAACACAGAATTAAACACAATACATCAGAAGTGATTTGACCAGTACAAAAGAAAGTGCAACAGTCACCACTTTTGTTTTGGACACTTCAGCTCTCTTAATATAACAAAAAACATGTTAGCTTTTCTTGACTGCCATGTCCTTCTGTTGACTTAAATTATTTGCTGCCCACTAAACCTCTAAGGCATTTTTACCTAGTGATAACTTTCCTTTCATCTACTTTTGAAATTTCTTTTTTTAATCTAACTTCCTCTTATTGTCTTCCTTCCTTTTTGTCTTTTCTTTCCTTACTTCCTCTCTTTCTTTCTTTCTCACCCTTCCCTTTTCTTCCCTTCACTTCTTTCCTTCTCCTTCCCTTCTCCCCTTCTTTCTTTTCTTCTTGCCTTCTTTCTTCTTCCTTTCTTTCTTCCTTTCTTCTTCCTTCCTTTCTCTTTCCTCTCTCTCTCTCTCTCTCTCTCTCTCTCTCTCTCTCTCTCTCTCTCTCTCTCTTTCTTTCTTTCCTGCTTTTAAGAAGAGACAGCATAGCCTAATGGATAGGTTGCTAGAAATCAGCAGACTGGGTTTCAAATGTCTTGGACATTTATTAGTTATATTTCTCTGGGCAAATTATGTACTCTCCCTTCATCTCAAAAAGCCTTTGAATTCACATGTCAGTGGAGTTCCCACAACAGGAGTTTGCCACTCTGAGGAAAGCCATGAAGGAATCAAGCATTCATCAAATCCCTATTCTTTACTAGGCATTATGCTAAACAGTTTACAATTATCTCATTTAATCCTTAAAACAATACTTGAATGTAGATGGTTTTAGTATGCCCATTTTATACTTGAGCAGACAGAAGCAAACAGAGGTTAAAGTGACTTGTCCTGGATCACATAGCTACTAAAATTGTATGAGGTCAGATTTTAATAAAGGTCTTCCTTGAATTCCGGTCTAATTTTTTTTTTTGGCTAGGTAATGGGGGTTAAGTGGCTTGCCTAAGATCACACAACTAGGTAATCATTAAGTGTATGAGGTCGTATTTGAACTCAGGTTCTCCTGACTCCAGGGCAAGTATGCAACCTAGCTGCCCCCTTGGGTCTAAAATTTTATCCCTGTGCCACCTTGTGTGTTTGCAAGGAAAAAAACAACAACTTTGTGTGTGTTTTAGAAGTTGTACTCCCCCACCCTCCTCCCCATTCCCCATCCCCTATTCCCATTGGTCATCAGGTCTCCTCTTGTATTAGTCAATCAGACTGAAAGGAAATATCTAGGAAGCATCACTTAAATATTTTTGATACATCTGCTTCTTCCCATGCAACTTCCTTTTCCCCCTCACTCTTGCCAAAGGGCCGAACTGGGCTTCTTAGTAGACCAGGACTTAGTAGACCAGGGGGAGAAAACCACCGGACAGGGACCATGCCACATTGGGACCTGAGCTCTTTTGAAAATGAACTGAATTGATCTATAATTGAATTGAAGCTCTGTACTTTCTGTAGCTCTTTCCAGTCTAATCTGACTAACTTCTAATTCGTCAAGGAGGACTTAGCAGACAATAGAACAGATGTGTACATAGATACAGTAAGGCTCTAATGTCTGTTTGTCTGTGGGCCTGTGGGCCTGTGTGCACCCATGCATGCATATACACTCATATACTGGGCAATAACTCTGTGCTCTTCACTCAGCAGTTCATTACTCAACTAATAAAAAAAAATTCTCTAGTGTCATATTGCTGCAGCCTTGGGTAGCTGTAGCCTGGTCTGCAGTGTCTGCCAAATTGTAGATCAGCCAGTATTTGCTTGACAGTTCGTTAAGAGTAATTCTTGTTTGCTGGAGCCACAGTTCAAGTTTATGTGTCTCCCTGTGAAAAAGCCCAAACCTGCTCCCTTTCCCCACTCCTAACAGTTTGTTTGCTGTCAATCATGCAACCACAGAGTTTAAATATGTGAATTAAATCTAGCCCCCCAAAGAAAGTCATCCGAGTTCTTTGTACCCAAAGAGAACAGAAATCACTTGTAACATTTGCCTGCAATCTGCAAGTGTCCTCGAGTTCCTCGGATGACATTTCTTTTCCACATGCAGAGCAGCTGTGGGATCCCCAATGCCAGAGAGCTCAATGAAACATGGAATGAGCATATTTTCAGAGCTCAGTCTAGGTTGGATACACCAAAGGAATCCATTTCCAAACTTATCCCATTGGGGGATTTAGTTTAGGGCTGTCACCTGTGCTCACTAGAACTCAGATAACTTGGAAATCATGCTATGGTTATAATATTTCACCTTTGACACTGTATCACAACCCAACAGGTGTCTGACAGAAGGAGAAAGGTAGCTGGTGGGCTTACATATAAAATTTAGTTCTGGGTTGGGGTTTATTTCTAATTTTTCTGGGAAATTAGCAATGCAAGGTGAACGAACAACTGAATGCAAGATTATGTTTTCTTTTGTGGCATTGAGGAATGAGCTTTCATTCGTTCATTTATTTATTTGTTTGTTTGTTTATTCATTTATTTATTTATTTGGATGTTTGTTTGTTTGTTTAGGTTTTTGCAAGGCAAATGGGGTTAAGTGGCTTGCCCAAAGCCACACAGCTAGGTAATCATTAAGTGTCTGAGGCCAGATTTGAACCCAGGTACTCCTGACTCCAAGGCCAGTGCTCTATCCAGTGAGCCACCTAGCCACCGCGGGAATGAGCTTTTATAACAGAATTAATCATTTTGAAGATGAAACTATCTTGGTCAGCAATCTGTACTATCTTTCCATTTTTATCAGACTCAAAAAATTCATGCTTCTTTCCCTATCCCCTTTTATCTTTCCCCCTTTCCTCCACCCTTTTCCTTTCCCTCTTTTCCTTCCTCTTTTCCTTTTCCTTTCCCCTTTCCCCTTTCTCTTTCCTTTTTCCTTTCCCCTTTCCTTTATACTTTTCCCTTTCCACTTTCTCCTTTCCCTTTCTCCGTTCTCTTCCCATTTCCTCTCTCCCTTTGCCCCTTTTCATTTCCCCTTTCCTTTTCCCTTTGTCCCTTTTCCTTTTCCCCCTTTTCTTTTTCCCTTTATTTTTGCTCTTTCCCATTCCATTTCCCCTTTCTATTTCCCCTTTCCTTTCTCCTCTTCCCTTTCCCCCTTTTCTTTTCCCTTTGTCCCTTTTCCTTTCTTCCCCTCCTTTTCTCTTTTTCCCTTTCCCTTTCCCTTCCCTTCCCTTTCCCACTTTCTTTTACACCCTTTACTTTTCCTTTTTCCTTCCCTTCCTAAATATAATTCAAATAAGGAAAATCAGGGATAAAAATTGGAGATCCTATTTGAAAGGCATCAGAGTGGGCAGTTCTTTTCAAATAAATAAAAAATGGTTCCACCACTTTGTGATCCACTTAAAAGTTGTATCCCCTCCAGCCTCTACTTCCTCATCTGTAAAGTAGGAAATAATAATACATTTTTTTACCTACTTCACAGAATCATTCCAAAGAACAAGAAATATCAGGTACTATATTCAAAAAACATTGTAAATGTAAATTTAAATGTAAATCCATAATTCTTATAATCTAATTGCTATATCTAGATGCTGAATCTGACTCTCAGCTTCCTGGAATTAAGGAAGCAAGTGATGAAAATATGTTGAATTACCTACTCTTCATAGTATTTAACTCTTTCTGTTAAAAAGAAATATATGGAGACCTTATGAGTCATATAAATAATGAGATGATAGACTGAACATTTTCTTTGATTCCCCATAGTCTTTCATGCCTCTCCAAAACAGAAATTATGTGCCAAAAATGAAGAAGCTTCTGCTGATTCTTTGATTTAGGACACCCAGAATTGAAAAGAAGGTTTAAAAAAGTCTCTAAAACCCAGGTTACTCAGTAACCCTGAGCTCATTCAGCACTCTCCCCAACCTCCCACCAGGACTAAGACTACACCAACAGAACCAAGGACATGACACAAGCTTATAGCAAAACTCACTTCTACACTTTCTATCTGAACCCTATCTCTTTCTGATGCTATTGGGAACCCACCCTAGACTGTGCAAATTTGTAAATTTTTTTATTTAATTTTTTTCTGAACTTAAGAAATTAAGCAAGCATTTTCATAGTGTAATAGAATAGGGGGAAAAGATGATTTGTACTTTGCAAATCTGTTATATACAACTCGCCGTTTCTTTTAAATATATAATAAAGTTATCACATAATTTTTTGAATTTTTTTATTTTCTTTCCAACCCCTGAGGATTACCATTAGAAACAATGTTATATATATATATATATATATATATATATATATATATATATATATATATATATATCTATAACTAAACTAAATATCTATATTTCTCTATCTCTGTCTATATCTATCTATATAGCTATATATATATATATATCTATCTATATAGCTATATATATATATAGAGAGAGAAAGAGAGATAGAGATAGAGATAGAGATAGAGATAGAGATAGAGGTAGAGGTAGAGGTAGAGGTAGAGGTAGAGGTAGAGGTAGAGGTAGAGGTAGTGATATATACTTTGATTTACCAGTTCTTTCTCTGGATGCAGATAGCATCTTCCTTCATAGTCTTGTGTAGTTAATTTAAGTGCTTATAATACTAAAAAATGACTTAGTCATAAGATTATTTTTAAAATAGTATTACTGTTACTGTATACAATGGTTTTAGTTCTGCTCATTTTGCTCTCCATTATTTCATGCATGTCTCTTTGTTCAAGCCTCAACAGTCAGTTGGCTATACCTCTTAGGAGCAAAAATCTGCCAAGGGCTTCAACCTGGAAGCATGAATGCCAAGGAAAACAGGCTTTGAATTGTCAATGCTGGACCAGAGAATTAAAGAACAGAGAGAATAGGGAAATCACCAGGACAGGGATCTCTGCAGAACTATACCACATGTGAGGGAAAGAGGACAGCATCTAACTGGGGCCAGTTCTGGCCACCAAAGTCTTTCAGGGCAAAGCCCTAGACTAACGAGCTCTGAAATATCCATCATGGGAGGAGTCTGAGGAATTGAGATCTAACCCTCAAAGAAACCATAATCAGAGTGAAGGGAGTCAGGAAATGAGTGATAAAGAAAATAGGGGACTGGGGGAAAACTGAAAACAGCAACAATTTCAGAAGAAGAAAACTCAAGCACCTTGACCATAATTACATAAATCAACAGGGAAAACAAGGAAATTTACCTACAGCTCTAACAAACTAGGAATAAATCAGGAATCTGTGAATAAATACTGGGTGGGGGAGAAAAGGAAAATGATCCATTTCTTGATGGGACAAAGGGTCATGAGGAATTTGAGGAGAACATGGAACCACAAAATTCTGCTCTGGGGTATTTTAGAAGAGAATGAGAATTTTGAGTGCAGAATTTATGTCCTGCACAACAAAAATCATAAGCAGAATTAAAAAAAACCTTGTCTGCAGTGACAAACCTCACTAAAGAAAAAAAAAAGGAAAGAATAATAGATTGAGAATAAATATGCCCACTATGTAAGCAAAACATATTAAACTAGAAGATAGGCTATGCAGAGATGACTTAAACATAAACCTAATCGTGGGTTTCCCTAAAGAAAATGAAGGACAAACCAAACAAAACAAAAACCTTAAGATCATAATGAAGGAAATAATAGAAAAGAACTGCTCAGAACTTCCAAACAGAAAATGAAATTTCTATTGAAGGAATTCACAAATACTTCCAAAACAAACAAACAACCAACCCAAGGCTGCAAACTTCAAGATACTTAGAGATTAAATTTAGCAATCCAATTCAGAAACAACAAGTTTTGTAAGCAGTCAGGAGAAAAACTTATTACAAAGGAAGGGGCATTCAAATAATGCAACACTATTCTGTACCTAGTAGAAAAAGGAGTAGGTAATGGAATAATGGGTTCCAAAGATGATGGGAGCTCAGAATGCAGACCGACCAAAGTGACCTATACTGCAAAATTGAACTTAACCATATGGGACAAAAGTTGAAAATTCAACATTAAAAATAGTTTGAAACATTTTCAGAAAGAAACGCAGATCTGAAGAGATTATTTGCCTTTCAGACTCCCCAAAACACAGAAATTCAGGGGGTGAATAAAAGCAGCAGCCAAGAACACTAACTATAGAAGAGACTTATTTCAAAATGCACACAAGGCAGAAATCTCATAAAGGTAGCAGTGAAGAAATGAATATGAAGTATTTTGGACAGAATCTGGTCACATCTTGCTCCGAGATTAATGCTTCTTTTAGTACATGACTTAATACATAAAAAGCAGAAAAGGAAATAGGATTAGTGATGTACTAGGGTCAAACCAAGAGTCAGCATCATATATAAAAAAGAAAAACCTAAAAGTGAGTGAATGAGGAGGAAATAGAGGAAAGGAGGAAAAAAAGGAAGGAGACCTTAATTTGGAGGTGGGAACGTGTACCAATGATGAATGCTCCTATGAGTGAAGAGAGTTAAGGAGTAAAGGGAAAAAAGGACCTTACACTACATGGGGTATTTGGTGCTTTAAAAGTCTATTTCTCTTGGGAAGGGCTGGGGAGTTGAAACTTTGGGCAATAACTGGTAACTGAAAGAGTTGGGGAGCAGGAATGCAGGGAGGAGGAAATTTCTCAAATGGAAGGAGGTATAGGAAAATCAACAAGAAAGAGAATAGGGTGGGCTGAATAATCAGAAACATGGTGAGGGAAAGGTACTACCATGAAATACCGCTAGGTAACATGATGAATAGAATGTTGAACCTAGAGTCAAAAAGACAAAAATTCAGTATAGTTTCAGATATATTCCAACTGTGTGACCCTGGACAAGTCATTTAACATCTACCTCAGTTTCTTCATTTGTAAAATGGGGATAACAATAGCATCTACCTCCCAGGGTTGTGAGGATCAAATGAGATAATAATTGTAAAACATAGTGCCTGGTACATAGTTAAAAATCTCATATAAATGTCAACTGTTATTATAATAATAATAATTAATAATAATAATATATATAGCCCTGAAAATAAAGCACTTTGGAAAAGGGGAAACTATGGAATGAACCTTCCAAGGTATTGGCAGAAAATGCTTGGGGAAGAACCTCAAATGGAGAAATTAGAAGTTTTTATAGCATTAAGCATACAGAGAAAGGGGGCAGGTGGGTGGATAAAACACTGGCCTTGGAGTCAGGAGGACCTGAGTTCAAATGTGACCTCAGACAATAATTATCTAGCTGTGTGACCTTGGGCAAGTTACTTAATCCTATTGCCTTGCCAAAAAAAATTGAAAATACAGAGAGGATAAAGACAAAATAATTATAGGGGTCATGAATCAAAAAATATGGGATTTTGAACAAACAGAAAGAGATGATGAGAGTGAGAGGAGAGTATCCAAAAATACATTTTAAAAACTAAGAGATAGGACTAGCTGAAGAGGAGGAGAAGAAAGGAGAATATCAAAAGAGAAGAGATGATCAAAGGTGAGGATAAAAGAGTCAGTAGGAAGAGGACTAGCTTAAAAAAAGATTAAAATAACAGAAGCAACATAATACTGTGTTTACAGTAAAAGAGGGAACTTGAAACTGAAAAGCTTCTGCAAGGCCACATTAATATACAAAGAATAAGAAGAAAAGTGTTTGGGGGGGATAACTTCACATCAAATTTCTCTGATAAGGACCTGATATCCAACATAATATACATCATGTTTCAAATGCATATATATGTACATGTGTATATACAGACATACATATGCACACATATACATATATATATATATGTATATGTGTATTTACTATATCATGCACACATATAGATAGGAGAATTCACCATTCCCTAATAGATAATCACATGATATAAACAAATAGTTCTCAAAAAATTGCAAAATATTCACAACCACAGAGGAAGTGTTCCAAATCACATAGGGGAA
This sequence comes from Macrotis lagotis, assembly GCF_037893015.1. NCBI lineage: Eukaryota > Metazoa > Chordata > Mammalia > Peramelemorphia > Peramelidae > Macrotis > Macrotis lagotis. Next base: position 159,417,268 of record NC_133658.1, on the reverse strand, counting down.
ATGCAAATCAGAACAACCTGGACATTTTAACTCACACCTAACAAATTAACAAAGATGACAAAAAATGATAAAAGTCAATACTGGAAGCTTTTGAAATATTAGAAACATTATTAGTGCATTGTTAGAGGAACTGTGAAATTGTACAGCTATTAGGGAAAGCAATTTGTAATTATATAAATCAAATGACTGAAATGTCAATTCCCTCTCTTTTTCCTCTCCAAAACACACTAATTGTGATGTGGGATGACTCTTTGGGAGGAGAGTGGCAAGGGATGAAATAGTATGATGATATAATAAGTGGAAATATCAATAATAAATTATTTTAATAAATTGAACATGCATGATATACTTAAAAGTTTGATCTACATTATTAACATTTTATCCATTATTTTTTAAAATCTAGGCAGTCAATAAAATAATAAATCAATTCTCATGCTGAAAATTTAACAATTGTCTCTCAATAATCTGTCTGAGCTGACTCCAGCACATCCCTACATGGTACTACAGAACATAAAAAAATTTGTTCCTGGATAAGCCCAATCTGAGAGGGACCTATAAGATAGTATTTTGTAATAAAGTAACTTGAACATAGAGGAGAAGTTCTCAGATGCTTTCAATGATCCGAAGTTGCTCTTCATTTTAAAAAGTTATATTTTCAATATACATCATTTCCACCATGGTTGTAGATCTTACATCACAATCTCTGGATGCTCAAAGTTATAGGTAACTAAATAGTATACAGTATATTTCCAAGGAAACCCATCTGCCAAAAGTGACATAAGGGTTGTAACTGATAGAATGTATGATTAGAAAAAGAGACAGAAAAAGCACAAGTGAGAGGTAGCAAATAGATACCCCAAATGCTATGCTCCATAGATACATAGTATGAAAGATTTGGGAGGCTGGTTCATTGGGTGGCACATTTGTGTAAGATTTATGGAAAAATGTGGACAAGAAGGCACATAGAATTTAAAAAGGAGTTGATGGGTTGAAAGATACAATTGTGTGAAAACTGATCACATAAATGAGATCTCAGCTCAATGAACCACCAGGATTCCCAGATTCTCAAATTTAGAAAGAACCTCAAAAGGGAACTGATACATCTAATACCTGCAACATCTTCTCTAAAGTACATATTTGGTTATATGGTCTCCTGGAAAGGGAATACACTATCTGCTGAGGTGGTAGCGTGTTCCAGTTTGGGATCATTCTTATTATAAGGTACCTTTCTTACATGAAGACTATACCTGTCCATTTTGCAATTTTCACCCCTTGTTCCTTGTTCTGCTTTTTGTGATTGAGCAGAATAGTGTTGCCTTCTCTTCTACATCATAGCCATAAAAAGACTTAAGAAATGGCTTTCGAATTCTTTCTTAGGCTTCTCTTTTTCAAATTAAGCATTCTCAGTTCCTTCAACCCGTCCTTATATTCCATGGTTATTACTTCCTTCACTGTCCTTCCTCTGGGGAATCTCCAACTTATTAATGTGTTTCTAAAATATAGCTCCCAAATTCATTATTAACAATGTAATAATAATATTCTTTAACATTGTGAAAGTTATATATTCATGTACACATATATTTGCATGCATGTACACGCACACATGTATGTATACACATAAATATAACTAGATAGAGATATAAACATAAAATATAGTCTCACTAGATAATCACAATGACCCTGTGAAATAGGTGCTTTTAATAACCCTGTTTTATACATGACAAAACTGAGATTCAGAGGATTAAATGACTTCACCAGAGTTATACAACTAAGAAATATATGAGACAGGATTTGAATACAAGTTTTCCTTAGTCACTAAGCTGTGTTGCTTTTCAATTTTTATATTTAAGACAGTCCTAAGAACCTTTTATATATTGACTCTGTTCTAGGCACAATAAGAAAAACTTACTTTAAATAATGTGATAGTCTATATGGCAGGTTCTGGCTAATATTCTCAAGTTTGCAATGGAAACAAAATACATGTGTTTTTGTTTTAGGCTCGAGACATTTATTTTTCATTTATAATTTTGCTTATACAATTGTACCAGAATTGGTCATGCTAGTAGAAACATATGAAGCATTATTTATTATATTCATCGGACGTGTATTTTGTTTATGGGTTATGTGTCTTGGGGTTGGGAGGTAGTTCTTACTATTTTATCAAAGACCAAACAAAACAAGACGAAAAGCTTGGATAGAGTCTTCATTGGTTGCTTGAACCATGAGGGACTATCACTTCTTCCTAAGAATGGAGAGGGTAAATTTTAGATAGGTTTTGTTTTTATATTTTTCATAGTGAATCTTAATAAATGCTATGGAGGGAGAGACTGAATGGAAAGAGATTTCAGGAGAATCGGGTAGGATCAGATGATATATATTGCTCTTGCCTCAAATGATAAATGTATGATACAATGGAAATAAAATCAATGTTACTAGTGGTTAAGTCTCCAAAATTCTGAGGTTATATTAGAAATTTTTTGTGACGCCTACACGGATTAAATAAATATCTACATGCCATTTATTTCCATGCTCATTTCAAATTGAAATTCACTTTTCTGACCTTGGAACTTATTCCTTCATTCCTCTAGACAAAATAGTGGGGGGGAAATGAACAAAGCTTAAAGGAAAAAGGATTAAGGGAAAGGAGGAATTGAGATACAGTTTGTAAAAGAGCCAAGGATAGTTTCATAGGATTCTGAACTGCAAGAGGACTTAGAGATAGTCTTATCCAAATCCTTCAATTTGTAGGTGAGGAAATCATTTCGGAGAGGTTCAGTATCTTGCTCAAAGTCACACAGGGAGTGAGTAAATAAAGTTGTGACTCAAATGCAGGGCTTTTGATTCTAATTATAATGCTCCTGTTGATACATCACTGTACTAAACCATCTGCCTGGTGCTAGAGGCAGAAAATCCCATGTGACTATGTATCTTACACTGTGTTGTTTCTTGCTATGTTATATATGTTGTATGTTACACGTATAGTAATATATATCATATGATTCTATCTGATACTATTGAATTTTTTTACATTCCAGCTTCTCCCTCCACACCATTTGTTAACATCCATTCCATATAGTCTAATGGGCTTGTTTTTTCAAATTTAACCAGAGATTATTTCTTCCTCCTCCCTTCCTCAAAGCTCAAAGTCATCTTGATTAGAGTGGAAAAATCTGTTAAAACAAAACAAAAACATTCACAAAATAGACTCTAGCTCTTATGAGGCATCTAATTTCAATATGATACAAATTTGATCCACAGAATCAGATTCTGCTTATCAACTAATCACATCAGCTTTTGTCTAAACCCTCCTTTCTCTTCTAAGTTATGACTATGAACTGAAAGAAAATATTAAAAACACTACTTCTGTTTTTAAGCTTGTTTCCTACTCATAGATTCTACATCACTAAAGTTGTAGTCAGCTTTCTTTAGAATATCTGACTTGTCATATGAATCAGCAGAAATGAATCAAGGGTTCCACCTGATGATGATGATGTGTGGCAGGTATCTTTCCATATCTTAGATCCAGGAAAATAGCACATAACCTTGTGAGGAATTATATCAATTCAAATCAAAGTCATTTCAAAGCAATAATAAAATAATAATAATAAAATGATAATAACAGGCTTTCAGGGAGCAATTCAAAGTTTATAGACTGCTTTAAATACTCTTTTTCAGTTGATCCCCCCAGCAGTTCTCTTGAGGTAGGTACAACAGGCAATATTATTATTCCCATTTTAAAGATGAGGAAGTGGAGACTCAGAATTTAAGGGAGTTAAGTAATAGTGGGACTCTTCAGTTGCCAAGATCAACATTTTTCCTATGACTCCAGATTGCTTCTGGCTCACAATATGGACTCACCATGCACTTTTTCACACTTCTCCCTCCTTGGGGCAACAAAAGATTTCTTAAGGGTGCCTATGAACCCTCCATCAGAACATCCCTAATCCAAATTCTTCTAATTTGGCATGGGAAGGATTGGGGGAAAGAAAGGCTAGGCTGTCTCCAGCTATGTTTCTCAAAAGGGGCTATAGTTTATAAGGGGGCACCACTGGATCTCATCCATTTGTTTTGTCTTTCTGTCAGATTCCAGTTTGAAAGATTTTGGAAACTGCTACCCTAAATGGAAAATATTCCTTTCCACTTCAAGTGGAAAAAAAAAAGAATGGGGGAAAAAACAGAGCAAAAACCTACTCAAAATGCTAAAACTCATCACACTTGAAATGTAAGTCAGGGTTCAGAGCCAGGATTGGCATGCCATATTATAGCCTGCTGAGGAAAGCTGGTGTACAAAAGCATTAATGCTTTGAATGTGAGATCCTCATTTTAAAATTCATACTACTTGGCTGTCAAGGTCGCTGCCTGCATAAAAGCTGAAATACACGTTCTGAATTGCAAGGTACCACATCTAGCAGCCTAATTGAAGCCATGAGTTAAACATGAACAGAGAGCTTTGGGGGATCACAGGGAACAGCGTCTGCCCGTAAATATTCAATGGACACCTGTGTGAAGTGGCATTAATTCTGGAGGATGGGGGGGGGCAAGGGGTTGGGGAAAGGAGAATGGAAAACCAAACTGGGTTTTCTTTTCAGTGTTGAATAAGGAAATGCTGGCAGCATTTCTTGGGGAGGGAAGAATGTACACATAGTGGGATTTCATTTTCAGGACCTGTGCTTGGTAATATGACAACATCCTGTTTTATTAAAAGCATGTTGCTGGCAGAGAGGCAGTCTGCCTGCTGCGTGGGCAGGAGCCCAGGACTTATCGCTGTGGGCAATACTAATCCAGTACTATGAGCTAACATCCAACCAGGAAAGAACATGACTGGTTTTTAGCTGATGAAGCAAACCCATTTTTAACAGTTCTCTTGCCTGGGACTGCTGTGTACTTTTTGCACCCCTCCCCTCCCCCTTTCCTTTGGACCCTTCACTGTTCTTTAGAAATGCAGCTGTTAGAGGTTGCAGGCCAGGTTCTCTCTCTCGCTACCTCCCCTTCCAGCCCCCTTCCCCCCCATCAAGATAGAGGCAAGAGCGTGAAGAGCCTCGGTCTGGTTGTTATTTACAGAGGAGGGGGGAAGAACCAAGGAACAGATCATCCTTGTTTATCTCCAGAGTGCTGAAACCAATAGAATTCAGACATCATAAAAGATATCTCTTCCTTTGTATTTTCCAAAAATGAGAATCAGTACAATAATAGAAATAAAAAAGAAAGATGGAAGAGGAAGGAAGGGGAAAAAAAGAAGGGATGAAGAGAAGAAAGAAGAGGAAAAGAAAAGATAGAAAAAATTATCAGTGGTACCATGGCCTTGGGTGGGTCTTGTTAGTTCTACTTTTTGTTTTAAACTGAGTTGAGTGAATATAGGCAAGGGTGATTTTTTTTTAAGCCACGTTTCTAGTGAATTCTTCATCTCTTCTACTTTCCCTTAACAGTAGGGAGGGCTAGCAAAATTGAAGGATTAATATAAATTTCTCTGATCTCTGTCCCTGCCCATGTTGCATCTGGCTGAGAGGAATGGTTTTTGGGTTGTATTTTTTTTCCCGTAAACTTCAATAATCCTGTTTTCTGCTGGGGTTAGATAAGCCATGGGAGTCCTCCTTTCACCTCATAAATTAAAGTCACCCACATTAAGTACATTTTTTAAGCTCTTAAAAAAACAGAGATGTTCACAAGTGGCTCAAAGCAGATTCAATATACTTGCTTATCTTTTGCTCAGGTGTTTTTTTTTAAGAAAATAAGAAATGTTATAGGGCACAATTTCCCTATCAAATGTAGTGTGTTAATTTTTTTAATCTAATCTTGATCCATCCCCCACCCAAATGTTAGTTTTTTTTCTCTCTTGAATTTTTCACATACCCATTTATTTGTATATGTTCTCTCATTTCTCTCCCCCCCCCCCCACAATAGAATAGAAAATAAATTCCTTGAGGGTAGGGACTGTATCTCCAATGAATAACACAGAATCTAGCCAGGAAGTGAGTGCTTAATAAATGTTTGATCAAATAAAATGGGTTGAATTGAAAATAAAAAAAAAATAAATATATATATACTGTTCATGCAGTGCCAGAAAATGATGTCAAATATATAAAGTCCATATAGCTAAGGGGATTTCTTGGAGGAAAAAATACTGCAAAATTGACTTGAAAATAAATACATTGGGGTGGCTAGGTGGCATAGTGGTTAAAGCACCGGCCTTGGAGTCAGGAGTACCTGGGTTCAAATCCGGTCTCAGACACTTAATAATTACCTAGCTGTGTGACCCTTGGGCAAATCACTTAACTCCATTTGCCTTGTAAAAACCTAAAAAAAAATACATTAATTTCTCATTTAGTCTTTTCTGAAGAATATAAATATTAGAAAATTTCTTCAATGAATCTCCCTTATAAGAAAGATTTTTTTTTCTTTTGCAAGGCAATGGGGTTAAGTGGCTTGCCCAAGGCCACACAGCTAGGTAATTATTAAGTGTCTGAGACCGGATTTGAACCCAGGTACTCCTGACTCCAGGGCCAGTGCTCTATCCACTGTGCAACCTAGCCGCCCCTAAAATGAAGATTGTTAATGGAGTAATCCAAATTCTTTTTTTTGTTGTTGTTGTTTTTACAAGGCAATGGGGTTAAGTGACTTGACCAAGGTTATACAGCTAAGCAATTTTTAAATATCTCAGGCTGGATTTGAACTCAGATCCTCTTGACTACAGGGCTGGTATTCTATCCACTGTGCCACCTAGCTTCCCCTGAGTAATCCAAATTGAAATGGTTTCTACTATGTTTCATACTCTGATCCATCTGTGACTTGGATATTCTTTCCAGTGCCATAGATCATATCCTGTCTTATCCATACAGTCTGATGCTATTTGATTCTTGTCTACTGTCCTGTAAATTTTCTATCAGGCTTCCACCTTACTGAATGGGTCTTATTGTAGGGAGTATTCTCCCTATATGACCTCAGTTTTTTTCTTGTTTGGTCATACTTATCTCTGATTTTCTTTTAAGTGTTTTTCCTAGTTCTTCAATGGTGGCTGTCTACTTATATCACCATTCATGGCTCTGTTGCCTTTTGGATGACTCCCCCACCCCCACAACTTAAATTCTTTGGAAACTGATATTCCATGTTTCCTAGTCATACAGCTGTATTGGAAGAATATTGCTCTTTAAAAAAAAGAAAGGTCTTTGCTTCAAGGAGATGCTTGGTTGTGGGGTCATTAAAGAAATTACAAAATTTCTTGAAGGCAAAACAGCTCATTTCTCTACTGCCTATTCTGTTCTAGGCCCAACTTATTCTCATTTTGTTTTATTATCGTATAAATTATTTTTATAAGCATTTTCAAAGTCTACTCTATATCTTTAAAAAATGAGTTAAAACTTTTGATAGTCACTCTGATTTTAAGAGGTAAGACATTAAATATCTTGATATTTGTTCTTATAACTTACCAGTAGCAAAGGGATTGTGATCTCGAAAGAAGTAGAAAAAACTTTCTTAGACGCTAGGGCCCTCAATCATTTGAGCTCCTTTTTAATTTTCCCATTCAGAAAATACCTATTGGACCTTTTCTACTGAATTAAGGATGCTGACTGAATTTTACTGTCTAATTTCCTAGGAACCACTGGGCTGAAAGCTTATTACATCTGGGTCATTCACATAGAGATACTAGAGAATTATTAAAATTAAAAATTCACAAATTCATTTGTGGGTAAATTTACTTAGAGACCAAATTGAAGCAATTGTTAGGAAAATCTACATTTTAAAAGGCATAAGGAGTGTGTTTTCAGAAGTCTCCCAGTGACCCATTTCTGGTAATGTAATGTACACAGTTGTGTTCTTTTACTTGAGTAGGGAACCCTCTTCATTCACAGAACTAGGCTGAGGAATCAAAAGATCTCAAAGAAAATGCAGTTATCTGTGCTGCAGACTAGTATTTACATATTAATGAACTCTTTGTCTGGGGAAAGCAGTGGTAACCTGTTTAGATTTTCAAGGGGAATTCAATTTCCTGTTGACTAAACATGAACCAGACTCATAGAAATACACATCTCTCCACACACTTCAAAGCTAGTAGTGAAATTGGTCACTTCCAGTAAAGTAGAGGGCAGAGTTTTGATCAAAGGGACTCTCATTGGTAGTATTTTCTTTGTTTTCTGGGAAATCACTTAGGGAAGGAAGCATGACTGGAAAATAATATTTTTTCTCTTATTCTACTGGCCCATTTTCAAATGGACATACTCTGCAACTTGTTTATCCAGTAATTCAATTAACCACACATTAATTAAATGTCTACTGTATACAAGCATTCTGCTGATGCTGGGAAAAGAAAGACCAAAAAATATTTAAACATTTCTTAAAGTATGGGGACTCACCTTCTTCTGGTGACCATGTCCACAGATAAGTAAATACAAAGTACTATGAAGTAATTTCAAGAGAAAGAACATGCTAACTACTGGAGCAAATTCCTATCCTGTGTAGGTGATGACACTTGAACTGTGTTTCCAAAAGAAATTGTCAAATCTGCCAGGTGGAGGAGAAAAGGGAATATATTCTAGGCACAGGACATCTGTGTGCAAAAACAAAAGGGTAAAAGATAATATCATATGAAAGAGACAACTAGTCAACTCAGATGGCAAAGTAATGGTGACAGTTCTTCTCACCCCTTCATCTCCTTTCTCTGATCTGATTGGTCAGTTCCTCCTAGAATCTTTTTTTAAAATTTTACTTATTTTATTCATAACTTAAGAAACTAAACAAGCATTTCCAAAACAGTTGAATTAGGGGAAAAAAGATAATTGCCTAAAAAACTGCAAATCTATACTGTACAGCTTATTTCTTTTAAATATATAATAAAGTTATCATGTAACTTTCTTTTTTCCTTCCCACCTCTTTGTCCTAGAGATAGTTACCATTAGAAACAAATATGTGAGTGTATGTGTATGTAAAATCATTCTATACATACTTTTATTTATCAATTCTGGTGGCTTCCTTCAGAAGTCTTTTGAAGTTAATTTGTTAATTTATAATAGTTTAAATGATTTAGTCATTCAAAGCTATTCATAAAACAATATTGCTATTGCTGTATACAACATTCTCTTAGTTCCACTCATTTCACTCTTCATTATTTTATGTCTATCCATGTTTTTTCTAAAAATCTATGAGGTCATCCTTTCTTATAGCACAGTGGTATTCTTTTACAATCATATATAACAACTTATTTAGTCATTCCTCAATTGATGGTCATTCTCATAATTTTCAGTTCTTTGCCACCTCAAAGAGAGCTGCTATAAAATATTTTAGAATATATAGGTTCCCCCCATTTTCCCTAATTAACTTTGGAAATAGACTTAGTAGTGGTATTGCTGAGTCAAAGGGCATGATTCCAGATTGCTCTCCAAAATGGTTGAATCACTTCACAATTCCGCCAACAATGAATTACTGTCCCAATTTTTTTATATCCCTTCCTACATTTGTCACTTTGCCCTTCACTCATTATAGCCAGTCTGATAGGTATAAAATGATATCTCAAGGTTGTTTTAATTTGTATTTCTATAAACAATAATGATTTAATTTATGATAAATTAAATGACCAAAAAAATATTACCTTTAGAACTTCCTTTTTAAGGAAAGTGACCAGATCAGACATAGTCTTTCATTCTCCCTGATTTTTCTACCATCTCCACAGCATCCTTCTCACCTGTAAAGTTTTGGGTTTTTTTTCCCTGTGACCTTCTTATCCTGGATTTCACTCTGCCTTGGTAGCCTCTTTTCCTGACGGGTCACTTCCTTTTTAAGGAATGGGCCCCAACCAGTCAGATGCACTCCTTCATTCCTCTCTGTCCTCCGCTCTTGACTCTCTGAATTTTGTGCCCCCTGTCGTCCTGTTTCAATTTCATTTTACTTGTTGTCTTTTTCCATTAAAATATAAGCTCCTTAAGTCAGGGATTGTTTTTCTTTTTTTTTTTTGTTTGTATGTTTTTATAATATCAGAACTTAGCATGATATCTAACATATAATAAATTCCATTGTACTATGGTCAGTGTTGAGGGTTTAGGGACTGTACAAAGGGCTTTGTGCTCCTGTAGGAGATTCCCCTTTATTGTTTGACTGTGGTGGGGCTGTCTGAAATTCCCTGAAGTAAGTTCACTTACCACTTCCTCCTGGGAGGCATGGTTAGACAGGAGTTGTTCTGAAAGGGATCCAGAGCTTTTACAGGAGACTGTAAGCTCAATAAGAGCTGGTAGTTTAGTGTAGAAGCCAAAAAAAGCTATTATGACCTTGGCCCACACTGAATGGCATAGCTTCCTGAAATAGGGAAGTGGTAAACCCAATGTACTCTGCCATCATTAGACCCCATCTGGAATATCATGTTCTGTTTAGGGTGCCATGAGTTAAGAAGGATATCGGTAAGCTAGACAGTGTTCAAAAGATAGCAACCAGTATGGAGAAGGACCTTGAGTCCAAGTAATATGAACATCGGTTGAAGGAATTAGTCAAAAGAAGATTTAGGGATAAGCATGATAGCTGTATTTGAATAAGCTGTTATATGGAGGAGAAATTAGATTTTTTTTCCTGGTTTCCTGAAAAGGTCAAGTTTCACAAAGGCTGATATAGCTTTGATATCAGGGTAAAAATATTAGAGCTATCCAAAAGTTGAAAGATAGTGGACTTCCCTCTTTAGGAAGTCTTCAAACTGTAGGTACCCATTTCTCAGATAAGGATTTCTTTTTTATGTATTGATTGGATTATATGACTCCTGAGGTCCCTTCTACCTGCAACTCTGTGAACTGGATGGATAGAGTGGAGAGTGATGGAAGTTAACTTTTATATTGAGCTTTAAGGTTTACAAAGCAATTTATAGACATCTCATTTGAGTCCTGTAACCTGTGAGATAGATACCATAGGTATTATTACTTCAATTTTACAGATGAAATCTCTAAAACTCAGGGAAATTTTGATTTTGGGGTCCTTTTATGACCCAGAAAATGTAAGGTTTTCTTGTCTTTGAGTTTAATGTCATAAGTGCTACACTCAGTTGTTTTTACAGAACAGAATAAAGGTTCTTCATTATTTTATACATATAATATGAAATAACAAACTGTAAAAGTTAAGAAGTATACAAAGTACTCTATTTAATTCAATAAACATTTCATAACCTATCTCAGGCAAGGCACAATGTTTAGAGCTAAACAAAATATAGATCTTGCCTTCAAAGAGGTTATAGTCTAAAAGAAGGGACCAGACATGCATTCAAATAATTATACTAGAAGACAAAATGGAGGTATTCAAAAGGAGACATACAAATTAATGACTCTGAACAAAAGAAGGAGAAATCACATTTATTTATCAGTTAAAGTTTAGGTGAATTGGGCCTTAAAGGAAAATGAAAGATTTTCAAAGACAGAGAAAGCATCTACTCTAGATCAAGGGGCTGGTGTGAACATACAATTCAATACAATTCAATTCAACAGACACTTGTTAAATATTTAATATGAAGACAATCCTGTGCTCCATTCTAAGAAAAAAAGAGACAAGAAAAATTGTCCTGCTCTCAAAGCATTTACATTCTCCTGGGGAGATGCACCATGTACACTGATAAATAAATGCATGGTTTATATACAAAACAATGCAAAGTAATTTCAGGAGGAACTCATGGGGGAAATTGGGAAAATAAATCTTTATGCAAAGGTGATATTTGAGCTATGCTTTGAGGGAAGTTATGAGATCTAAGACTAAAAGAAAGGTAATAGTAACATAATATGAGATATTGCAGAAAGTCTTAAAAAGCAAATAAGGAGTTTATACTTTATTCATTGGGGAATTTTAAGTCTGTGTTTTAATGGGAAGGAACTGAAGTATCTTAATCAGGTATTCCAAGAGAAATGCATAAGGAAGAATACTGAGGTTGGTTTAGGGAAGAGAGAACCCAGAAGTAGATACACAGTATGGGAAGCACAAGACTATATTGATTTGAAATAGTCAGGTTGCTGTGAAAGAAACCCAGAAGATTGACCAGGTGTGAAAGTTACTTTGAAGAAGAATTCACAAAAAATGGAGGAGGGAAAACACAGCTGGCAGGAAACTCAAGTTCGTAAAGAAAGTAAAGAAAGACCCACCTGAACTCCTACCAACTTGAGGAGAGAAATGGTTTTACCTAGTGGGAGTCCTGAGGAGAGATGTGGACTGCCAAGCTCAAGGAGGCTCCACTCCCTCCACCTGGAATAGAGTGTGACAAATGAAAATGAACAAGGAATCCCTCTTTCTTGGGGGTGCTATTACCTCAAGGAAAAGGCCCCACAGCCTTTGACCTTATAGCATAGTGTCTCACAGAAGCCATCACACTATTGCACTGTAACCAAGGATAACGAGATAGTGAGAGGAAGAACACCAAAAAGAAACAGCCAAAGCTGACAGACCATTTTTTTTATATCTCCAAAGTCAATCAGTGTCTCTCCTTCATCAAATGGTTAATTAATGAAAACTAGTTAACAAATGTCCACACATGCATGCTTTAGTCAGTCCTAGGCACTTTTTTATACAGTTCTCCCCAAAACAGCTTCCTAGCATCCTTCACAAGGAGAGAGACACCATCTGCTCTCTAGCATCCTCCACATGGAGATGCTTTGTGAGACATTCTGTGTATTTGCTATACTCTCATTATTTTTTCTTGGAAGAGATGACATCTGATTTGAGTCTCAAAAGATGAATAGTAATTGAAGTAGAAGTCTGGAAGTAGAGAAGCACCATAGACAGAAATGTTTAGGAAATGTAGTCTCCCTGTTAACTATTCAAGCTTAGATTGGAGAAGGGAGAGACTGGAAGCAGTGAGATCAGTTAGAAGACTTTTACAGTAATTCTAGGGAAAAGTCAATGAGGTCTTGAGCTAGAGTGGTAGCAGATTTAGCCTTCAGACTCCTTGAAGGATCCTATAGATTAGCTAAAATAACATTTCAAGTCTATAAATACTTTCAAATGCTTCTGATGTAGAAGCAGCCTGCGATGAAGTCATTCTTTCAGGTGCTGAAAAAGAAAGACTTTTAAACTGATCCCAGAAAGTAGCCTGGGTCACAGGGACAGCTGCCTCTTGCTTTGGGAGCCAAATGGGCAGCAAGTGTTTTCTGATATTTCCTGCTTTTGATACTAAGTTCCTGCCAACTTGGTTTGCCTTCAGTAGTAAAAAGCACCATTTCTGAGTTCAACATCTGTTTTTTTCAGTCTCCATCTGTCCCATCTAACTTCAGTGTTGGGGAGATATTTCTTGAAATTCAGATAGAGAATCACTTGACTCCCATTTTGCCTTTAAAACTGAACTCGACATTTGAGTCCATGAATCTTTAATGGAATGAATTTTGGATTTTCAATCAAGGACTTGGGCTCAGTTCAATTCAATTTAACTAGCATTAAGCACCTGCTATGTACAAAGCATCATGCTAGGTACTGAGGATAGAAAACTCCCAAACTGCAAAAAATGGAACTCATATATTTTATTGGAACAAGGCATTTGTGTCAGCAACAGGGGGAAGGGATGGTTATGCAAAATAATTTCAAGAAAATAATAACAACTCAAGGAATTAAGATTGACTTTGAAGGAAACTGTGGATTCTAAAAGGTTGGAATCTCAACTCTGTCATTTGATAATGATATGAACATAAGGCAACTCATTTGATCTCTTTGGGTCTCTGTGAAATAAGTAGATTTGATTATTCAACCCACATTCTATGAATATCTTCTCCAAGGACTTGATAAAACAGACTGGGAAAATTCTTGTGATACCAAAAAAACCATTATGGCAGAGTTCCCAGGTTGATGAGATCTTTCAGGATAATGAGGTTATAAAAGAATAAGAGAGTTAACAAGTTGTACAATAAAAAGCTTATCTTAGAAGCTGCATGAATAAATTGGAGGTGAAAAAGATTGAAGGCAAAAAGACCATAAGGTGGCCAAAAGTGGAGTGGAAGGGGAAGTGATATATTGGCAACAAGAGTATACAAATGCAAAAGATACCAATAACATTGCTTAGAAACCAAGGATTATAGGAATTATAGATCCATACTCATTTTACTATTAAAATAGTTAAGGTGGGAAACAAGGAATTGAATTAAGGGGTGGTGGTGTAATTGGAGAAAAGACCACAAAAATAAGAGATATAAGATATAGCAACTAATTGGATACGGAAGGGAAAGGAGAGGAAAGAATTAAAAATAGTTTAAAAAGAAGTAAGTAACTATGGAGTTTGGTAGAACCCTTTATAGAAAAATAGCAAATAATAGTTTGGGTTTTGAGAGAAGATTGCTTCAGTTTTGGGGTAAGTGAACCTGTGGAGAAAGATGAGCTAACTAAAGAAAAAAGTATAGAAAGATGAGAGGAAAGACCAAGACAAAGACTAAGGTGACATTCATGTAAGTTCCTTCACCTTTTGAACCATTTTCTTTCTGTTAAATGAGGGAGTTATACTATATTACCAAAACTCTTAAGAAATAAATGTCAATGATATCTTTTGCTTTTATAACATATTTATTTCCCAATGTGTTACTTCCCCTTCCATTCCAAAGAACCATCTTTTAACAATAAAGAGAAGAGATGGGGGGAGGGAATCCAGTTCACTAAAACTAACAAATGTATCAAAAAAGATCAATGTATATATCATTCCATACCCATCATTTCCCTCCTCTTTGAGTTTTTAATTTCATAGTTCTTTTCCATTAGGTTGTTTAGATAGAAAGTACTTCAAGAGCAGGGTACTTATTGTTCATTTAAAAAGTCCAAAGATTGATAAATAATGAATTCACATGAACCAGGAATGAGCTCTTATGGGCTTTCTCCTGACCTTGGTATTAGCTCTGTTCAGTTCAGCATTTAGCTCGATGACATGAATGAAGGCATAAATGATGCACTCATTAATTTGTAGATATCACAGCTGGGAGGTAGAATTTACACATTGGATGAGAAAATCAAGATCCAAAGAGGTCTTGACAGGCTGGAGAGATGAGGCAAGCCTCATAAGATGAAATTTAATGAGTATAAGTGACCAGTCCTACATTTGGTTTCCAGAAATTACCTACATGAGTACAGAACTGGGGAAGCATGGCTAGATAGTAGCTCTTGTAACACACATATACACTCACACATACACTCAGACACAGAACAACTAAGTTTTAGTGGATTTTAGATTTAATATGAATCATCATGGAAAAGGCTAATATGATCTTAGAGTATATTTATAGAAATATAGCATCTAAAATGATAGAAGTATACTCTATCCTGGTCAGAACACATTTGGAGGATTGTGTTCAATTCCGGTTGACATATTTAAAAAAGACATTGAGAAGTTGGATTCTATCCATATGAGGTAGTGAGGAAACTAAACCAATACTCAATGAGGGAACATGTGATATTTAACCTGGAAAGTGTAAGACTTATTGGAGCTACGATATCTGCCTTTAAGCATATGAAGAATTATGTAGAAAAGATATTGCTCTACTTTCTCTAAGAGTGAAAAATTAGAGCTAGTTTGTAGAATCTATAGTGAAGTATATTTCTACTCAAAATAAATTAAATACACTGGAGAAACCTCCTTTGTCAACAGCAGTTTCTGTCTGTCTGTCTCTCTCTCTCTCTGCTATGCTTTTCTGTCTTTCTGTCTGTCTCCTCTCTGCCTCTTTCTCTGTCTCTTTCTCTTCACTCTGCAATATAGATATCTATCTCATAGGAATAAATAAATATTAATTTTCAATATATGATTTATTGACAGTAAATTCAATAACAAAGCAAACGATTCTCTCTGGTCTCTCTGCCTCAATTCTCTAGCCACTCCAATCTAGCTTCCATTTAGTTACCAAGGTGATCTTTCTAAAGCTTACATTAGATAATGTCCTCTTCTCCCCACCCCACTCCCAACTCATTTAATGAGCTCCAGTGGTGCCCTATTACTTCCAGGCTTGAAATATATACTTTTTTGGTTGACATTTAAAGCTTTTCATAACCCACTCTCTTCCTTTCCATTCTTCCCTTCCTCTCCCTGTAATCTATGACCCAAATTCCTCAAACTTGGCACTCTATCTCCCACCACTTTTGCTTTGCCCTGGCTGAGTCCTTTGTCTAAAATGAACTGTCCTCTCTTATAATGAATATATCCATACATATACATTTGTACATACACATATACACACACACATATATATATATATATATATATATATATATATACACAAATATCTCTCCATATATGTGTATGTGTATACATGGGAAGATGTATGTATATTTATATCTATATGTATATGTATGGTGGCCAGACAAGGACACAGTTGAAACAGTCACGGTAATTTAATCCATAGAGAAGTCAATTAGCATACCTTTGACTAGAACCATGGAACAATGATAGCATTAATTATTAAACCTACAAAACAAAGTGCAAAGAGGAGATTTTAGTGGCAGGAAGAATGACAAAATGATGTATGGGACTAGATGCAATGTGAAATATGGTCTGGGCCTGAATAACTAACTAATGTTTTAGTTAAATCTATGCTGTCTGAGAGACAGTATCTAGTCAGAGATAGTGAGTGAGAAAAACTTGAAGTAGGGAAGGGAGTCAGAGATAGCTTAAGATTTAGATATAGTAAAAGGAGCAGGATTTGTTGTCTCCATCAAGTTTTTGATACCAGTGCTATAAAGGAGATAATACTGCATTTGAAGTCAAAGGTTTTAGGTTTTAATCCCAGCTCTATTTTTATGGGCTTGAGTTTCCATTTTTGCAACATAAGAGAGTCAGATTAGGAAATCATTTTAGTTCTAATTGTTATAATCTAAATATGAGACAACATGATGAAAAGTTACAGTGCTAAATTAGGAAGACTTGGGCTTAACCTCTCTAAGTCTCAGTTTCCCTATCTGTAAAATGAAACTAATAATGTCTGTAGTAGTCATCTCACAGGATTTTTGAAGCAGTGAGATGTCTGCAAAGTACTATGCAAGTATTAATAAATCATTAACATCAATGCCATTTATTGTTATTCAATCATTTTCAGTCATTTCTAATTCTTTGTGCCTCTATTTAGGGCTTTCTTGACAAAGATACTGGAGTGGTTTACCTTTTCTTTTTCTGGATCATTTTACAGATGAGCAAGCTGAGGAAATAGAGTTAAGTGACTTGCCTAGCGTCACATAGCTTTCAGGCCTGCCCTGACACTTTATCCATTGTGCCACCTAGCTGTCCCTTAATGACTTTAGGTTGTCCCAGAAGTTTTAAGGAAGTTTTAAGCGTAATATTGCTGATTCATCAGAGAATTCCTGATCCATTCATCAGATGAACCGCACACATCTCTTTACTCCATTTTCTTTCTACTGGGAAAATTTTCATTTGTGCCATCAATTTTTATTCCCTGGGCTTTGCCATCTCTCCTAAGCACATTCTCTTGTAGAATTATGGAATACTAGGGTCATGGACTGAAAACTATAAGGGATTTTAGTTTAAGATACCTTAAAACTGAACTAACTTTTTTTTTGTTTGTTTTTGCAAGGTAATGGGTTTAGTGACTTGCCCAAGGTCAAACAGCTAGGTGATTATTAAGTGTCTGAGACCAGATTTGAACTTAGGTCCTCCTGAATCCAGGGCTGGTGCTCTATCCACTGTACCACCTAGCCACCCCCCCGAACTAAGACTTTTGGGACAGCCTAATGTCATTAATGTCAATTATTATTCTATGATGGCAAATGAAATGAATCTCATGAAGAGTTGAAGGAAAATGTGTTTGGCAGAAAACTCACTAATATGTTCAAAAAGGTGTTGATATCTATGGGAGATGGAGAAAACACAATTTAGGAAAAATTGCAAACTTAAATTCTATGAAAAACAATAAGAATGGAACAAAAAGGCATCATATTGGAGGAAGTGCTCAGTGATTCACAGGTAATAGCAAAGCACAGATGGTAGAAAACAAAATGAGCCTGTATTTTAAAACAGAAATATGAGTGTATTCTCATAACTAATTAGGAATCTTTGAGACATGAGCATAGGATTCATGTCTAGCTACAGGGCAAAAGTAATAATCAGCATTGGGTATTTTGTACTCTTGATGTTATGTACTTGTCCATTTTAGTTCTTTTGTTCAGAGTCTAACAGTATATACAAATTCATATGTACCCATTTTTTTTTCTCTATACAACCATGACAATCCTACGTATGAACTATTGGACTCTCTCGTTATGCCTTTGCCCAACAGTTCTGGCAGATGACTTCAGATGTATTCAATCTCAGATAAAAGAGTACTGCTAGAGATCATTTTTGGAATGACCAGAACTTTATATGGTTTATTCTATGTATTGCTAATTTAGCATATCCTGCATCCCATTCATGCCATGAATTGCTTTCTGAACTTGCCTCTCAACCAATTCTTTCATTCTTCCAACATTGGCAAACCACCAAGTTAAAATCTCAGGAGCCACTTCTGAGTTTGAAGAACTAGTGCTGTAGTAATTTTAGTTGTTACTATTAGCTTCTATATTACTGTGAATTCTCCAGAGGCTTCATGCATGATGGTGCCACATTATTGCTCACAATAGCCTGCTAGTACTTTAAATAAATAAGAATACTCATTCAATAGCACTTGAACTTTGTAGATCTGAGCATGTCAGAGCTTGGGCTATGGACTTCACCAATTTCTTTAGGAAACTTAAAGCTTATTCTGAGGTATCCCAGATATGGTTGAGTGTTATTATTCTTTCCATCAAATCCTAATCTTATCAAAGATTGAAAAGGTAATTTTCTCAAATGTCTCTGTTAGAATAATTGAAATATAATGGACACTTTCTATCCATTTCCCAATATAACAGTGTATTTCTCATTCTTAACCTTACCATAATTTTTGTACAGGGTCCTATTAGTCCAGACGGGATAGACCCTATTGACAATGAGGTAATGTTTATTATTTTCTTCATTTCCCGATATCCATTCCTTGAAATTCAGCCTTCAAGGACCATTTCTGTATTTTTTCAAGTTTATGCATAACTCATGTGCAGATAGGTCACCATTTTTGTTAGAAATAGTTATACTTCTTCATCTATACTATTCCTTAGGACAGTCTTAGAACAAACTGCTGTGACATCTCTTCTCTTGGTCTTTTGTCTTTTCATGTCAAATGCTCTTGTCTGTAGTTTCATTTCTCAACAGACATATTACTCTACTTCTGTGACAACTCCTTGAGGTGATTTGGAAGAAATCAGAATTGACTTTTCTTGAGTTGGATGCCAAGTGTATTTTTTTTCTCATCTTTGTGGCCATGCTTGCTTTTAGCAGCTACCTACAGATCAAATGTTTATTCTATGATATAACATTTATTACACATATCCTTAATTCAGACCATTCTTATAGATGCCCACTTAGGTGATTCTGTGTTTTCTTATGATTTACTATGAGCTCTTTTTCATAAATTTTAAAAATCTTCCAGCATTGCCCTTTGTACTATCTCAAAATTTAGGCTAGGGAAGAGATATGTTCAAGGGTGTGGTAATAAATGTTTAAGAACTGACTCTCTGAGGTTTAATTTCCATTATTCATATTTCCTCCATTTTTTGTTCTATCACTGGCTTAAGTATTGACAACCAATAAAATGAAAAGTTAAACCTTGATTCATTACAATTTGCCAGTTTTCAGGGCACCAATGTTCATACTGAAAATTTAATAGTTAGTACTCACAAACCAGTTGGAGTTGGATTCATCACTCCCCTAGGGTCATAGTGCCCCTCTTGTTTTTCCAAGCACTCCTGATATCTGATTTCATAATTTTTCTGTTCTCAGAGAACAAATAAATTCAAGAATAGTACTCTTTTTCTTGCTTAGATACCTGCTGACCCTTGTTCAGCCATTTGCTTCAGGTGCATGCTCTACTGGTTCTTCCCCAGGAGGCCAAGTGCCCTGTTTTGAGAAAATCCCTAACTGGACTTTGATAATTTTTGTTTTTGCCCAAGGCCACACAGCTAGGTAATTATTAAGTGTCTGAGGTCCGATTTGAACTCAGGTACTCCTGACTCCAGGACCAGTGCTCTACCCACTGCACCACCTAGCTGTCCCTGGACTTTGATAATTTTGTGATGTCAAAAATGAATACTTGTTGCAACTTACTGCTGAAGAATCTCCACCCCCCACCCCATGCCTAGTCTTATTCATATCTACAAGTTCTTTCATGGGCAAAATGTTTCAGGTTGTCAAATATTTAAGTTTCTGAATCAATCTTTCCTCCTTAGATACTATTTCCAGATACTGCTATCCTTTACTCTCAGTGTATCATGAATTTCAGAGTGATTAAAGAAATCTGAGAATTCATAGATTTCTCTTAATTTGACCCTACTCCAAACCACTGTGTAGGGCAACTATATGGTACATTGCATAGAGTTTTGGGCTTGGAGTCAGTACAGCTCATCTTCCTAACCTCAGACACTTAATAGCTGTGTGACTCTGAATAAGTGACTTAATCCTGTTTGCCTCAGTTTTCTCATCTGTAAAATAAGCTAGAGAAAAAAATAGCAATCCAAAATCCCCAAATCTTGAAGTTCATCCATGACCACTACTACCAACAACAACAACACCATCTTATTAAACACATAGCCCAACATTAACAAACTGCAGTTCTTTGGGGAACTTTATTCATATAATCTTATAGTGTTCAGTCCATTGATTATGAGATAGAAAATATCTATGGGGAAAATTTTTAATTCAAAAATTCTTATCAAATGCTCTCAGATGTAGAGATGACTGGAGTCTCAGAGTGTGGCACTTAAGTAACAACCATAAGAACCCCTGAATCCAACTCTTGGTGACCCCATTTGGTGTTTTCTCAGTAAAGATACTGGAGTGGTTTGCTCTTGCTTCTCCAGCTTATTTTACACATGAGCTAACTGAGGCCAACAAGGTTAAATAATTTGTCCAGTGTTCCGTAACTAGTGTCTGAGGCTGTATTTCAACTCAGTTCTTCCTGACTCCAAATCCTGTGCTCCATCCATTGTGCCACCTACCTACCCATACTGAATCTTTACTGACTCATTTCCTAATAAATTTTCTCTTATGAGGTTCAGAGGCAATTTAGGCAGTATGTTCTGGAATATTCTCATTTATTATCAAAATTACAGAAAGCTTACTCTCAAGTAACCCAGAAAAAAAATCTCTTTTTCCATAGACCAGCTTTGTATAACTTAATTCCCAGTCATGAATTTATAGGTTTAGAGTAGGGGGTACTCAAACTTTAAGTGTTAATAAAAGCAGATAGATATCAACTTTAATTTTTAATATAGATAGGTAGATAGATGATAGATAGGTACCTATTTTGAAATAGTCATAATCTTACATACTAGTCATTATTCAGTCGAGTCCATAAATTTCAACAAATTACTAAAAATCTTTATAACAAGCAAAAGTTCAGAATTTCTGGTTTAGAGAAACATGATTATTATTGGTAATTTGATTTATTAATTTATGAAACATAGATAAACATTTAAACAATATATAAATTGAGATGGGACTTGCAGTTAGAGTCATTTCTATATTCTGGAAAATCAAAGGAAAGAAAAAAACTCTGACTAGTTTTTCTTTGACCAATAGTTGACTGATATTCCAGTAATGTCATCTCCAATTCACTTCTGTTACTTGATAGTTTAGAAGTTAATCTGCTTTGTATCTCATTCTTGTCTCTTTTTTCTGTTGCTCAAAATATGGGATGAAAAGCTTTTCCTTCCAAACTGTATTTTATTTACAATTTTTATCAGTCCTCCTTCCTCAAAAGATCAGTTAATTTTCTTTGTGATCTTCTTGAAAGTACATACAGGATCAATATCCAAAATCTCTATGATTCTGGATCTTGGCAACCAAGGGTTAAATATGTAGCATAAGATGCCCAATCCATGTGCTATAGCTGTGGTTGGTCAACTTTTTGATCAACCAGACTATGACAACAAGAATCCTAGATGCTGGGTTTGCATGATAATGGTTTTTGATTATGCTACCTCTAGTATGTCTTTAAAAACTCTCAGACTTACATAATTTATACATATACAATTCATATTTTCATATATACAAATAAATATAAAGTTATTAATGGTTGAGGACACTATGATCAACTGAGTTGAGCTTAGGAAAGGAGCTAGGAATTATATGACAGAGGTGAGGAGAGAATCTATCCTAGGCATAGAATACAACTTGTGCAAATGTAGGGAGAGAAATGAAATATTGTATAGGAAACAAAAATGAGACCATTCTGACTGAAACCTGATGTACATGAAGGACAGTATTATACAGTAAAAAGATTCTGAAAACCACAGAAGATTGAATTTTTTCCTGGATACAATTGGGATTTGAACCCAGATCCTCTGATTCCTACTGAGAACAAATGAGAACTTGACAGACTGGAACAGTTGGTCACCTCTAATAAAATTGTTTAATAGAAAGAAATGTAAAATCCTATTTGTTGGGTTCAAAGAATAAATTATAGAATTATAGAATATGGGAAGAGCCATGAATCGATATTATTTCACGTAAAAAGGATGAGTCAACAGAAACAGAGGATGGAAGACATAAAACTTCATGCTATCTTCTACTGTATTAAAAGAAACATAATGTCCATGACCAGGGAAGTGAAAGGTACTTTACCCAGTTAAACTATATATCTGTATTACTTTGTTTATTTGCAGGAACCCCATTTTATAGAGAATAATGAGAATCTGGAGCGTGAACAGAAGACAGTGATAGAATGGTGAGAGTATCCTAAACAGTGCCACATGAAAATAGAATGAAAAATTTGGGATAAGGAAGTGGAAGGTGTTTAGCTTAAAAAAGAGTTTTAAGAGTGATATAATATATGAAGAGTTGTATTGATAGAAAAAGACTAGAATTGTTTTACTAGGTCCCAAAGGGTAGAATAAGGACCAATGAGTATAAATTACATAGAAACAATATTTTAATTTTACATAAGGAAAAATAGAGACATCCAAAAGTATAATGGACTGCCTTGGGTAATGTACCTGGAGTCAGAAAACCTGGACCTTAGATTTCATTTGTCATTGACATGCTGATTGCATCAAGCCAACAACTCATCATCACCACTACAAAAGATACATAATCATTCAAAAGAGTTCACCCTAACTATCCACACAGAAAAATCTAAGATACTTATTATTCAAACCATAAAGTTAAGTTTCACAAACATTGCATAGGCTGGTTAATCAGTATCTTTAGCTAGGACATTGACTACTACTATATGTTGAATTGAGCCCAGGATTAAAAAGGAGAAAAGGGTGGAGGAGAAAGTGGATCATTATCATCCAAGTGACTATGGCATAGTTTAGAGCTACCAGGAAGAATGTCAGATAGATAAACTAAATGATATGCTGATAATAGTCCCAAAGGAAGACTTTCACAGCATGTTTGATACCTACTCTTAAGGTGGATTTATTCTCAGGTTATGTGAAGGTTGAAATGAAGTAGAGAGAGAGATTGTAGCCCATGAAATCTATTAGGTGATCATTACAATACTCCAGGCAAGTGATGACAAGGGCCCTATATAGGGTTGTATGTTTGTGTTGTTAGAAAGAAGGGAGAAAATGCAAGTAATACTGTGGAAATTTAAATTACAAAAATCTGACAACTGATTGAATTTATAGGATGAGGGAGAGTGAGGAGAATGAGAGAAAAGAAAATGTCAGGGTTGGGAACTTGGTGCAAAGTAGGGTCAGCAATAATTGGAAAGTTCAGAGGAGGGATGACTTGGGTAATGAATTTGGGGAGGCAGAAAATGAATTCTGTTTTAAGTTTGGTAAGCACATGGGAATTCCTGTTTCAAATTTCCAATGGATAGTTAGAGATGTGTGACTGGACCTTAGGAGAGAGAGCAGAAGTATTTGAATTTGTGAATTATTTGTATAAATAGGATAATATATGATCAGTGCATAAAAGATGTGGAAATAAAAATAATATTATATGAAATCTAAAGGAATAAAAGTTGCTACAGAGTGTGGGAATCAGGAAATGCTTCTTGAGAAGATAGCATGAGAAAGACAGGAATTTTAGGAGAAGGCATTCCAGGCACAGGGAACAAAGATGTGGAATTGGGAATGCCCAGTTTTTGTGGGGAGGATAAAGAATAGTCTTGTTTGACTAAAGCATAGTTTATCTGGAGGAGAGTAGTAGGAGATAGATTAGTGCCAAGTTGGAGTGCCAAATTAGTGCTATATTTGGAGATCTATTAGTGCCAAATGACTGCCAAGGAAAGGGCATTACTGAAAGTTTTTGAGCAGTAGAGTATCTTAGTCAGACTGATGAGTTGTGTTTCCTCAACTTGCTTTCTCCTTTGATGGATCTTCATTCAGAATAGGCCCACTGTGGATGTCCCTAAAGACTATATGGAGTCTCTTTTCTTTTACCTCTATATTATCTTGCCTGATGATCTCATCAACTCCTATGAGTTTGATTGTCATCTCTAAGCAAATGATTCTCAGGTCTATTATATTCAACACTATTCCATTTTTACTTTCCCCTGTCACCATCTCTGGTCAAATCTTATTTTTACTTTCAAAATACCTTTCCTGAACTCTGCCTTCTTTCTACCCACAGAGTTACCAACCTAGTGCAAGTTCTCACTTGGAGTATTGCAATAGCTTTCTGATTGATTCCCCTTCCTCATGTATCTTTCTACTTCGGTACATCCTCCACTTAAATGCCAAAGTGATTTTCCTAAAGCATAGTTCTGCCCAGTCTTACTCAATAAATTCTAATGGCTCCCTTTTGCTTACAGATTTCAATAGAAAGTTCTCTACAAGCTAGCTCCCTCCCTGTCTTTCCAGTGGTTTTGTCCTTTATCTTCTCCTGAATATCCTACAACCCAGCTAAATTGGTCTTCTTGCTAGTCCTCCATCTGTATATGACTAATGTCATGAAGTTATTTGCCTCTCTCCTTTCCCCAAAATCTTACAGAGAGGCACCTGTTCTCTTTGTCAACCCTCTACAAGGCTAGCTCCCTTGACTGGTATTCTCCCCTCTTAACTTCTTCCCTGCCTTTCTTCAAATCTTACCTTTGGTAATGGCTTTTCTTGAGCCTTCTCCACTTTATCTCACCCCTGCTAAATTCTTCTTTTAGATATTACTTTTCATCTCCTCCACTTACCTGTTAAATGGACATAGTTAGTTGCATATTGTCTCTTCCATTAGAATGTGAAATTCTTGAAGGCAAGGAATACGTTTTTTATCTTTCTTTGTGTCTTCAAGGCTTAATACAATTTCTGGTATACAGTAATTGTTTAATAAATACTTATTGATAGAGTAACTACTTCACAGGGTTGTGTGAAAGTCAAATGCAGGAAGTATATAAAGTGTCCAATAAACTTCAAAGCATGATATAAACATTAGTCATAATTAGTTATAAATATTAGTCATAATGAGAATGAGAGCATTCTCATCATCTTTTTTTTTCTAATAGGATTCATATAAAAAGAATCCTGGGATAAACCATTGAGTCACTATCATTCTTGGTATTTAATGTTTTATAGACTATTACACGGGTGGACAAAATATAGCAGAATACAGTAAATCCAAGTTACAGTGTACTAAGCATTGTATTTCAGGTACATTATAGATAAAAAACTTATTTAAAGTTATAAATATTTTGGGGGATGTGGTACTGATCATCTGAGTTTACATTATTTCCTGTGGGAAAATTTGCTTTGAAATACAAACAAATTGCATGACAAACAGAATGTCAGAAGAAATCAAATTTGTAAATCGAGGTTCTATTGTAATTGCTTTTTTATGAATGAACAAGAACAAGAGTATATATACATACATGTGTAATATATATGTTTATAGTTTATATATATATATATATATATATAGAGAGAGAGAGAGAGAGAGAGAGAGAGAGAGAGGAACACATG
Source organism: Macrotis lagotis (assembly GCF_037893015.1). Taxonomy (NCBI): domain Eukaryota; kingdom Metazoa; phylum Chordata; class Mammalia; order Peramelemorphia; family Peramelidae; genus Macrotis; species Macrotis lagotis. Next base: position 159,391,384 of record NC_133658.1, on the reverse strand, counting down.
TATTTGTAGTTGTTTAATCATATCAATCATATCTGACTTCATTTTGGTTTTCCTGGCAAATATAATAGAGTTTCCTTCTCTAAATCACTTTATAGATGAGGAAACTGAGGCAAATAGGGCTAAGTGATTTGCTCAAGGCCACACAACTAGTTGGTATCTGAAGCAAGACTTGAACTTAGATCTTCCTGACTTCAGGCCTGGAGTTCTATCCTGTTATGCTACTTACCATATTTCCCCATGTGTAAGATGCACCTTTTTTTTTTTTGAAAAATTTAGGGTCTAAAAACTGGGAATTTCTTATACAGTGGCTGTAGATTTTTTAACTTGCATTTCCCACTTTTTTTGCAATTGTTGTCTTTGTGCTCGTTGTTTAGCATTTATTACCAGTATGTTAGGTTTCATCTTGCCACACTCTGCCCAGAAATAACTCAGAAAAGATTTTTCGTACAATGTTGAATTCAAGTTCAGTTTGCAAAAGTGAATGGAAATCATGCTGCTGAATGTCAATTTGGCCCTCCTCCAACTGAGAAAACAATCTGAGACTGGCTCTGAAAAGAAGAAAGCCTAACTGAAAAGGCCCCAGCAGAAGCCAGCCATGAGAAGCAAGTCTGCCAAATGGCCTGATTTAGAGAGGGAATTGAAAAGATGAATTGAAGATCCAAGTGGGAGGCAAGAATTGCTGATGAAAAAGAAGTGACTAATTTCAAAGGAGGACACAATTGATGCCTCAGGTTCATGAAATGGAATGGACTAAGCATATGACCATGCACCAGACTTGCCCAGGGAGTGTTTGTGGTCCCCCACAGACCAGAGCCCAGGCAGGAGAGCAATCAGAGCCTCCTCTAGAACAGTGATTTGTCATAAAACACAGATGAGGACAAGCTAATGGATCAGAATTTTGACAGTGATGAAAAGTTGGATGAAATTTATGAATAATACTTGAGTTCAATAACTTTATGTAATACAGTTTTTTTTTTCAAATTTCAGGCCCCAAAATGAAGGTGTATCTTATACATGGGAGAATACAGTAACTTCCCATTTACATATAGTAATGCATGTACATATATTAAACATGAGTGTGTATGGGTTCTCTGTAGGGTCTTGTGGAACTCTTCTAGCAGGCAGGACATTTGGGATGATGGACACCTCATTCTATTTCTTTTTTATTTTAATTTTTTAAATTATATGCAAAAGTTGATTTCTTTTTAGTTTTTTTTTCCAAGGCAATGGGGTTAAGTAGCTTGCCCAAGGCCACAGAGCTAGGTAATTATTAAGTGTCTGAGGCCGGATTTGAACTCAGGTACTCCTGACTCCAGGGCCAGTGCTCTATCCACTATGCCACCTAGATGCCCCTAAAAGTCCATTTCTTTTGCAAATTTTTGAGTTCCACATTTTTCTACCATCCTCTTTTCTCTCATGGCAGCAATCAATCTGATATAGGTTGTATCTACAATTGTATTTAGCATATTTGTCTTGTTGTGAAAGAGGGATTAGAACTAGGGGAGAAACTATGAAAAAGGAAAAAAAACACAAAAGGAGATTTTAAAACTGCATATAGTATGCTGTTTTTTGTCTGGATGTGGATGGCATTTTTCGTAACAAGTCTCTGGAATGTCCTTGATCACTCAACTTCCAAGAGGAATTATTTCTATTATACTTGATGATCTCATAGTGTTACTGTTAATGTATATAATGTTCTACTGATTTTTCACTCATTTCACTCAGCATCAATTCATCAAAGTCTTTCCATAATATTCTAAAATCAGACTGCTCATAATTTCTTACAGAAAAATGTCCATCACTTTCATATTCTATAACTTGTGCAGAGATAACCCAATTAATGGATATTCCCTAAATTTCCAAATATTTACCACTACAAAATGAGTGACTATAAATATTTTTGTTTATGTGGATCTTTTCCCCTTCTTTATTATCTCTTTGGGATATCAAACTAGTAGTGGTATTGCTGGATCAATCAGTTTTGTTGCCCTTTGAGTATAGTCCTATATTATTCTCCAGAAAGGTTTCATCAGTTCATTAGTACATTAGCATCCTAGTTTTCTTACATCTTCTCCAAAACTGATCATTTTTCTTTTTTGTCATTTTAGCCAATTTGATAGGTGTGAGGTGGTACCTCAGAGCCGTTTTAATTTGATTTTCTCTAATAATGACTTGGAGCTTTTCTCATGTCTATAGATCACTTTAATTTCTTGATCTGAAAACTGATAGTTCATATCCTTTGACCATTTATTAATTGGAGAATGACTTGTATCTTTATACGTTTTACTAAATTCTCTCTATATATTTTAGAAATTAGTCCTTTATCAGAAATACTAGCTATGGAAATTGTTACCCAGCTTTATGAATTCTTTCTAATCTTGGTTGTATTAATTTTTGTTTGTATAAAACCTTTTAAATTTAATGTAGTCAAAATTATCCATTTTTGTAATTTATAATGTTTTCTATTCCTTTTTTTGACCATAGACCTCTCTCTGCACCATATATCTGACAGACAAATTTTTGTTCTCTTAATTGGTTTATCCTTTATGTCCAAATACTCATTTTGCCCTTTTCTTGGTATAGGGTATGAAATGTTGATCTATACCTAGTTTTTGGTCATATTGTTTTCCAGTTTTCACCACAGTTTTTATAAAATAGTGAGTTCTTATCCCAGAAACTAGTCTTTGGGTTTTCAAACAATAGATTTCTATAGCCATTTACTACAGTTTCTGTTTCACTTAACCTATTTTTCTGATCCACTTGAATATTTCTTAGCCAGTATTAGATGTTTTGATGACTTTCACTTTATAATATAGCTTTAGATCTGATATGGCTAGATTACCTTCCTTAGAATTTTTTTCATTAATTTTCTTGATATTCTTGAAATTCTGTTCCTCTGGAAAATTTTTGTTAATCTTTTTTCTAGCTCTGTGAAACAGTTTTTGATAGTTTGATTGGTATGACAATGAATAAGTAATTTAATTTAGGTAGAATTGTCATTTTATTATATTTGTTTAGTCTATCCATGAGCAGTAGACTTTTTTGGTTGCTTAGATCTTTATTTTTGTAAAGTGCTTTATAATTGTCTTTATATAATTTCTGAGTTTGTTTTGGGAGGTAGATTCCCAAGTATTTTATGTTGACCACAATTAGTTTAAATGAAATTTCTCTTTCTATCTCTTGCTATTGAACTTTGTTGGCTGTATGTAGAGATGATTTATATGGGTTTATTTTATATTCTACTACTTTGCTAAAATTGTTAATTGTTTCAAGTAGTTTCTTAGTTGATTTTCTTGGATTCTCCAAGTATACCATCCTATCATCTGCTAAGAATGAGACTTCCTCATTGCCTATTTTAATTTTTTTCAGTTTCTTCTTTTCTTATTACTAAATAAGAATTGTTAAATCTAACATTTTAAATACAATATTGAATAATACAGGTGATAATGGGCAATCTTGTTTCAATCCTGATCTTATCAGAAATACTTCTAGTTTATCCCCATTTACAACATAATGCTTGGTGATGGGTTTACATAGATAGGCTTATCATTTTAAGGAAAACTCCATTTATTCCTATGCCTTCTAATGTTTTTTTTAGGTTTTTTTTTTTTGCAAGGCAATGGGGTTAAGTGGCTTGCCCAAGGCCACACAGCCAGGTAACTATTAAGTGTCTGGGGCTGGACTTGAACTCAGGTACTCCTGACTCCAGGGCCAGTGCTCTATCCACTGCACCACCTAGCCACCCCCTTCTAATGTTTTTAATAGAATGGTGCTGAGTTTTATCAAAGCCTTTTTTTCAGCATCTGTTGAGATAGTTATATGATTTCTGTTTGTTTTCCTATTGATATGGTCAATTTTGCTGATTGTTTTCCTAATATTGAACCATCCCTGCATACCTGGTATAAATCCTAAATGATAACTTGCTTTAATATTTTTGCTTAAGTTTTGCTTAAAATTTTTGCATCAATATTCATCAAGGAGATTGATATATATTTTTCTTTGTATTTAGTCTTCCTAGTTTAGGCATCAATTTAAGCACCATGTTGGTGTCATGAAAGGAATTAGGCAAAACTCCTTCACCTATTTTTTCCAAATGGTTCATGTAGAATTAGAATTAATTGTTCTTTAAATATTTGGTAGAATTCATTTATATATTCATCTGGCCCTGCAGACCAGACTTTTTAGGAAGTTCATTGAAGGTTTGTTCAATTTCTTTTTCTGAAATGGAGTTATTTAAATATTTAATTTCTCTTCTGTTAATCTGGTCAAGGTATATTTTTATAAATGTTCATCGATTTCTCTTGTATTATCAGATTTGTTGGCATATAATTGTACAAAAGATATCAAATTATGATTTTAATTTCCTCCCCCTTGATAATGAGTTCAATCTTCATGTCTGATATTTTCTTCTTTCTTTTTTTAAATCACATTTACCAAAGTTTTATCCATTTTATTGTTTTTTTCATAAAACCCAATCTCAGTTTTATTTATTAGTACAAAAGTTTTCTTATATTCAATTTTATTAATTTCTCCTTTGATTTTCAGAATGTCTTATTTGGTATTTAATTGTGGGTCTTTAATTTGCTCTTTTTCTAACTTTTTTTGCTTGCAAGCCCCATCTTCTCTTTCTTCAATTAATTAATGGAAGCATAGAGAGATATCAAGTTTTCCCTAATAACTACTTTGGTTGCATCCACAAGTTTTGGAATGGTGTTTCATTGTTTCATTGTTATCATTGTCTTGGATGAAATTGTTGATTCTTTCTTTTTTTTTTTTTAGATTTTTTTCCCAAGGCAATGGGGTTAAGTGGCTTGCCCAAGGCCACATGGCTAGGTAATTATTAAGTGTCTGAGGTCGGATTTGAACCCAAGTACTCCTGCCTCCAAGGTCGATGCTCTATTCACTGCACCACCTAGCCACCCCTGATTATTTCTTTTTTTAAGAAAGATTTTATTTATTTTGAGTTTTACACTTTTCCCCCTAATCTAGCTTCCCTCCCCCCACTCCCCACAGAAGGCATTCTGTTAGTCTTTACATTGTTTCCATGGTATACATTGATCTCAGTTGAATGTGATGAGAGAGAAATCATATCCTTAAGGAAGTATGAGATAGCAAATAATGTATGAGATAGCAAAATTACATAATAAAATAATGGTTTTTTTTCCCCCCTAAATTGAACGTAATAGTCTTTGATCTTTGTTCAAAGTCCAAAGTCCAAAGATCTATATCTCTGGATACAGATGGTATTCTTCATCGAAGATACCCCAAAATTGTCCCTGGTTATCCATCAAGGTTGATCATCACTCCCATGTTTCTGTTAGGGTATACAATGTTTTTCTGGTTCTACTCATCTCACTCAGCATCAGTTCATGCAAATCTTTGCAGTCTTCCCTGAATTTTCATCCCTCGTGGTTTCTAATAGAACAATAGTGTTCCATGACATACACATACCACAGTTTGTTAAGCCATTCCCCAGTTGAAAGACATTCACTTAATTTCCAATTCTTTGCCACCACAAACAGGGCCTCTATGAATATTTTTGTACAAGTGATGTTTTTACCCTTTTTCATAATCTCTTCAGGGTATAGACCCAGTAGTGGTATTGGTGGATCAAAGGGTATACATATTTTTGTTGCCCTTTGGGCATAATTCCAAATTGCTCTGAAGAAAGGTTGGATGAGTTCACAGCTCCACCAACAATCCATTAGTGTCCCAGATTTCCCACATTCCTTCCAACATTGATCGTTATCCTTTCTGGTCATACTGGCCAGGCTGAAAGGTGTGAGGTGGTATCTCAGAGATGCTTTAATTTGCATTTCTCTAATAAGTATTAATTTGGAGCAATTTTTCATATGACTATGGATTGCTTTGTAAAAATTCTTGATTATTTCTATGAATTGTTGTTGAATTCTTTAATATTAGGTTATTCAACTTCTAAATAATTTAACTTATCTTTCCCTGACCCTTTATTACATGTAATTTTTATTACATCATGATCGGAAAAGGATACATTTAATTTTTGACTTTTTTTCATTTGATTGTGGGGCATTTATGCACTAATACATTGCCAATTTTTGTGTAGCTGTCATATACCCTAGAGAAGGTATATTACTTTCTATCCCCATTTAATTTTCTCCAGAGATCTAACATTTCTAACTTTTCTAAAATTCTATTTCCTCCTTAACTTCCTTCTTGTTTATTTTATGGCTAGATTTACCTAATCCTGAGAGAGGGAGTATGAGTTCTCACACTAATATAATATTGTTGTCTTTGTCTTTCTTTACTCTTTAACTTCTCCTCTAATAATCTGGATGTAATACCATGGTGCATATATGTTAATATTTAAATTATTCATTTTCTATTCATTTTAGGAAGATATAGTTTTCTTCTTTATCCCTTTTAATTTGATCTATATTTGCTTTTGCTTTGTATCAGATAAAGACTGCTACCCCCCATTTTTTTACTTCAGCTGATGCATAATATATTCTGCTTTGACCTTTTACCTTTACCCTATATGCATCTCTCTGTTTCAGATGTGTTTCTTGTAAACAATATATTGTAGGATTCTGGTTTTTAATCCATTCTCTTATGCACTTCTATTTTTTGGGAGACTTCATCCCATTCACATACACAACTATAATTACAAACTTGGAATTTCCCTCCAGCTTTTCTTTCCCCTGTTTGTACTTTTTCTATCTCCTTTCCCCTTATCCCTCCTCACCAATGTTTTGCTTGTGACTGCTGCTTTCCTCAATCTACCCTTTCTTCACTTTCCTTTCCCTTCCTTCTTCCCTGTAGGATAGGATAAATTTCTAAACCCAATTGGAAATGTATATTATACCTTCTTTGAGCCAAATTTATTGAAAGTAAGATTTACTCAGTGTTCACACTCTGCCTTCTTTCCCTTTACTGTAATAAAACCTTTGTGCCTCTTCATATAGAATTATGTATCCTCTCTGTCTTCTTCTTTCATTACAATACTTTTTTTCATGTCTTAATTGTTTTACATCTATCTTGTACCCACTTGTACCAACTTTCAAAGTATACTTTTTTTTTTAGGTTTATGCAAGGCAATGGCGTTAAGTGGCTTGCCCAAGGCCACACAACTAGGTAATTATTATGTGTTTGAGGTCAGATTTGAACTCAGGTACTCCTGACTCCAGGGCCAGTGCTCTATCCACTGCACCACCTAGCTGCCCCCAAAGTGTACTTCCTTAGCAGTCCTTATAGAAGTATAATTTTCAAGAGCCATAAGCATCATCACATCATAATTGATTTATACCCACACTCTCTCTCTAAGTATACTCCCTTCAACTGTTTCAAGAAAAATACAGCTGTCATAAACTAAAGTACCATCATATTACTTTCAATTTATATTCACATCCTCATTTTAATTATGCTCCTTTCAACAATTCTCAAGAGTAACAAGTATTGTCTTCCTGTGCAGGGATGTAGAAAGTTTAGTCTTACTAGTTAACATTTTTGTCTTTCTGTTTACCTTTTTACACATCCCTTGAGTCTTATATTTGAAGATCAAATTTTCTGTTTAATTCTGTTCTTTTTAGCAGGTGAGTTTGAAAGTCCTCTATCCCTTTGAAAAATCTATCTTTTCTACTGAAAGAATATGCTAAATTTTATAGGGTATTAATTCTTGATTATAATCCAGGTTCCTTTGTCCTCCAGAATATCATATTCTAGAGCCTCAGATCCTTTAATATTGAAGCTGATGAGTCCTGAATAATTCTGACTGGTCTCACTGTTGTGTAAATAGCTTCTTTTTTTGAGTGCTTGTAATATTTCTCCTTTAATTAAGAATTCTGAAATTTGGTTACAATGTTCCATAGAATTTTTATTTTGGAATCACTTTCTGGAGGTGATTAATGGATTCTTTTTATTCTAGGATATTAGGGTAGCTTTACATGATAATTTTCTGAAAGATATTGCAAAGGCTCCTTTTCCATTCTTGGTTCATGAAATTATCTCTCTTGGATCTATTTTCCAGGTCAGTCATTTTTTCTAAAAGGTACTTTACATTTTCCTCTATTTTTTCAGTCTTTTGGTTTTGTTTGATGGGATCTTTAGATTCCATTAGTTTCCATTTGTCTAATTCTAATTTTTAAGATTTTACTTTCCTTCAGTTAACTTTTGTGTTTCCCTTTCCAGTTGGTTAATTTTACTTTTAGATGAGTTATTTTCCTTTTCTAATTGGTCAATTTTACTTTTAAATGAATTGATTTCTTTTCTCATTTGGCCAATTTTATTTCTAAAGGTATCGTTTTCTTCAGTCAATTTTTTATAATTCTCCTGAATTACTTTCATTTCTTTTCTTCATTGGCTTTTAATATCCTTTCTGTACTCTTTCAAGAAATCTTTTTGGATTTGAGACCAATTCCTAAACCCCTTTGAGGATTCACAAGCAGGTATTTACTCACTGTTTTCTTTTTCTGAGACATGGCATTTTTTATCATCCCTATCAGAATAGTAATTTTTTATGATTAGTATTCTTTTAGCTTTTTTTTTTTTTGATTATTTTAATTGTTGATCTCTACTCCTGACCCAAAGATATATAGTCCTAAGCTTCTGTGCTGGGGACTGACTTTCTGATTTGTAGTTTCAGATTCTTGTAGTTTATTCCCTGCATTAGGTAGCCCAACCCAGTGCCACCTACTTCACTAGCATTCCTGGGCTAGAACTTTGCCTCCAAGCTGGGATTGGGACCTTAACTGCAGCTGCTGTATCACTGGCCTGGTGAGCTGAGACCTGAGCTGTGCTGTGACTAAGAGCCTCCCACTGACTTCCTAGTTCTTCTGCCTACATTGGGCTATATTTCTCTTTTACCCATTTGAAACAAATCTTTTCTTAAGTTCTTCCATGATTTCTTGAGTTGAGAATTGGTTTCACTCAGAATTTTTGTGGATTTTGTTACTTAAGGATCTTTTTAAAGGCTTCATTTAAAGTGAAAATGGGAAAAGGTCCAGGAGCTTTCTAGTTTCACATCACCATCTGGTTCTGCCCCAGCAATCCTTCTTCTGTTTCCATAAGATTTTGATCTCTGTTATAGCTATTGCATATTTTAAAGTGATTTATTCCATGTAGCTTGGATATTATAAATATTTGGCATGGTGGCATATATTATTATGTTGTTCCTAATTTTTTTTGACAAAGCAGTAGGATTAAGTGACTTGCCCAAGGTCACACAGCTATGTAATTATTAAGTGTCTGAGGCTGAATTTGAACTCAGATCTTCCTGGCCCCAGGGCCGGTGCTCTATCCACTGTGCCACCTAGCTGCCCCTGTTCCTAATTTTAAAAAACGAATTGATGTAACATTTTGGCAATTGTAGCAGTAGTTTGGTCTATGATGATAGTAGCCTAATTTCAGTATGACAGACATTGATTATGTGTAGTTGTTATTTTCTTATGATGATAGCATAGGAATAGGGATAGAAACTGTGATTTTATTGCTATATAGAAATCCCCAAAGAGGAAACTATTTCCACTAATTCAGATCAACAGCTTTTCTGCAACTTACATGCTTATTTTTTAGTATATAAATATTTTATTTGTTTTCCAATTACATACAATGGTAGCTTCTACCAATCTTTTTTTTGCAAGGTTTTGAGTTTACAGTATTTTCTCCCTTCTTCCCTTCCCTCCCCTACCCCAACAGAAAACAATCTGATATAGATTTTACATTCTTAGATATTTGTAGAAAACATTGAGAATATTTAAATGACTTACATAGGATCACATGACAAGAGTCATGACCAGAAACTAGATTTTTCTGGCTCTCTATTTACTTTACCACATTGCCCTTTACTGGTAGAGATGAACCTAAAAACTCGATCATCTTCCATCTCCAAGTCAGTGCACTTCCAGACTTCTGAATGAGGAAGAGCTTAGTGTTCTCACGTAATGAGAACATAGCAGGAGATTTTCCTGTGTCCTCTTCCCACCATGTCATGTTTTCTCTCTGCTCTTTATTATTGTTGTTGTTACTATTATCATTATCATTGTTAGGGACATTAGTCTGGCAATGGTGTGAAATTGGATAAGCATAATGGAGAAGTTGTAGGAAGGATTCTTCATTGGGGAACAATAGATGTCCCCTCAGATCTCATTAAAATCTAAGATTCTTAGACTTGCTTTCTTGTCTGTCCTCTTAGCAGTGAATAGCTTAATATGCTTCATATTTATGGTCTTAGAAATCCCTGAGAGCCTTCCCTGTTCCCCTTTCTTTATTTCCCCTAGCACTCAGTAAGTGTCTGATACATAGTGGATACTTAATCTTGACTGGTGTTTAATGGGACTCTGAAGTGGATTTTATTTTATATCTTTGTTCCAGAGCAGCAAAAAGCCCATACTTGTCTGAGTGCCTGAGATCATGCCATATAGTGTCTGGGATCAAGTCAAATCAACAAACATTTATTAAGCACCTACTTTATGTCCACCACTGTGCTAAGTGCTTGGGATGCAAGAAAAGAAAAAGTAATCCTTACTCTTAAGGAATTTAAACTCTCTTGGAGAAGACAACTTATCAGAGCATGATTCTGACTTTCAAAACATGAATTAAAACTAGATGACCATGGGAATAGTGGTGAGTTTTTGACAATGTTTTTACTTCATTGTTTGAAGGTACTTTCTTCTAAGGTTTAGAATTTCCCCCACTATCCTCTCTTTTTATTCTGTGGCTTTATTTGTCATTCAGAATGTTGGCATGTGACAACTGAAAAAGAGCGTATATACCTATCCAGATAGCATCTATTTGTCTAACTGGGACCGCTACCTCACTCCTTTTTTTCAAATCTCACACACAGACACACAGACACAGACACAGACACAGACACACACACACACACAGACACACACACACACACACACACACACACACACACACTTATATCCCTATATACAACATTGCTGTCACAGCTGGGTAGGCATTCAGTGATGCCTACAGAATAATGCCGAGGCAGAGAAAATGTAATCATCTAATGATGTTACGGAACTTTACAACATAATTTCTTCTTTAATTGGTGTTCAAGCTTAGTCATAGCATAGTCTGATGTAATTGTGCTTAAATAGAAGTGAAAATACTATGAGATTAACTAGCTAGTATCTACATATTGTTTCAAATTTCTTCAAGAAAGATTTTCTTTTCATCTTCATGGGGAAGTCCTAGTATGGAAATTCCCTCCAACAAAGTAGATCAATAAGTCATCTGTAATTTATAATCTTAGAGAGTTACCTGGAGTACCAAGAGGATACGTGTTATACACAAGATGTGTGTTCCAGAGTCACACATCTAGTAAGTGACAAAGGAAGTACCTGAAGCCAGGTCTCACTGATTCTAAATTGGTCTCTTATCTTTTCTATCTATAAAGAAAGCTATCCAATAAATATTTAATAGGTAAGTTGATCTGTTTATAGTGAATTATTTTTCTATTTCTCTGGAACCAATGACTTGACTGATTTGAAGTACACTAAACTTCATGCTGTCAAATTCTATTTTATGAGATTAGGAGATCATTAGAGATTCATTCACAGTTTTGGGCTGGGTTAAGGATCATTACTAGAGTATGGACTGCTGCATTTGGGCATCTCCAAGGCCCCTATCGAAGTCGTCCTCCTCCTCTTCTGCAACTAAACCTGCTAAATTATTGTAAGTGCCTCAAAACTGTTTCTAGGACCCCATTAGCTCAAGATGCCTGCCTGGAGCTCAAGCTGAGTTGAGATTTACCTTTGCCTAAACTATTAGGAAAGGACTGCTGCACAAATTAATGGTATAAACAGCAGGGGAGGCAGGAGGGCAGTGTATTACATCTATAGAAGAAAACAGACTGTTTTCAAACACTTAAGCCATACTTATTTGCATGCAAATAATTACATTGCAATTACTAAAGATTCTTAGAAGTTGCTTTAAAGCAGACTGGCAGGACTGTTGTTACTTGGCAATATTTGGTTATGCATTATTAGTGTTAGTCTAATACTTGTATTCAAATTTTAAAAAATGCATTGTCTACTGTAATCACTCATTTATATAGTGGTTTATTTTTAGAATTGCCAAATAACTTTACAAAGATAATCTCATTGGATCCCTACAAAGCTAGGAGATAGGTATAATTATTATTCCCATTTTATAGATGAGGAAATCAAGTCTCAGAGAGATGTTGGGTGATTTGTCCAGACTCACAGAGCTAGTAAGTGTTTGATCCAAGTCTAGATCTTCCTCACTCCAAATTCAAACCCTCATCTACTTAGATCTACCAGCAGTGAAACACAGTTTACTTAAGACATGGTTCCTGCCCTCATAGAAGTTATAGTCTAGTAAGATCCACACGTAAGATATAATAATATATTACTTGTATTTAAAGGGGGGGCACATATAAAATTCAATATGAGGGCTAAGGAGGGAAAAATCATTACATATGAGGGGCACATAGAAAAGGAAACTTTTGATTTAGGATTTTAAAAATAGCTAAGAATTCAACAAGCTGAAAGATCATGTTGGAGGACATTGCAGGTATAATTACTAACTTTTATTTCATAGATTTGTAAGATTTTAGATCCAGAAGAGACAGCAGAAATTATTTTAACTTTTTGGTTGTGTTGTTGCATAGACCCCTTTGGAAGTTTAATGAAATCTACAGCTTCCTCAGAACATCATTTTTAAATGCAAAATCCAAGATATACAGGAATATAAAGGAAATCAATTATATTGAAAATGTTAACAAACTATTTTTGAAAAATATTTTGTTGTTGAACAAGAATAAGGGTATATAAGTGTGTATATACACATATAACAAACATACGTGTCCATATGTACACATGGATATATTTGCATGTATGTACCTACACCTAGATACATATACAAGATATGTGTGCACCATGCAATCATGCCCTCATTTGTGGATACATATATGTACCTATACTCATGTGTGTCAGTATGCATATTATATATATATATATATATGCACAAACATACAAGTATGTGTGTATTTAAAGTTTTTTTTGTCCCCTTGAAATTTGTCCAGGGGCTCCTTGGACCCTGGTTAAGAGCTCATTCTCTAGTTCAACCCCGCCCCCCATCTTGCAGTTAAGAAAACTGAGGTTCAGGAAAGGAAAATGACTTATCCAATATAATGTGCCATTTCTTGAAACAGCATTCTATAATTCATACTCTTCAAATTCTGGTTTAACTTTCCGCCCCTGCAAGATGTATGAATTAGCAAAGTTTTAATAAATTTTGAAGATAGCATTTTAACACTTGTTTTATGTCACAAAGTTGAGGAGAGTAATTAAATTGATATTATTCAAAAAACAAAGTATTTAAAAGATTATTTTGGACATTAAAATGTGTATAAAGTGCACTAGACCAGAACATTATAATCTAATTTTAAGTAATTTATTAAAATCTTAAAAAAGATTTATTAGAAAGCATTCAAGATCTGGTAATTTCACAGCAACCTGACATCTTCCTTCTGGAAAGTAAGCCTTCCTTTTGGCAGAAATATTTATTGACCTGCCTCCTTTCATTTGGTTGATTGTTCTTTAATGTTCATATAGTTACTTCTGACTCGATCAATCAGCATCTAGGTTTAAATTCTTATTCTTCCATCCCAAGATGCATTTGGATGGGGTAATATAGATATGGGATGGAATCTATTGTCAATTATGCAATTAAATCTGGATTTTATGATTGTTGTTAACAAATTATTTATCTCATGTTGCTCCCCCAACATATCCATCCTCCTTAAAACTTCCATGAGTTCTGGTTGTGTAAATTCATTTCAGTACTATTGAAGGAAGCAATTTACTCTTAGAGCTAGAAAAGACAAGACTGCTGAATCAGTGTTTCAAAGTTAAAAGGATCTTCAAAAGTCATCTAATAGTCTCTACTTGAATAAGAATTTCTGTCCAAAGATATTAGACAAGTAGTTGCTAAAATTTCCTTGAGACTTCCCAGTGAGGGGAAACTCAATACCTCCTGAGGAAGGTCATGCTCCTTTTGAATAGCTACCATTTTGAAAAGCTTTTCCCTTCACTGTTGCCTTTATTTGCCAATTTGCAACTTCCACTCATTGTTCCTTACTATACCCTGTGGGATATATGAGAGGCCTTAAAAACTGGGAGGTGGGGAGAAGATAAGGCACAACTATCATTAACCTTCTCCCCAAACTTCAACCTATACATCTTGAATTTCTTCCACCTTTTTTCATTCAGTATAAACGCATTCTGATTTCTGTCCTTTAAATGTTTAACTTCTTCAATATTCTCCCCAAACATATATACTATATACTACTTCTGAGTAGGGCAAAGAATAAAATAAACAACAACAGGACTAATCTATCTTTCTCCTAATGGCAACTTAAATATAGTACATACAGTTGGAAGAAACCGGGCCTTGAGTTAGGGAGACCAGAGTTCAAAATTGACTTTAGATACTTATTAGCGTTATGTCCCTAGGCAAGGCACAAACTCTGTCTGTTTCCTCTTCTGAAAAAATAGTTATTTTGAGAATTAAATAAGATCATTGTCAATCACTTAGCATAGCACCTGGCATGTATAGTAAATGGTACATAGTCAAATAAAAGTTTTTTTAATTATGTTGCTATATGTTAGAGTACCTGAAGAAGGTATTCACTTCTTGACTCCTATAATAGATCATATAGATCATATAATTTGCTAAAAACTCATATTTTTCAGAACTTCTGTGGACTCCTATTTCCTTCTGCTTGTACTTCACAAGATTTTTAGACCCCCAAGGCTAAGACTTTGCACTTACCCTATTTAATTTAATTTCGTTCACTTGGTTCAATGTTCTAGTCTGTCAAGGTATTTCAGACTCTTATTATCTGATATGTTAGGCCTTCCACCCAGCTCCAAATCTGATAAGCATGATCTTAACATCTTTACCCATGTCATTAATAAGAACATTAATTTTTATCCCAGGATCAAGCAGAAAGACCTAAGATCCTCCATTAGAGAGACCTCCTTCTAGAATGAAATTAAAGCATTAATGACTGGTTTTTTTGGATTCAGTTATTCAACTGGTTCAAAATTCATCCAACTCTCCATTTCCCTTCCCACAAGAATAGTATGATAGAAACTGTCAAATATTATGTACCTCATATCTTCAACATTCCTTTAGTCTTCCAGTTTCATCATCCTGGGGGGGAAAAAACCAGAACTGAAATTAGTCTGGCATAACCTAATCTTGATGAAGCCATGTTGACTCTTTGTGATCACCATTGTCTTTTCTAGATTTTCACTAGCTTTCTATAAAAGGTCACATAGTCCAACCTACTAATTTTATGGATAAATAAATCAAGAAAAATAAATAAACCCAAAAGAATGTGATTTATTCAAGATCAAACAGCTGATCAGTATCAGAGTAGAGTAAGGGCCTATGTCTTTTGTCTATTTTTATGATGCTCTTTTTACCATAAGCACTGCAGGAAAACAATTTTCTCATGCATACATAATTAAGAAGGAAAAAATGCATGTTTAAAGCTAAGTAGAAAAGATTATCAGGTTGTTTGTTTCCTTACTATTCTCCTGTTCTTTTCATTAGCATAAATGATTAAAAGGTAATTGAGTAACAAACTGTAAACTCTTTCAATATCCTGCTGTTGCCTATCCTTTGAATGTCTTCCAGAAGTGACAGACCATCAATAGACATCATAGTCAGTCCCAATATAGTAGCTACCTCTATCATGTAATTTGACGTCTGGGGGGAGCTCCTCCTCTCCAAAACCAATAGCCTGATTTGATATTATCTATCCCCCAGTTTAATTCCACAAACATTTTATAGCCCTTATGTCTATGAAACTTGCTAAGTATTGGGAATGCAAAGTTTTCTGTACTACAGACACTTTTCTAAGGGAATTTACATTTCATTTGTGGTAATGAAAATAATAATGATGATGATAATTACAATAATTGCTAGTACTGACATCTCATTGATCCTTACAACAATCCTTTGTGTTGGATGCTGTTATTTCCCCCATTTTTACAGATGGGAAAACTGAGGGACACAAAGACTAAGTGACTTAGTTGAGATCACAGAGCTAGTGAATGTCTGAGGCTGGTTTTGAACTCAATCATTCCTGATTCCAAGCCCAGCCCTCTATCCATGGCACCTACTAGTAGTAATTAGCATACATACACACATCTTTTAAATTTGCGAAATGTTTTCCATAATTATCTCATCTTAGTTTTACAACACACTTTCATGGAAGGCATTTCAGATATAATTATTCCTATTTTTATAGATGAAGAAATCGCAGCTTAGAGAAATTAAAAGATTTGACCATGGTTGTACAGCTAGTGTCAGAGGTAGATTTGAATCTGTGAAAGTGTCCCCCAAAATAAAGAGGAGTATTTATTGTGTTTGGAAGTACATATCTGTTAACCTTCTAAGAGTTTGTCCTAATCAGGGACAAATATTAAACTCAAAGTTTTCCTATTCAGGGACAAATGGCCCAGAGTTTGGACCTTAAGAAAGAGTAAAACAGAATTACATTAACAAGCACATCTATCAACATTTCTCTAAGTTTCAGACTTTATCAGGTGGT
Source organism: Macrotis lagotis (assembly GCF_037893015.1). Classification (NCBI taxonomy): domain Eukaryota; kingdom Metazoa; phylum Chordata; class Mammalia; order Peramelemorphia; family Peramelidae; genus Macrotis; species Macrotis lagotis. The sequence goes on along the minus strand of NC_133658.1, from coordinate 159,374,811 downwards.
GGGGTGAGATCTAACCAGAAAGCCAACACCAGGCTCCCCGCCCCAAATCACTCCTTATACTGCTGGGTCTTAAATAACTTTGACTATCAGAAGGCAGGATCTGAAATATCAATTCTGGATTATCCTATCAAAGAAAGGTATGGATCCTTCCCCTCAATCCAGGATGGGTAGGAGCAACTCAGGATGAAGAAGGGGAAAGTCAGGATGGGGAGGAGGGGAGGGGAGCCAAACATTAGGCCTTCTGGTAAAAGATTTACTTTATCACCTGTCCTAAAGACCTTCAAAAAATAGAGACTCTTGATGGAATTAAGAAGGTAAACCTTGTTCTGTTTGAAATTGAGAGAGTTTTCTCAAATCACCTTTTACAATCACTAAATTGATCTGATTATCAGGAAACTTCTTTGTAGTCTGTGTGAAAGGTCACCTTACCCTTCCAACTCTTCTCTTAAAGACCCCCCCAAATAATTTAAAACTAAAATATAATACATGTATACATATATATATATGACAAAATTCACTGTTCACAAGTCCTTTGCCGATAAACCTTATGACACACTAGTAAAGAATTAGTAAAGAATTCTAACATTTAGATCTGACTCTACCATGCCATTTGTGTGCTAGGCATAGGTGAAAAACATGTATACTGGATGACTCCCAAAGTCCCAAAATCCCTTTCTACTACAAAATTCTGTGCTGAGGGAAATAGATACAGTGAAGGAGGAGTAGGGGGTACAGTTAAAAGAATGAAAAGATCTTGAAAGGAAAATGGAAAAAGTCATTGATGAAAATTCCCAATTTTGCTTAGGGACCTCCCTCCTCAAAAGATCCTACATGAATTGGGTACCAAGAGGTGACCCTAAATTTAATATAATATAATCATAAACCAGAGCTAGAAGAGCCTTTTGAGATAATTTTGTCCCTAAGCTTTCAACATGGAGTCTACAGATCAGATGCGATCCCCTTGATCCTGAAGTGCAGTTCACCAGAAATTTTTAGCAAAATAATTTTACCTAATTAACTAACCCAAGTGAAACTGTTACAAGATCAGTGGGTGCTCACCAGTTTTCCTTCCACTACTGCTGAGTTACTGATTGCCTTTACAAAACTTGTATCAATTAGTCATTCTAACTCAGGTTAAATATAATTAAATTCATGTGGTCTAATCACATGTGAATTTCTGACCATGTGATGTACTATTCAAAAGCCCGAATTCCCAACTCATTAACAGAGAGGAAAATAAAAAGTTGAAATGAATCGCCCACAGTCATACAACTAGTAAAATTGAAATTCCTCACTCAGTCTTTCTCTTTTATCTCGTGACCTCTTACAAAATCCTGGTGTCAGTCTGAATCAGAAAAGAGGTAGTTCCCCACCCCCCTCAGATTCTAGGTGGTATTTCAGCTTGTGATTCAGCATTTAAGACTTCAGAATCTCAGGTCTAACAAGTCCAGGAAGAGGCAAAATAGATAAGTTTAAAATATTGCTGGGACCACATGTGTTCTAATCATCATAAACCAGAATGTGTTTTACTTAGTTAATTGTTCACAGGAGCCAAAGGGTTAGCCTTTTGCAAAAGACTTCCAGAGGAGCTATGATGAGTATTCATGAGAAATTATTTTGGGGAATAACAGTTCAATGTTATGTTTTAATGAAAGAGTCTTTCCAGTTTGAGTATTAGTAACTGTTGTATGTTATCTTCTGTTGAGAGAAAAATAGGAGAAAGGAAGGAAGGGGAGTCAAAAAAAAAGAGAGAGAAACAAAAAAGAGGGAAAAAGGAGAGAAGGAGGGAAGAATATCTTGGGGCCCTTTAGAAATACTCAATAGGGTATCATTCTACTGACAAAATTCCTTCTTGGTTGTAAAGGAAAAACTGATCAAAATCAAACTATGACAGAAAACAGCTGATCTTTTTTTAAGGGTGGGGATGGGGTCATGGAGGTGGTGGGTAGGTCTCATGAAGAATTTTCTTTAATCTTTTTGAGGACATGAAGTGGTAAAGGAAGAGATGGGGTAAGTGGGATAAGAACCTGGGTGGGGATGGGTTAGTGAAAAGAAAGGATGCAGTTATATAGAATGGTAGAAACCTGGTCCCTCAAGCCACTTGCACTTTTACTCTCCTACTTACCCACAGTGTTTACTCTTGCCTCCTGACATATTCTAGTCCTGACTGCTGTAGAAAAGATCTTCTCCTCAACATCTTTGTCCCTTCTAAAATGTCACTTATTTGTCACTACTAGAAACAAGAGCTCAAATTCATTGAGTCCTCAGTATGAATTGGAGAAACCAAATTTGGAAAGCAAAGACCCATAGTATGAAACTGATAAATGCCAAAGAACACATAGCAACAGATAGTCATGTACATATAGCTAGGCATCCTTATGGTAGACACCTGACATAATTAATATAGTAAACAGAATGGGGTATTTTGAGCAATTCTACTTGGCAAGACAGGGACATTTCAATAGTGAGATAGAGTTTTGGGTGAGAACCTAGAATACTTGGGTTATGTTCGATCTTTTCCTTTAGTTTTGTCATCTCTGGTGGCTAACAAGCAAAAATGAGGAATCATAAAATCATCCCAGAATGGAAAGGGACCCACATCAGAATCAAATCACCCAAAGCATACCTGAACAAGAATAATACCCAATAAGTGATTGATATGTCCTTTGTTTGGGGCGGGGGTGGGTGGGTGGGTGGATGGATTAATTGAAATATAATTTCTCAGTGTTGGCCATCTTAAAATGTTTAAGGCTTTTTTAAACAGTGACTTGGATAAAAGTATAGTTGACTTACTTATTTAATTCATCAAAGACACAAAACTTGGAAGGATAGTTGCCATGCTCAATGATAGAATAGAGCTCCAGAAAGGATTTAGTATACTCAAAGAATGGCTCAAGTTGACCGAGATGAAATTTAGTAGGGGTAAATGTAAAGCCAAATACTTAGATTACAAATATCAATTTCATAAATATAAAATGGGGGTGCATGGTTAAATAGTAATTTGAAAAAAAGTGAGGATTTTAATGGATGGCAAGCTCAAAGAGAGAGCATGGGTTCTGGGTATCTCACTATTTAAAGATAGGACATTTATAAGCCCAAAGCATCTAGAGAAGGCAACTAAATGGAGAAGGACATTTAGTACTTAACCACATAATGTTGATTTCAATTTAGTTTAGTTATCTAGGAAAGACATGTTGTTGGGTCACGATAGCTGTATGGAAGTATTTGGACAGTTACACTATAGAAGACAGAGCAGATTTATTCTACTTGATCCCAGAAGACAGAACTAGATGTAGTAGTTAGACATTACAGAGAAAATTAGTGTTTCACATGAGGTGAAACTTCCCCACAATCAACCTTCCAAAAGTTGACCATTTCAGTGTAACCAGTTCTTTATGTAAGTTTTTTCAGTGAATTGGGGCAACTATTGTTAGGTTTAGAGTACTCTTGTTCTTGAGCTAACTGTCCCATCCAATACTGAGATTCATCAACAACAACAAAAAGTATTTATTAAGTACCAAGTTATATAAATACACATATATGTATATATAGATGTCTATGTGTACACACACACACACACACACACACACACACACACACACATATATATATATCAGTTATTAAGAATTTGCCAATTAAGTATAGGCATCCTTCTAGTTAAACACAGGCACTGTGCTAAACCCTGGGGTTATAGATACAAGTAAAATTAGTTGCTGTCTTCCAGGAGTTCATAGGGTAAATAAGATGTGCTTATAGTGTGATTCCATGAAATATCACCCACAATGTGAGAATTCTGGTCCCAAACCCTGACACCCTCCAAGTGTCTCCCTCCATTCACACTCACTGATTATTGAACCCTCAGCCCTTCTATTCTCATGAAATCATCAAACTCTTGGAGAAGCTAGGTGGTGCAGTGGATAGAGCACCAGTCCTGGACTCAGGAGGAGTACCTGAGTTCAAATCCAGCCTCAGACACTTAATAATTAACTAGCTGTGTGGCCTTGGGGAAGCCACTTAACCCCCAAAAACCTAAAAAAAATCATCAAACTCTTGGGCAAAGACTGTGGATGAAGAAAGATCTGGGGGTTACCTAAAGTTTTTATTTTACTCAATGATATTCTCTGACCTGGATGTCAATCAACCAAGCTAAATTGCTGATTCCTTCTGGCCATTTGTGCTCTGTAGGCTTTTTTTTGAATCCCCAGGTTGCACAAGAGATAAAGAAAAAATGAGAAGAAATATCCCTATGCTTGTGAACATCTGGATACTTTGAAAAAGAATATGTCAAAACTTCATATCTGAGGCATTTTGAGAGAAAGAAATGATTAATTAAGCAGCTCTCCAAGGAGCTGATTAAGGACAAATCTGTCTTCTCCCCCCCCCATTTTTTTGATGTCATCTCAGTCTTTTATCATTACTTCTCCTTGGGATCTAGTATAACCGGACTATATAGTGGTTTCTGAATATGGCAATCAATGCCTTGGATGGCTAAGCAGTTAAGTGGCATAGAGTACTGGGTCAGGTCAGGAAGATTTGAATTCAAATATTTCATCAAACATTTATTAGTCTGGTATACCCTTGGTAGGCTTATTAACTCTCATCTTCTTCAGTTTCCACATCTATAAATGAAGACAATATTAGCACCTCCTTTCCAGAATTGTGGTGTGAATCAAATGAGATGATATTTGTATAGTGCTTTGCACAGACTCTGGCAAATAGTAAATGCTTAATAATGGTTTATTTCCTTCCTTTCTTTTTTCTTCTTTTGCAAAGATTGTCAATGCTTAACTACCCTTCTTCCTCACTTATTTCCCTTAAAATCTTTTGCTTTTATCAAGGAATTCTTCAGGTATCACTTTAGTCATGAGGTCTTTCCTTATCCCATTCTACCCCCAAATCATTACTAGTCTTCTTTTCCAGTAATTACTTCGTATTTACTTTGGACATATTTTGCATGTATTTATTGGTGTACTTAATCTGATCACCTCCAAGTAAAAATGTAAGCTCTGTGAATGCAGGGACTGTTTCATTTTTTTTGTCCTTGTAGGTCCTAGTTGAATTTAATCAAAGCCCATCCTATCAGATATTGTCAGAATTGGAGTAGACCAAGAAATTGGGCTAAACTAAACTGTATTAACTAAACTCTATTCTTTTATGCCCATTATAATCTCTACCATATTCCTATGGTTTTATAAAGCCCTATCCACATGTTTCCCCTTAAGGGGCATTTGGTCATCTGGATAGCAAGTAGTTGGAACACAATTTTTCCCATCAGGGTATACTCTTACAGGACTTTTCCACTATGCTCCAGAAAGCTCTTTTTGTTTGGAAGATCTCTTTAGCCTGGAATTCACAAATTCATACGTCAGAACTGTTCTTTGTCCCTTCTGCTCTTCCCTTTGATTCAAGGACAAAGGGTTGCTCAAAATCTCCATTTCTTTAATTTTCATAGGCTATACTTTTCTGTGGTTCACCATTCTGTTCTTGGGCCAGGCAGCCCCTTTTTCCATCTTCTTTTTTATGTAATGACTTTTTCATTACAATGTGTACTCCTCTGTCTTTCCTCTTACTTGTATTTCTGTCTTCAGCACTTATCATAGGGTCTACCACTTAGCAGGTTCTTAATAAATGCTTACCAACTGATGAACCAATTGGGAAGCATTTCCTAAACATCATTTGTCTTTCTTCTCTATTCTGTCCCTAGCCCCTGTCTCTTTGATCAAAACTTTGTAGTTGGTTAGTATATTAGAGCTTTGATATGTCAAATATACTCAGATTGGAAAAGTATTATTTGTTGTTGATTTAAAAATGTTATCTGAGTCCTCCTTTTAGCAATTATTTGATATTATTTGAGCATTTTCTTGCTATGCATTTGTGAACGGAGGACATTAATGCTCTTTTTTTTGCTTGCTTTTAAAAGTTCTGGTTTAATGGAGAAGATAATGGGCTTGAAATCAGGAGAGACCTAGGTTTTAATCCTTCCTCTGAATCTTTCTAATTATCCTGGGAAAGTCACTTAATCTCTTCCAATCTTATTTATAAAATGAGGATATAATAATAATGCTTTGGAGTTTACAGGATTATTGGAAGGAGAAAATGAGTTAATGTTTATTAAATCATTTAAAAATCTTAAAGTATATGAAGAAATATCATTTTCTGTTACTGTCCTTTCATTTTTTTTTCTTCTCTGATCTTTCATCTTTCCCCCTTTCTCTTGTCTATCACTTCTGCAAATTTTGAGACATGTTGTTTTGGGGACTAAATCCATTCATAAGAATATATTTTTTTAAAATCATTCTAATTCCCTTTGGAATCTAGAGATGTCCTGGGATGGACCACACAGAGAGAAATGTAGTTAGATTAATTATATGATCAAGCTCCTTGTAAAAGAAATGACATATTTATGATGGTTTTTCTATGCTTGCTGCATATCATGCCCTCATCTAGGTTCTTGAAGAAGATTTGAGGGCAGGGGGCATCAAGGAAAGCATGGAAGGTTTTCAAGCTTCAAACTGGGTGTCTTGTTATCTGAATACTAGCCTTATTATGTGAGGAAAGGCTTACCACTAGAAGAATGAGTACCAAGAAATGAATTATTCTAGCCACAGAAACATATGAATATTCTATTTACTTAATTCCAAGTTCATGGAGAGATCACAGGATCCAAGATTTAGTTAGATGAGACTTGAAAGGTCATCTTTTCCAAACCTCCCCCTCACCAGTGTTTCAAGTAAGAATTTGAGGCTAAAAGATATTGAATGACTAACCTATGGTTACGTAGATAATAAGCATCAGAGGCAGGAATTAAACCTTGGTGCCCTGATTCTAGAGAATGTGCTCTTTCCTTCTTGTCTATCCATTAGAGCTCCCACATCAGCAAAGTCTTGATTATTTTGAAGTAGTGATATACATAGATATATATATATATATCTATATATCTATATATACATACATACATACATACACACATACATACACATATTAATATGATAGTATGTTTTAAAGCTAGTTGGCTTGTTGAGAAGTAAAGAACTAGTGCACTGAAAAAAAAAGGATCTTTAAGTTTTATTGGTCACCTATGGTGCAGGGGATAAGAAAGGGATACTTTGTGCTCACCTTCTCTACTGTGAATTATGATGCTCAGTAAGCTGTCTGATGTCTTTGGGGGTAGACCACCAGAGATGAAAGACTGCAAAGGGAGACGGTTGGAAATGGAAGAGTTAAAATGAGAAAGTACATTAATTGAGAAAACCAACCAATAATAGAGCAGATTTAGAGACAGCTGGCTTAAGAGGACAGAAGATTGGATTTGAGTCAGGAAATTGGAGTGATTTAATGATAAGGTAAAATCATTGTTTGCCAGGATATCTTCTCACTCTTCTTGAAATGAAATAACTCTCTTCGATTAAATTGCAAGTGTCAAATGTAGTAATACATGACCCATAATTAGTCCATGAGGCTTTTATGTCTTTTTATCTATCAAGTAAGTTATGAATCTCTTGGGAGAATTATCTTTAAAATGTATCTCCTAATTCTCTGACCTCAATTCTAAGGTAGAAAATTCCAAATTTCTAGCAAGAGCCAGTTTCTCAATGTTCTGAGAACAAGAATCCTTCAGGGATTCAGGAGTCTATAGGAGAAGGAAGGAAATGATAGTGGCAGTAGTGATAGTGGTGGTGGTGGTAGTGGTGGTGATAGCATCAGTGGTGTGGACAGTGGCAGAAATATATAACAAGATCCAGGAATATGCAGTTTAAGCTATTAGCACATCCAACAGTTGAGCCTTTTCAGCTGAATAGGGTTCTTTGTGATCCTGTGGACTCCTGTCCATGGAATTTCCTTGGCAATGGTAATGGAATACTTTGCCATTTCCTTCTCTAGGGACAAACAGAGAGTCTCTAACCCAAGGTCACACAACTAGGAAGTTTGTGAGGTTAGATTTGAACTCAACTTCTTTTTTTATTTTTTAAATATTTTGTTTTCCATTTATATACAATAGTAGTTTCTACCTATCATTTTTATAAGCTTTTGAATTTTACAATTTTCGCCCACCCCCACCCCCACAGAAGGCAGTCTGATAATCTTTACCTTGTTTCCATGCTATACATAGAACAAAATTGAATGTGTTGAGAGAAAAATCATATCCTTGAGGAAAAAATAAAATATTAGAGGTAGCAAAATTATGTTGTACATAAGACATTTTTTTTTTAAATTGAAGGTAATAGTCTTTGTTTTTTTGTTTTAATTCCACAGTTCTTTCTCTGGATATAGATGGTATTCTCCATTGCAGATACCCTAAAATTGTCCCTGATTATTTCCCTGATGGAATGAGCAATTCCATTAAGGTTGATCATCACTCGCATGTTCCTGTTAGGGTGTACAGTGTTCTTCTGGTTATGCTCATCTCATTCAGCATCAGTTCATGCAAGTCTTTCCAGGATTCTATGAAATTTCATCCCTACTGGTATCTAATAGAACAATAGTGTTCCAAAACATATGTATACCACATTTTGTTCAGTCATTCCCCAATTGATGCACATTCACTTGATTTCCTGTTCTTTGCCACCACAAACAGAGCTGCTACGAATATTTTTGTACAAGTGATAGTTATACCCTTTTTCGTATTACCTTCAGGGTATAGCCCCAATAGAGGTATTGCTGGATTAAAGGGTATGCTCATTTTTATTGCTCTTTGGGCGTAATTCCAAAAAATTCACGTCTTTTAATGCCAAGCTCAGTACACTTATCCAAAGAACAACCTAACTGCCTCCACAAACAACAGATAAATGATTTAAAAATTGTAGATGTCATTTTTCTTTTGTGTAAGTCTTGCAGATTATCAATTAACTGTTACCAAAACCATAACTAGACTTTCCAGAACCCAGGACAAGTCCCACAAAATACTTTGTGGAATGCTTTGAGGAAGAGAAACCTAGAGATATCCAGAAATGGTTAGAGACCCAATAGCATCCTGAAACTGCTACTAGAGAAGCTACTGTGGGAGAACAGAACATGTCTCAATTCGGAGAGGAGATTCCTACCACAGGTAACAAGTATCACAGTCTGATAGCTTCCTATTTTTTTTAACTTGTCAATGGGAAGCAGTGGTGGTTATAGTGGTGGTAGGAATAGTAGTATTAGATAGTAGTGATAGTAGTGGTAGTGGTGGTAGTAGTAGTAGTAGTAGTAGTAGTAGTAATACTAGTAGTAGTAGAAGTAGTGATAATAGTGGTGGTGGTAGTAGGGGTAGTAACAGCAGCAGCATCAGTAGTGGTAGTTGCAGCAGTAGTGTTAGGAGAAGGAAGAGGAGAAGAGCAGTAGTAGAAGCAGTAGTAGTAGCAGCAGTAGTGATTTAGTAATAGCAGCAACAGTAACATAGAATTTTAAATTTGTTGAGGTTTCCCAACCTTATGAATGCTATTTCATTTGCATGCTATTTCGTTTGAATATTACAATAACTCTCTGACACAGGTTCTAAAGGTGTATAGTTTGTTCTTCATTCTTGAAAATCAATAATAGCATGAGGGGGATGTCTTGACATGGACATTAATTACATATAATGAGGCAGAGAGTTGCACAAAACCATCAGCCTCACTCTCCTGAAGTTTAGTTGTAGGGCAAAAATTAAGAAGACTGTCAATGACTAAAAATCCTGGTCTTTCTTTGTTAAGATCTTTTCCTGAGCTCAATATGTCTGAGGCCACACCCATTCAATTTCAAAGGGTTAGACGAGAATTGTGACAAAAAGATGGCCTAGTTTACCATCGCAAAATTATTCTTTTGGGAGGAGATGGGCTCAGAGTTTCTGCTCTGTACAGTACTCATTCTAAGACTTCAATACCTAAAGCAAGAACAACTGAGGCTTGGACTGGAGCTATTATTGGCCATGAAAGCCAGTGTAATTTAGGTTTAAAAGGTAGTCAAGAAAATTCATTTGAATCACAATAGGATTTTTGTTAAAGCCTGCTTTTTTCAAAGTTCTATTTCAAGATATAAATGTGACCTTCTTATGATAAAAAGTAAATTGTCTCAACTTTTTGAAAACAAAGAAAAAAGTAATTGATTGAAAAATTAAAAGTATTATTAGCCTCATTATACAGGTGAGGAAACTGAGTCCCAGAGAGGCTATAACTTGTCTATTATCACACAATTAGAATAATAATAACAATAATAATAACAAACATTTCTATGGTGCTTAGCAGGCCCTATACTTAAGTGCTTTGCAATTATTATCCCATTTGATCCTCACCACAACTTTAAAGGGTAAGTGGTATTATTCTTTTAACATTTTACAGATGTGGAAACTGAGGCATGTAGTGTTACTTACCTGAGGTTACATAACTAATAAGTATCTCAAACTGGATTTGAATTCAGGTCTTCCTCACTCTAGTCCTAGGGCTCTATTCTCACTGTATCACTAAGAGTCAGAGTAGCATCCAAACCCAAGTCTTCCTGACTCCAACTGAGACACTCTACAGTATCATTTGTAACCAGCAAAGAAGATGGGCCAATCCTGTACTGAGAGTCAGAGATAACAGTGGGATATCCTGAAAGGCACACTGATTCCTCTGAGACATCAAAGGAACAAAAGGAAACACATATAATTGATCATCTATGGACTATTTATGGAAAGCTATGGACAAGAATTACCCAGGATGAGAGCTCATGGGACAAAAGAGTGCAGATTACAGTCTATGGGTAGGGGGAATACCTCTGTGAATGTGAATCTGAAGCCATCCAAGTATCAAAATTAATTAAAACTGATATATTTTCAGGCTAAGGAAGAAATTCTACTCCCACATTATAATTAAATTGTGCCTTCCAACCTGATTCCTACGTGGGATGGTTATTTGCTTCTTTTATGTGGCCAAACACTTGAGGTGAATAAATTCAGGTGTGATCACAGAATGTAGGACAACACTTTTACAGAGATTTCCCTGGAAACCAAAGAGGGAGAAACAAAATATACAAGCTCTCCTTACAAATTTTATTTCTTTTTTCTTTTTCTTTGTTACAGAGATCCCATTGAAAATCTATCAGCTTAGAATGATTGGTGTAACTGAAATTAGGTTGTTTGATTAGTTTGCTTTCATGCAAATAGAGAGTGTCTGTTCAGTAAATGTCTTGTGCGGAAAAACTTCAGACAAACCATTTTTATTTATGAAGTGCTTTCTGATACTTGGGGCCATTTGGTGACCAGACATTGACCTTTGTCCTTTTTCCATGGGACAATGGAGTATATTGTCAGGTGCTATGGCAGAGTTTGGATACACAGACATTCTGGGCTTTAATTATTGTGGATAAAGTTGATGCCAAGTTTGGAATAAAATGCTGATGGCTCAGTAACTTAGGCAACGAATCAATAGAAGAGAGAACTGTATGTTTGGAGGCCAGAAAAGCCACAGTATCTGTCCATTCTTGTATCTAATTAAGTCTGTGGATGTGAACTTCTTAGGTTAGACACGCTCCTCATTTATTTGAAGGACTTGTTCAAATTGTACTAGCTGGTCTTACAAGTTACTTCAATATATTAAAAAATAACTTCTGTCCCCATTTTTTCCCTTGGGACATTCAGGCAAAACAAGCACTCAAATATAGGCAAGATTTTTCAGTAAGTATATTTAATTTATAATTTTTTGAGATGACTGAACTATATATTTTTTAATTCTCTAGGATAAAGCAGTTTTTAAAAATAAGCTTCTCCCTTCTCAGGCCATGATGTGCAGTCATGCATATGTTTTGTGAAATGCAGTGTATGAAACCCAGGCTTGTAACCATGTCAGTATTAACCTCAAGTTATTGGATTGTTTATTGTTCCTCTTGAGAATATTGTGTTGCATAGTAGGGTAGGCAGAAATCCCTAAGAATGGTTGGTTCCAATAACTTGGTCATAACCATTGGAAAGATATCAATTGTACCACCACCCATTGGAGCTCTGATTGGAAATGAACCTGTTAAACACATGCATGCACATGCACATATACATACATAAACAAAATACTTAATGATCTGGAAAAGGCTGAATTAATTGTTACCCATGAACAGAATAGAACATGTTTATGATTATGCCATAACCTACCATAAGAAATGATAAATATGAAGACCATGACATTTGGGGAAGTCTTTGGTGAACTGGTATACTGTGAAAATTAGAATAACCTAAACATTTAACTGCAATTATTTTTAATAGTGTTTTAGTAAAACAGCAATAAAATGCTCCCAAAATATGTAAAAGAGAGAGATTGGGAAATACATAAGCAAACAAGATGTCTTTATTGTTCTTTTGTTTAAATAAATATAAAGATTTTTTTAAAATACAGTATAAGTAGCCTGAAGTCTTTGACTTTCTGAGTCATAATTTTTTTCCCTCATTTTATTTATTTGTATGATAGGGAGTTTTTTGATAGTTAAGTTTAGAATTCTTAAAAATTCAAAATAAAACATTTTAATGGACCTGCTATCCCCAAACATTGATTTCCTCTCCCCAATGTCTCAACTTCCTGCCTCCTTCAATCAAGTCCCAAATAATGGGTTATCCATTACTGCTTTTATCACCACTGAAGGAAAAAAGCACAAAAGAGGTGTTGGAAACTGGAAAGGAACAGAGGGACTGATGGTACCTGACTGTCAAGGTTACTGTACTAATGGAACTTAGTGCTTGATTATATTTTTAAAAGATGCCCCTGAGTGGAGAGGTTTACACTTGGCCACCTTGACCCACAATAAGCAGTTGCCTTCAAACCACCTCAATTGATGAAAGGTTCCTAATATGAAACTGTTATTGCTTTCACACATTATACCTCTTTAATTAGATGAATACAGATAATTTATTGAGCAGCAGAAGCAGTGTGCTACTACGGAGATTTGGCACAGAAAGACCTATTTAGGGTGTTAACCCACAGCATATCTTTTGGAAGGGTGTTTACTTCTAATACTGATGTGGTTTTCTATACACAGACCTAAAGAAACAGTCAGTGGATGGGAATGACTGAACTAATATCAAGCCTGGATATAATTCTAAGTACAAACCCTTTTCCTCTCCTCCTAAAGATAAGATGTTCTCCTGAGTCCTTAACTCTAAATTAGCAAAATATTTCTAAAAATCAAAATTAAGGGTGAGAAGAGAAAAGGAGAATTAACAGAAGTTTCTGTGGATCCAAAATAAGTTTCTGTGGATCCAGCATTAAGATGGTGTGTACCCTGACAACAAAGGAAGTTCCTGGCAGGGGGTGAGAGAGAAAATGAATGCTCTTGTGATTTAGATCCACATGGGAGAAATATGATGCTAGACAGGCTTATGGAGGTGTTCTTTAAGATTGGTACTGCATTGCATTTTTGTGGTCATAGTAAAATTAATTGGTTTTTTGCTTTTTCTCCTTCAGTAAGAGTGAAGGAAAATATCTAGTGAATTAAATAATTACTTAGTCTTAAAGATGAAGAGTCATAAACCTTCTAAGTACCCATAAAGCCTCCAAATTGCCTGAATGTAAGCCTAGAATCAGAGGATAGACTGGTGAATCCAAATCAGAATCTCCAGGAAGGTCAATTCCAAATTGTCATTGAGATATTTTCAAGTCTTGCCATTTCTAGGTCTACAACCTCTAGCTCATAGAATTGCTTCTCTCTACTCAACAACTATCACCTTAGTTTTGGATCTCATTGTCAATCACCCAATTACTATTATATCCTCCTAATTAATTGACCTATTTCAAGTTTCTCCTCTGTCTAGTCCATCCCTACATGGCCATCAAAATGATCTTTCTATAGTACACATCTGACTATGTTATTCCCTTATAAATTCTAATGGTTCTGTATTGCTCATGGATGATATAGAAATACCTCTCTCTAGATTTTAAAGCCCTTCACTTCTAAATCATCCCTATCAATCTTTCAGCTTTACTGTACATGACTTCCCATCTGGCACTGTGAGGACCAGCCAGACTCTTCTTTGCTACACATACACACACACACATCATCTTTTACCTTCAGTTTCCATTCCTTTATGCTGGTCATCCCCATATGCCTGATATTCACTTCTTTCTCATCTCTACTTCATAGAATCCCTCTCATCTTTCACAACACACTCAAACACCACCTTCTATGTGAAGCCTTTTTTTATTCCCCCCCTAATTACTAGAGTCTATACTACCATACTATCCCAAGATAAATACAAATTTATCTACTTTGATTTATTCTTTTTATAGTTCTTACATAAATATATGTTTACACCTGTACTAATTGTCTCCCCTGTTAAAATTTAAGGCCCTAATGTATGATTATTTAATTCATTGTGTGTATATCCCTAGCATTTAAAACAATGTCTGATAAATAACAGTTATTTAATGCTTACTGATTGGTTATTCTTATTTCTTCATTTCGATCCACTCTTGGAGTCCTTGTGATCAAATACCCCCTCTGCCCTTTTGTTCTTTTTACAATTACTCTGGAATTACTTTCTTCTTCCAGGGCTGTTATCTTGGTGTTATATTATTCTAAGGGTTCTATTAACTCATATTATTTCTACATTCTGCTAGGAATTTTTCCCTGTTTGCTCATGTTCTTAGCTTCATTTTTTTGGATTGAAGTTTTGTTCTACACTCTGATTCCTCCTGAAATCTTTGCATGGGCAGCTAACCTGAGTTCTGGTTCTCATTGTAATCCTGAATAGGATGCCACAATACAGGAGTTGGAATCTGTCCCTGCTAGAGTTCAGATGCCCATGACCTGACACAGTTCTAGATGGAGTGATTGGTTGCTGGTCCTAATAATAATAATAGCCACATTGACATAACACTTACTGCATGTCAGACTAAATGCTTTACAATTATTACCTCAATTGATATCTCATTTGATTGCCTGCCTCAACTACTCTATCTAGTCCCTGTTGGAAAGCCTAAGGCCAGATCTTATATCCTTTTAGAACTGGTCCCAGTCTCCTGACATGGTCACAATGAGGCATTTGTACTGGTTTCAGGCTCCCTCCGCAGTATAGTATCCCATCCTTCCATAAGCCCTAAATAACAGTAGGCTCTGGGACATGTCCATCTCCTGGAAAAGTCCTGAAAGCAAACAGAGGACCTCCCTTATATATTTTTGATGTCATTTAATTTTTCTTCTCTGTAGTGTCCTTCATCATTCCTAAAAGGTGCTAGGCCTGACTGAAACTTTTTATATTTCCATCATTGTTGGAGATCTTTGTCATCACTATCTTAAACAGAATAGACATTTTACACACACACATACACACATACATTTATACATATATGTACATACACACATGTATTCATTGAATTGAATTGAATTACTCCCTGTCTTCTTCTTGTTGTCATTTTTCAGTCATGTCTTGACTTTTCATGACACCATTTGGAATGGTTTACCATTTCCTCCAGCTCATTTTACAAATGTGGTAACTGAGTAAATAGGGTTAAGTGATTTGCCCAGAGTCATACAACTAGTTAGTGTCTGTCTAGATTCTCATAATAATTTCCCAAGCAATTTTCCTTGTATTTCTTCAACAATCTAGTCTTGTAAGCTGGTGTCTGGTTAATCTTTTTTAAAGCATAATTCTAGTCATAACACTTTCCCCTGTTATTTTTTTTTACTGGAAATAGTTGTAGTAGAGAGTCCAATTAGGAATCAGAAATCCTGAATTCAAATCCTAATATTTTTTTCATATCAAGTGAAGGAGTTTGACTAGATGAATGAGTGAATTTTATTGAAATTCCCATCATCTCTCATTGGCCCATCACCCATATCCACTCTGTTGTCCTGGTCAGTCTATTTTCTTTTTGCAATATCTCTCCAGCATACCCATTTTCTTCTCTGACATTCCCTGGTACTACTCTGTTACAGGTCCACATCTTCATGCCTGGACTATTGTGAAAGCCTACTAGTGAATCTAACTGCCTCAAGTTTCTCTTTACTCAGATCCATCCTCTACCAAAGTGATTTTCATACCATGCAAGTCTGATCATGTCACCTCACCTACTTAATAAACTCCATTGACTTTCTGTTGCCTAAAAATAAAAACCAAAATGTTGCATTTGACCTTCCAAACTTTTCAAAAATCTCTACCTTTCCAAATTTCATGTTCCTTACTCTCCATCACATACCCTTTGATCCAGTGATGCTGGCCTCCTGGTTGTTCCTCAAATAAAATACTCACATAATCTCTTAATTTTACCTGGAACACTCTTCGTTTTATCTCCACAAAGACCTTCCTGTGTTTCTTGAAGTCCTAACTAAAATCATAACTTCTACAGAAAGCTTTTCCCAACCCCTCTAAAATCTAGTGTCTTTTCTTTAATAATTATTTCCTTATTATTTCTATATTCTATAATTCTTACCAATTGTATTATAAGCTTTTTGAGGGCAGGGATTGTATTTTGCCTCTTTTTGTATGTACAGAACTTAGCATATTGTAGGGTGTTTAAATAAGTTAAAATTTTAAAATTAAACATTTTAATTTGATAAATTGTTTTAAGTAAAAATTAGTAAATATTTATAAATTCATTATCTTCAATACCTAAAGTCCAGGGGGGATATTAATGATTTTATAGCTTCTTTTAAAAATGCTATTTTTTAATTTAAAAAATTTAAATGATGAATTTACAGCATTGTTAAAAATATTTAGTAACTGCAGTCATAATTATTCCTTTTTTGCATATTATTTTTATTCCATCAAAGAGGTAAGTGATGCCTTGAAAGTTTAAGTGATTTGCTAATACTCCTAAGAGTACAAAATGCTTAAGCCAGGTCTTCAGATTCTAAATCCAGTTTCCTTGCTAGTAGGTTAATATGCTGTTTGGCATATGTACAATGGCAAATTCCATGGAATTTCAATAAAAATACAACTGTCTGTCTCTCTGTCTGTCTGTCTGTCTGTCTGTCTCTCTCTCTCTCTCTCTCTCTCTCTCTCTCTCTCTCTCTCTCTCTCTCTCTCTCTCCTCTCTCTCTCCCTGGAAATATTTTAAAACCTGAAGGCAGGCATCATAGATCAAGAAACAGCAGAAAATGAAGGAAGAAAGCAGGCAGAGAGATAAGAGAAAAGTAGATAAGAAAAATGGACAAGTTGGAGAACCGGCAGGTACTGAAAAGGCAAAATACAGATTGAAGATCAGAGAGAATACACCAGGCAAAAAGCAAACCCTCCCCCTAAAACTTGAGCTTCAGAATCATCCCCCAAGCATGGGCAATGGACAATATTTTAGATCTGACATCCTAACACCTTGGAACCAGATTAAGAAGACCAAGAGTCATTTTGGTTCCATAAATGAGTTTAGATGTTTAAACAACAAAGTAATATATCTTTTATTTTAAATCAGTGCTTGCAATTATCCTTTACTAAAAAATTTTTCACTATTGTATTTTTTGGTAAAATTCAAAGTGGATCAATCAATGAACTGTTCTTGTTGTTCAGCTGTTTTCAATCATGCCTGACTCTTCATAATTCCATCTGGGGTTTCCTTGGCAGAGATACTAGAGTAGTTTGCCATTTTCTTCTCCAACTTATTTTACAGATGAGGAGACTAAGGCAAATAAGGTTAAGTGTTTTGTCCAGGGTCAGGCAGTTTGCAAATGTTTAAGGTCAGATTTCAACTCAGGAATATGAATCTTCCTGACACCAGGTTCTATCCCCTTCAACACCTAGAGTTGCCCATCAGTCATTCAATGATATGCATTTATAGAGTGCCCATTATTTGGCCACTGGACTCAGATGGCTCCAGAGGAGAAAGTAAGGCTGGTGACTTTGCATAGCACCCTCCCTCATTCAAATTCAATTCATAGGCTTGTCATGGCAATATCTCCCTGATGTTATGGTATTCTTTGAGAACAAAGGACAAGCATCATCATCCATCATCATCATCATCATCATCATCATCATCATCATCATCATCATCATCATCATTTGATATTCACTGTCCTAACCTTTGTGTAGGATATTGATGTATGACCAGAGGCTCTGACCTCAGAATCTCAATGGGTCTTCAAAGGGGAAGATGGACAAATCCTGAAATAGTTGGGGCTAAGCTTTATAAAAGAAGTGATAACTGAGTTTGCCTTGAAGAATGGGTTTAATTTGGAAAGCTAGAACAAGTGGGTAACAATAAAAATGAATCCACCTCTATTTATATTAATAGCAAAACATAGCTGACATTTAAGGTTTGCAAAGAACTTTCTTATTATCTCAAAGTCTAGAAAGAGGGTATTATTATTATTCATATTTTATAAATAAGGAAACAGGTTAAGGAGAGTTAAGAGATTTGCACAAGGACATACCACTAAGAAGTGTCCATAGAAGCATTAGAACCCAGGACCTTTCTGAATCTAGTGTTTCCCTAATATAGCAGCCACCTTTGTTGGAAAATTATTATTTCTAAAAAAAAGTGATCTGTTATTTCAGACTCCTTTTGTTATCAGCTTCATCTCCTGTTGAATGACTCACCAGGGACCCTTGACCCTCATCTGGGTTAATATTGGGTCCTTTGAATCCCATTCCTCCTAAAGATTTATATTAATGACTTCATAACAAATGAACACAGAATTTTATTTTTTGCTTTTTTTTTTTCCTGAAGTGTATTTTCCCAGGCTAGCCTTCAGTCCTGGGCTGTGCCCTGCACCCGAGGGACAATCCTGTGCAATACAAGTAGCCTCTGTCCTCCTGTGTCAGATGGGAGTGGTACTAAGATCTGTGACCCAGGAGGCTGTTGGCTTAAAGACACTAGAGGGGGAGGGGAGGGGGAGGGGGGGAGAAGATTGGGCAATTGGTTTTTACAAGGGACTTTGAAAGCCTCCAGTGCTCTGCCCTGGGTATGACATGCACCCAGTGAGCTAGAGACCCAGAATACGTGAGGAAATTCTCATTACTGGAGCTGTGGAGTCCTGAGAGCAGCCTGGTAAGCAGTCTGTGACATGCCCAGGCACATTGCCTACCCTGAGGACCTGAACAAGTCTGTGAAGAAAAGCCTGTGTCTTTTCTCCAGCCTCCTGGTGTATACTATGTCACTGGTTTTAAATGAGGTGCTCCTTTGATCAGCAACCTGGGGGCTTGTCACAGAACAAGGGGACAGGCAACAGGCTCTAAGTTGGGATCTCATTTCATTTGTGGGGTCATTGCACCAGATTCTTAGGTCTGGGCTGAATCCTTGTTGCAAAATATACTTTTCATTCAGGATTTAAGAAAATTGTATTCCTAAGATGTTTCACATCTTATATCTCAAACCCTAGATAGAAGGAATTCATATTCCTAGTTTGTAGATAAGGAAACTGAGGTTGAGGAAAGTTAAGAGATTTGCAGGAGGACAAAACCTAGAAAGTTCCCAAAGCAGGATTAGAATTTCAAGACTCTTGTTATTTCTACTTAGTTTTTTTTATCATATTTCTAATGTTTAGAGGATTCTCAGTGTGGGAGGGGGGAGGAAATGACAATTTCTAGATAGAGTCTTGCTATCAAGATTAACTAACTTGTTGACCCCCAAATCATTTATATAAATTTGGCATCACATTTGGTATATATGTGCATATACATAAGTAGACATAGCATATTTTTTTTAGTATTTTGCAAGGCAGTGGGGTTAAGTGACTTGCCCAAGGCCACACAGGTAATTATTAAGTGTCTGAGGTCAAATTTGAATTCAGGTCCTCCTGACTCCACCTAGCCACCCCTATTTGTTAGCATTTATATATGCATTAAGGTTTGTTAAATCCCTGACATGCTTTATCTAATTTTATTCCTTTATTTATATAAGATGAGAGGTGATATGATGCGATGGATAGGGAGCTAGCTTTGGAGTCAAGAACATCTGAATCCAAGTCCAACTCTGCCATGTACTAGTTGTGTGACTCTGACCAAGCTCCTTTACTCTTTAGTGACCTGACCTTGCCAACTGATGTGGGTTGGAAGAGGGCATACTCTTTATTTGGAGTTTGCTACACTGATGAAATCAAAAGTCTGATCAAAAATAAAATATTCTCACACATACAGTCTTGAACATATTCGTCATATCTACATTTATCTTTTTTATCTTTTACCTTTACCCTCATCTGCCTTAGTCTAAATGTTCTAAGAGATTAGGATGCTCATTTATCTTTTGTGCCAACAACACTCGTGTATTCATTTGGCATCAAGCAAATGCCTTCTGTGACCCCCTAGCCAGAGCAAGAGAGGAAAGGGAAATTTTAAGGGTTATTTTGTTAGGATATATTTGTCTTTTGCTCAATAACCTTCTTGGCTAATGAAAATTTGCCATTTTGATTTGTTCTTTCTTCCTCTTAGTAGTCATAAATAAAATTATAAATAAATTTATAAATTATAAATAAATTATATATAAAATTATAAATAAAATAAATTATTTGCCATTTTGATTTGTTCTTTCTTCCTCTTAGTAGTCTTATAAATAGAATTATAAATAAAATAAATTTATAAATTATATATAAACATATATATAAATTATAAATAAAATTTAATAAATTTATAGCAAGTTTAGATTCAATTGTAATAGTATATAAATTTTTTTTTAAGACTTAGCTTGGTGAAAACATTTGTTGAATGGAACAGTACCAAATTGTCTTAAAAAAATTTTAAGGCTATATATAAGATATGATACATACTATGTATCAGATACTCTCCTAGGGCAACAGTATATTGATGTGGGGGGGAAGGTGTTGCTGTAATATTAACTCATTGATTAAACTAATATCCTTGAAGGTATGGGGATGAGAGACTCTATATGAGGAAGAAAAGTAAAACAAATCAGTTAGAACAAAAGAAAAGGACTTTTTCCAATGAGAATTGAATAGAACTCTTCAGAGATGGAGCCTGAGACAATGTTTGGATTTACTTTGTTACCATTGCTAAAACACATTAGAAGTGGATAACTTCCTAGAACAAGGAAGACCTGAGTTGAAATCCAGCCTCTGATTATTAACTATTTGATCCTGGGCAAGTCACTTAACCCTGTCAGGCTAAGTTTCCTCACCTGTTGTTATGAGGATTAAATGATTTAACATTATAAAGTGCTTAGTTCATGCCTGGTACATGATTAAATGCTTAATAAATGATTTTTCCTTTCTCCTCTTGAACGAATGAAAGTAAAACATTCCCTCTTAAAAGGCAAAATAAAGAAAATTTGTTACAAACATCTCATCAAATTGGGAAGGTGAATAAGGAAATCATGGAATTCACTTTAAAAAGTTTGATGCTTCATGATCTCAGGAATACAAAATGTACTCATGAATATCAAGATGGACTATATGCTGTCCTATCAAATACAAAGGGGGGGTTACTGTTATTATCTGAAGTCTCTTTTTAGTTAAGAGAGTACAGTTTTTTTTTTTTTAATGAATAAGAAATGAATTGAAATCAACGTTTAGAATTTTTGTGGTTGTAGAGCTGAATCTGGTGCCAGGAACATTTAGATTCAAATCCCACTGTTGGTGAAGACTACTGACTAGTTATCTGAGCCTTTATTTTCTCTAAGCCTCATTTACCTTATCTGTTAAATAATCAAATTATTATTTGTACATTGGAACCAGCTCTAACCAGCTCTTGAGAGCAGTTAAATTTTTAGTGTGAGCATTTACGCCTCAAAAATCAGCAAACACTATAAATCAGTATTAGTTATATTGTTCTGGTGATTGTCATGACAAAGTTATGGAAAAAATGTTAATAATGCTAATTAAACTTAAAAGTGTGTCATGGGTACATTTTCCTCCTCCCACCAGCCTCTTGTTAAACATTTTCTAAAACATCCTTGATCAAATATTACCTACAAAAAATACCTGAAGGAGTCATTATGAATCCCAAGTAAAATAGTAAATGTAAAGTTTATTATAAATTTAAAATTTTTATATGTATATGTGGGGGCAATATTACTGTAATATTAAATAGTATTGTAATTATTAATTAATATTGTAATTATATTGAGAGACAGTATAAAATGCATAAAGAGCTGACCTTGAAAGTAAGAAAGACCAGGGATAAAGTCCCCTCAGCAGTTTAGATCTTTCTCCAAAATGTAGGTTAGAGCAGGTTACTTTCTTAGAGCTCCACATACTAAAAAAAAATTATGGCCCTAAATATACATACATATTCATTATTCATTCATTTTCAGTTTGTCTGACACTTCATGATCCCATTTTGGGGTTTTCTTGGCAGATACTGGCATGATTTGCCATTTCTTTCTCTAGCAAAATAAACATATATATATGCATATATATTATGTATATATATGCAGTTTATTTATATGTTATTATCATTATTTCTTAGAGACTGAAAACCAGATTTGACAACTCCAAAGAATTTTCTTTTGCCCAATATCTCACTTTCTTTTAAATGGTGACATTAACAGGGGAAAAAAGCAGCACTAACCGTCATTTGTCATGTCCTGCATTTAAGTATCTGACTCAAACGTTTTAATTTTCAGAATGACATCAGACTTATTTTCCATTTTAATAGTTTGGTCACTTAATTGACTTTCCACTTCCATTCTCTAATGCAATTTATAGTTTTTTTTAATCTATTTTTTTTCTCTCCTAGGAAGTGCTAGTCCCCATAATAATCTCAAAATGCCAGTTTCCTGGTATCCCAAAATAAAGACTAGTAGGAGGGAAGAGAATCTTAATTTAAGCTAAGGTCCTTGCTGATTTTGTCAGTTGCCCCAAATAATTTTCGCTAGTAGTAGTTAGTCTCTTCTCTCTTGTTTAAAGAAAGACTTGGTAGCAGGAAGGCAGTTCCTCATATCACCCTACTAAGCTATAACCTGCTTGAGGGCAAAGATTAAAGATCTTGAGTGTGAATTCACCATTTCTTCATTGTGTGAATATTCTCATTTCCTATTCTCTGTGGCTCATTTCTCCTTTTCCAACAAAATAGAA
Source organism: Macrotis lagotis (assembly GCF_037893015.1). Classification (NCBI taxonomy): domain Eukaryota; kingdom Metazoa; phylum Chordata; class Mammalia; order Peramelemorphia; family Peramelidae; genus Macrotis; species Macrotis lagotis. The sequence goes on along the minus strand of NC_133658.1, from coordinate 159,351,936 downwards.
ATGATCAAAAGAAATTAGATGTGTATTGGACTTTAAGTTTCACTCAGTGATCTCTTCAGAAGGTGGAGTAGGTAGTATAAGTATTATTATTATTATTCCCATTTTACAGATGAAAAATTGAAGTTCAGAGAGGTTTAACTAGGGTCGCATTTCTGGTAAATGAAGGAGCCAGGATTCTAATCTAACACAATCCAACAAGCATTTATTAGGCATTGATTATGTGTCACCTTCCAAGAACAAGAGACAAGACAAGAAATAATTTCTGCCCTCAAAGAACTGATATTCTACAGAACCTGTTTCCTGACTCTACATTTAGCAGTGTTTCTTCTATATTATAAGCCTGGCAGGGATTTTGTGATTTTTAATTAAAGGGAAAGGGAAACAAGCATTTCTTAAGGAGCTGCAATATTCTAGACTCTATGCTAAACACTTTAAATGTTATATCATTTGATCCTCACAACATAGGTCAGTGCAATTATTATACTCATTTTACAAGTGAGTAAACTGAGGCAAACAGAGATTAAGTGATTTGCTCTGGGTCACAAAGCTATTAAGAGTCTGAGACCAGATTTGTATTCAGGTCTTCCTTATAATACAACTGGATCCTATCCACTGCTTTACCTAACCATCTCAAAATAATTAATAGCATTTATCTAGTACTTTCCAATAGCATCTCATTTTATACTTATAGCAACCTAGGCAGGTAAGTGCAATCGTTGTCCCCATTTTACAGGTGAGAAAACTGAGATAAACAGAGGCTAGTTAAGTTGCCCAAGGTTACAACTTGTAGCTATTGTTCAGTCATTCAGTCATGACTGACCCTTTGTGATCCCCCTCCACCCCTCCAATGGAAAATAGCATGCCAAACCCTTCTAACCTTCACTATCTCTCCAACTCTGTCCAAATTTATGTTCATTATTTACAAGATACTAGCTATCCATTTTATCCTCTTCCATCTCCTTTTTCTTTTGTCTTAAGCCTTTCACAATATCAAGGTCTTTTCCAGTGTATCCTGTCATCTCATTACATGGCCAATGTATTTAAGCTTCAGTATCTGACCTTCCAATGAATAACCTAAATTAACTTCTTTAAGTAATTTCTAATTTGGCTTCTTTACTGTCCATGGAACTTTCAAAAGTCTTTTCCAGCACCACAACTTAAAAGCATTGATTCTGTGGCACTCAACTTTCTTTATAGTTCAACTCTTACAATCATATATTGCTAGAAAAACCATAACTGACTATCTGGGCCTTTGCCCACAAAGAGGTCATAGCTAGCTAGTGTCTAAAATAGGATTTGAACTCATCACCTGCATTCCAAGTTCTGACATCTATTCATTGTGCTAGCTAGCTACCTATTTTTGCCAATTGCCTTGTGTTGAAAGCGAACTGAAAATTTATTATTTGTCAAGTACTTTGAATTCTTTAGATTCAAATAATTAATCAAAAGACAAATTATTATTATTATCATTTGAAAAAATCAGCTTATTTTAATCACAGAAATAAATATTCTCAATTCCTCTTAAAAATGGAGTGTTTGGACCTGTGGGAAAACAATGCAACTTTTATTAGAGTCATTGTTCCATTTGGTGCCTATTCTTCTTAATTGAGGAGAACCAGCAAAGACCATTTTCTACTTATGATGATAGACTTTTTCTTCACCTGTTTCTAGGCCATTTTTCAAACTCCCAAGGGGCTTGTATGAGGTAACCACAGTGATTTTCACTTGGGTGTAAATCCACAAGGATGCCCTCCACAGCATCCAAAGCATAAAAGTATTCTCAGTCAAAATACAAAAAAATTACTCAAAGTACAAAAAAAAAGTGGACCTAGTCAAAATACAAATAAAATAATTTAACTAGGGTGTCTTCAGGTCTCTGATCTCACCAAATGCATGCTGTTTTTTTTTTACCCTAGTTCCTGGCTGAGACCCATGGAGAGAACAAACACAGGAAAAGCTGCCTCTGAGGGGTCCAGAAGGATTTCTGTTGTATGACAGCAGTGGTGCATGAAATTCTCAACATAACCAAACACATCAGCCAGCTCCAGTGTGTTCCACTTCAAGGGAGAAATAATTTAGAAATCCATGGTAATTTTATTGCTGCTAAGCATGTTTTATCCCTGGGGATACCTAAAGTGCTCAAAAATGCAAGACCTCTCAAGTGAATGGGGGAAGGGAGTGTTTCTGTGGTGCTAAAGAAAAAGAAAATCAAATCTTAATTCTTTTACTCCCCAGATAAGCCAGGAGATTGTTTCCTTAGTGTTGACCCCATTTTCTCTCCCTAAAAATATTTCAGATTAAAGAAAGACAAAATGATTAGGACCAGATCTAAATCCTTCAAAATCCAACAAGACTCAAACCCTAGCTATCAATGGTTAGTTTTCTCAGTCATGTCTGACTTTCATGACTCTGTTTGGAATTTTCTTGGCAAAGATATTGGAAAGTTTGTCATTTTTTTCAGTTCATTTTACAGATGAGGAAAACTGAGACAAATAGGATTAAGTGACTTGCTCGGGGTCATATAACTAGCAAGTGTTAGAGGACAGATTTAAATTAAGTTCTTCTGACTCCAGACTCAATGCTCTATTCACCACTCTACCTAGCTGCCCATTAAACCCTAGAGCCCAGCATAATTCAACTTTCAGATCTAATCTGAAGTCTCACAAACATTAAAACAAGCTCACAACACACGACTAAGTTATAACACTGAGGTGTAAGTGGTTACACTTCTAAGATATTATCTTTGGCTTCCAAGAAGACTGTGTAAAATGACCAGACCAAATTAAGAGGGACAGTCCTAAATGGTGATGGTATATAATAAAGGGCCACAAGGATCTCTACTAAAGCACCACTAAGTCACTTTCCTCTAGTAACAACTTAGCATTAGACAATGTGATGAATCCACTGTTTTAATTTAGGTACCAACAGAAAATTAACTCTGACGCAGAAATAATGGAGGCAGCTAAAGTTGGTGCATAGAATGCTGAACCTGGAGTGAAGAATTCTTGAATTGAAATTGTGACTCAGTTGCTTACTAGCTGTGTAACCTTAAATAGTTGACAACTTATCTCTATATTCATGAGATTGTGAGTTCCTTGGGAAAAGGGAATGTCTTTTGCCTCTTTTTGTATCCTTAGCACTTAGTAATTGTTTAATGATTGATATTTTGATTGGTTCAGTTTCTTCATATGTAAAATGAGAGTTGAATTAATTAATCCTTCCAGGTTTAAATCTATAATCCTGTGTCAAGGTTTTGCCTTGAAACCAATTACTATTGTCTTCCCTTGCTAGAGAAATGTTCAAACACTGATGTTTTGGCCACATTGTCCTATTTTGAATTTTGTCATTTAAATCTACATAGAACAATGATGTAAAATCTATAATTTTTTGACTTAGGGAAATTATCCAACATAAGAAATAGAAAAAGGGTCCATAAGGCATAATTACTATCCTTCTGTGATGTTCACCCTTCCCTAACCATTTGTTGCTTCTTGTTGTTTAGTCATTTTGCAGTCATTTCTGATTTGCCATCACCCCATTTGGGGTTTTCTTGGCCAAGATACTAGAGAGTTTTGTCATTTGTTTTTTCCAGATCATTTTACAGATAAGGAAACTGAGGCAAATAGGATTAAGTGATTTGATCAAAGTCAGATAGTAAGTGTCTGATCTAAAGAAGATGAATCTTCCTGACTCCATGCCTGGCACTCTATTAACTGAACAACCTAGCTGCCCCAACCCTTTGTTGTAGCCAATGCCTAAGATCTCTAGAATTTTATAGCACACATTAATACACAAAAATTAAACAATAGGGAAACACAGACAAATACTTATACACAGATACACAGCCTTAATGAAATCTCATTTCACTTGTTCTCCTTCCTGTCAATACATTCAAATTTACAGTTGTTGTTGTTGCTCCTTTGTTTTTCTAAGAGGACTAGTGACGTCATGGGGGTGATGTCTTAACTTGCTCATGAATTGGATTTAAGAGAGACAGAACTACACAAAGTCATCAGCCTTACACTTTCCTCCAGAATCATTGGAGTCCAGTGGCAAGTCATAAGTAAAAACAGTATGTTCTAGAAAACACAAGCCTGGTAGTCTCAATATGATGGGCTTATTTTAGCGGCAACTGCTGCCCTCTACCCTCTCTGGTTAATTGCTCTTCATTCATAATTATAATAAGATGTAACAAAATTCTAATTTTGAATTTTTATTGAGTTTCAGTCCTAGTCTTCTTCAGACCTGCACCTCAAGATCACTTGCTGAATTCTAATCTTTTGGAAGGCAAATGTAAAGGATGAGGCAGATACAGTTTATACACTCCCACTAGGAAGTTAATATTTATTTATTATTATTTATTCTTATTGTGGTCATTTGAAAGATTTTATGTATATATATATATATATATATATATATATATATATATTTATATGTGTGTGTGTATTTATAAAACTGTACAACTATAAAGATTGATTTTACCTATCTGCTCTTCCCTCCTTCATACTTCCAAAGCAGATTTGATTTTTCTTCCTGTCAAAGTTAACTCTTACTCCTGTTCTCCTTATTTAATTTACTGACTTTCTCATAACATTTTCCTAGCAGTCATTGCCCCCCTAGTCTTTTCTTTCCATCTCTCTCTCTCTCTCTTTTGCCTTTCCTCTCCTCTCTCCTCCCTCCTCTTTCTCCCCCCACCCCAGTTCATTTCTTCTACTGTGGGAAAAAAATCAATAACTAAATCCCTCTCTTTGATCATACATATGCCCTCAGGCTTCCAAGTATTTCTCCTTCTTTTCACTGTCAAATCTCTTTACAATCTACACTTTTAGCTTCCTCAAACTCTTATGATCTTGCTTCACTTTTTACCTCCTTATTGAAGCCAATGACTTTTTAAGAGAGACAACCTCCTTAACATTTCTGCTGCATTTCACACTTTGGGTCATTCCCTCCTTTTTTTTTTTATAATATTTCTTCTTTCAATTTCTATCATACTTCCATATATCCCCTAGTTTTTTCTCCTTCCTCTCTAAGCTTTCCTTCTCTATCTTTGTCACTGAACCCTTTCTATTCTCATGTCCTGAATGTAGTCAAACCTCTCTCCTTGAACAACATTTTTACTTTCTCCAGCATGTAGGCAGACAGCAAGCATTTTTTAAGTGTTTACTGTGTACAAGACAGGGTATTATTATTATTATTGGATTACACATACAAACAAAAAATATCTGTGATCATTGGATTATACATACTGTACACTTGAGTTAAATTTCTAATAAGAGAAGGCAACACATAAAAGAAAGCTCAAAAGCAAGTAGGGTAGGAAGGAGAAGGAAATGTGGTGTCATGGTAGTGAAGTCAGGAGAGTCAAATGCACAATTGGGAGGATGAAGCACCACAATCTTGGGCCCACCCCACCAATAGAAACCTTGGAAGGAACTCATCAATGGAAATAGGGACTGGCATGGCATAGAGATGATTTGAGATGAGAAGGGAACCTAGTCATGGAGACTAAGTCTGGAGAATCATAGTGCAGTCATTAGGCTCTCTCCCTTCACAATTTCCAACCAACTGTAGTATCAGATTTAGAATGATATAAAAATTTAGAGGTCACTTCTTAGAATTCACTCTTTGCAGATAACCATGAAATCTCTGACTCTTTCCTGAAGTCCAGAATTACATCTCTAATTTCCTAGAAGATAATTCCACCAGGTTTTCCCTCTAGGACTTCAAATTCAATGTTTTTTAAAACAAAACTTTTTGTCTTCTTCCCCATACTTGCTCCTCATTTTGACTTTAGTTCAATTCAAATAAAAGATATGCAAAAGTATTATATTGAGTGTTGGAGATAGAGATGTAATAAGATACAAATCTGTCCTTAAGAGCTTACTTCCCTACTGCTATTGCTCAAACCCCAATCTTTTTTTAATAACTTAAAAGATTAAGCTCAGCTTAGTTCAGTTTCTAAGTAGTTTTGGTCCTATGAAGTTCAGACCCAGAAGTGACATCCCTGCTATATGAATCTTTATTTCATTGACCCCTGGATAGATGTCCCCAAAACACTTCTTGCTCCATAAGGCAATGGTGTTGTGCTGACTCTAAATCTGAACTCTAGATCAAGTGGATATTGAGCTCTTTTTTGGGTCTTTCAAATTCCCAGTACTATAGGCTTTATTCAGTCCACCAATCATTGAGCTCCCCCAAGATCCCTGAGGCAAAGAGAGAGTAGCCAAAGCCAACAGACCACTTTAAATGCCCATCCAGGCAGTCAACACCCTTTTCAACACATGGTTAGCCAACCAAAACATCTCTGAATGCTCCAAAGTCTTTCTCTCCAAGATACTTCTTTTCTTACATATCATTACAGTTTTGCAGAAACAGACTTCCTAGGTTTTCCACATGGAGAGATGCCATCCCAGATGCTCTGCATATGCACTAGCTCCTTATTCCATAAGAATATAAAGAATATCTACAAAATGAGTACAGAGTGGTTTGAGGAGGGAAGCTCTCCCCCACCCCAAAAGAGCTAACCAGAAAAGATTCTTAGAAAAAGATAATCTCTCTTAAAGGAAATCAAGAATAAGGAATAATGCAGAGGTGTAGAGACAGAAATAATTTTCTCATGTGGGGAACAGTAGGCAATCCAGTATAACTACAATAGAATGTGAAGAGGGGAGAAATATGAAAAGGTACAAAGGTTAGTTAAGTTGGGAGGAACTTTAAATTACCAACTGAAGAGTTGTTATTTAACAAAGTGATTTTCCCAGAGGGCTGGCCTGACCATGTCACTCTTCTACTCGGTAAACTACACTGGCTCCCTATTACCTCCAGGAGCAAATACTCTCTTTAGCATTCAAAGTCCTTTATGACCTAACCCTGTCTCATCTGATTTTCTTTCTTTTTACATCTTACTCACTCCCATTCATTCTTTGATCCAATGGCACTGGAATCCTTGCCATTCTACAAATAGGGCCATCTGTCTCTAAGCTCTGGACTCTTTTTCTGATTGCTTGAAATGCTCTCCCTCCTTGCCTCCATATTGGCTTTCCTAACATCTTTCAAATCCTATCTAAAATCCCATGTTCTATAACAGGGATGGGAAAAACTTTTTCTGCCAAGGGTCTTTTGGATATCTATAACATCATTCACCTACTATATTTGGTCAAACCCCTAAAAAAGCTTGTATATTTATTGAATTTTGAGCCCTGCTTGTGGTTGCTGTGACAGCATCAGATTGAGAGCCTTCTATGGCCCTGCTCTCTAGAAAACCTTTCTAATCTCGTTTTTTCTAGTGCCTTCCCTCTTTTACTTATTACCTATTTATCCCACATAGTTTTTTGTTTGTATTTGTCTGCTTATTGTCTCCCCTCATTAGACTGTGAGTACCTTGAGGTCAGGGAAATTTTTTTGCCTCGTTTTGTAACTTCTTGTACTTAGCAGGTACCTGACACATTATTGGTATTTAATAAATGCTTATTGAAAATCTTAGAGGTAATAGGGGGTTATTGAGTAAATAGTGGTTCAACCAATGCTTTAAGAAAAATCACTGTAGCAACTGTGAGAAGGATGAATTGGAATAGGAAGAGACTTGAGGCAAAGAAACCTAAGAGAAATCTATAAAAACAGGAGCATAGAGAGGTGAAGAAGTTCCTGAATTAGGGTAGAAGTTGTTTAGTAGAGAAAAGGGATTATATGTTGAGATAGAGACAATAAACTTTGGTCATTGATTATGATATATAAGGTTAGAATATGAATCCAAAAATGATTCCAAGATTGAGGTTATAGTAGCTGGGGTGAAACTCGTGCCCTTGGTAATAATATAGAAGTTACGAAGTGAGGTGAACTCAGTTTGGGATATGTTGAATTTAAGATGCCAATGAGATGTTCAGTTCAAAAGGCAGTTAGTGTTATAAAGACTGGATTTTAGGAAATATCAGGATTATATGTATAGATCTGAAAGTCATCTGCTTTATGATGATAATTGAACCCATTGGACCTAATATGGTATAAGAGAAAGAAAAAAAGGAGAGAGAGAGAGAGAGAGAGAGAGAGAGAGAGAGAGAGAGAGAGAGAGAGAGAGAGAAAAGGAAGGTTAAGGTCAGAGTCTAGGGGTATACCCATAATTAGTGGTTATGATATACAGGATAATACCTACAAAAAAATTGTGTTATTTCCTTATCTTATCCTGCAAGATGAAAGTCCTGTTAGAGCATGAGTTTTCTTTTCTCTTTGCATCCCAGTATCTAACATACAGCTTTCTGAATTAATTTACCATTTGGTTACTCGAGAAAGAATTCCTTTGTTCATAACTATCAATGAAATGGACACAAATTCAACATAGACCTATTCCTTTTGTAGTACGCTTCTATATTTACAGTCAGAGTGATAGAGTGGCAGAAGGGGAAATACTAAACCCTAAGAATACTACAATTCTAATAGTCTATCATTTGTTTTCTGTTGATAACCTGTGTTGCACTGTCTTTGTCCAGTTATAGTCAATGAGTTGACACAGTCCTAGAGAAACTAGTTGTCATTTTTTTAAATTTTAAATTAAACCTGAAGATATAAAGAATTGTCATTTTCATTTTAAATTAAACTTGAGGATATAAAGAATTACATTTAAATAGACAGTAGATCATAGTTTCTCCATAGAAAAATAAAGGAATTGGAAGATTGGTTTTAACCAATATTCAAAGGCAAAAGGAAATGTTATTCCATCAGATATTTTCATGGTCATCTGATTTTAATGCTCAAAATAAATATTATTATATCCCCAGGAAGATAGCTGCAGTTATTTTTTTTATTTTTATTTTTTGCAAGGCAATGGGGTAAAGTGACTTACCCAAGGTCTCACAGCTGGGTAATTATTAAGTGTCTGAGACCACATTTGAACTCAAATCCTCCTTATTCTAGGACCAGTTCTCTATCCACTGCATCACCAAGCTGTCCTACAGTTTCTGCACTGATATTTTATAGACAATGAGGAAATCTTTTAAAGAACTTGGCCATTCCAGGAATATAATGAACTCTTGTAATAACCTTTAGTTATATCCTGGTCCTAGAAACTGGTTTGGGATCCTGTGTCCTCAAAGTAGTGTTCTAATCTCACATTCACTCTGAATTACTTTACTATGAGCAGTCCCTTTATTAATTAAACAATATCACATTATAGTGGGATGCATAGGATATGTGTATATCTAGAAATCCAGCTCTAGTGAGAGATTGGACACTGACACAGGTAATATATACTTTATTTCATTTTCTTTATTACATGTAAAATATGTTTTAACATTCATTTAAAAAAACTTTTTATTTTGAATTCTCTCCCTTCTTCCCACTTCATTCTTCCTCATTGAGAAAGCAAGTTATTTGATATAAGTTAAAAATGTGTAGTCATGCAAAACATTGCCATAATAATCATGTTATGAAAGTAAACATAGCTTCCCCCCCCAAAAAAAGCAAAACCTCAAAAAATAAAATGAAAAAAAATATGCTTCAGACACCATCTGTTTTGTCTTTAGGGTTGGACAGTAATCTTTATCATAAGTCAGAGTTTTCTTGAGTCAAGCTGCTTATCCTACATGTAAATCTTTCTAGGTTTTACTGAGAGAATCCTGTTCATCATTTCTTATAGCAGAATAACATTTCATCATAATCACAGACTAAATGTGTTCAGTCATTCCCCAACTTATTGACATCCCCCCAATTTCCAATTCCTTGCCACCTAAACGAGCTGCTATAAATGTCCACATATATTATGTGTGTGTGTGTGTAGATAGATAGGGATAAATATATATATATATATATATATATATATATATTTATACCTATTTTTCTATAGATAGATATAGATAGATACTTCCTGTTTTTCATCTTTTCTGGAATACAGACTTGGCAGTGGCATTGCTGAATCAAAGGGTAAACATGATTTTATAGCCCTTTGGGCATAATTCCAAAATGCTCTAAATAATTGTTGAATCATTTCACAACTAGTCCAAGAGTGAGTTAATGTCTCATTTTCCCTACATCCCCTCCAACATTTGTCATTTTCTCATTTTGTTCTATTAGCTAATCCAATAGATATAAGGTAGTAACTCAGAATTGTTATAATTTGCATTTCCGCAATCAATAGTGAGTTAGGACATTTTTAAATAGTGTCATAATGAGCATTGGTAACCTCATCTAAAAACTATTTATACATTTTGATCATACATCATTTGGGGAATGGCTCTTAATATTTTATAAGTTTGATTCAGTTCTCAATGTTTGAGGAATGAGGTCTTAATCAGAGAAACTTATTTCAATATTTTTTCTCACAGTTACTATTGCTAACTGTATTTCCCCCACCCCTCTTTCTTCTCTCTCTCCTCTCTCTCTCTCTCTCTCTCTCTCTCTCTCCCCCCTTCTACCCTTCTTTCCCTTCCCAAAAGTGTTTTGTATCTGACTACCCCTCCCACAATCTTCCCTCCCTTCTTTCACTTCCACCTCCTTTCTCTCATTCCTTCCTCTACTACTTTTCTCTATTCCTTTGATGTGTAGGTTATTCCCTTTCTGAGTCAATTTTGATGAGAATAAGGTTCATCCATCCCCCCTGAACACCTCATCTCCCACTCCACTGCAAAAGCTTTTTCTTACCTCTTTTAGATGAAATAATTTACCCCATTCTACCTCCTCTTTTCTCTTTCTCCCAGTACATTCCTCTCTCACTCTTTAACTCCATCTTTTAATATATTATTCCTTCATATTTAATGCCCACCTATGACACAGGAAATTATAATGCATACTATTAGCTGGAGTGAATTTGAGAGTTATAAAATGAGTGCTATGTAAAGACATCTGTGGGAAAAAGGAATTCATTGAAGGAGATTGCATTTGAGTTGGGCTTTAGAGGTAAGTGATAGGGTGAAAGGATACTTAGGGCATTAGAAATCACCCTAAGCAAATATAAGGATTTATGAGAGTTTAGTGTGTGCCTTGAGGGGAAAGAGTAGTCTAGTTTGTTTATTGTGTGTAGAAGAGAGTAATATTAGATAAGACTAGAAAAGTTGTTGTTAAGTTGAATGTCAAGCAAAGGAATCTGAACTCTTTTAGGTGGGCAATAGAAAACTCTTAAGCCCTAGAATACTAAGAAACCTCCTCAACAAAATTTATAGCAATGTATAAAAGACCAATTTAACTATGAATACTGGAAAAACAAAATGGATGAAAAAATGCCCAGATTATAATATGCAATTGGATTGACAACCTATTGTCACAATATGTCAATACATAGATACAAATGATAAGTGCTATAGATTAAGATGTTATTCATTCTGTGAGATCTTTGTCCAATGAACAGGGAGTGGATAATTGGAAGAACTACATTAGCACTCTTTTTATAAACAGAACCTGAAGGCACAAAGAAGTTACTGCTTAATGGAAGGATGGCTCACAAGTTCTCTTAAGAGAGCTGAATAAAAGAGCTAGAAGAGTTGGTTGCATCATACACCCAAAGGCAATGAAAAGCCTTGTATGGGACAGACACTTAGTCATCTTACCTTATTATATATGATGAATTAAGCAAACAGATCACAATAAAGATAATTATAGTCTATATGCCAACATTTGTTGCAGAAGATGAAGAAATAAATTCTGTGAAGAATTTATTTAAGAAACTCCAAACTAAGCCAACAAATCTATGAGTACTCTGAGACCTCTATGAGAAGTTAGTCACAAGGGAGGATAACAAAAGACAAAGAAGAAATTATGACTAGGGATGAAGAAATAGAGAAGACCAAAGTTCCACAGACAATCAAGAGGCCTTATTATTTCAGTACCAATACTTTGTTTTTTAAAAAGAAAGTGCTCGGAAAGCCTTTGATATGTTGAGCAACAGCATCATCACAAAAAATTGAACTGAACTATTATAACAGAAATAGAATGAGTGGTTGTTGATAAGACGATAAATTCAAAAGTTGCTTCCTAGTTACAGTCATAGCTTCTGCTTTAAGCAAAGGGTAAAATCAGTTCTAAATTAGAGAAAAGGACATAGATGCAAGGACAACATAGGCAGTTATTACAGTTTTGACAGCCAATATATATTATCTCTGCAAAATGAAACTAGAGTTTAATCAATATAAAATATTTGCCATAATGAAAAAGCCAAAGAATTCCTGATGTCATTCACTAGCAAACAATCAAGTTGCAGAGTAGATATATAGAAGCCAAACACATTGGCAGTTAAAAGTACAAACCCATTTTATTTATAGACCATCATGGAGGAGAAGAATGAAAGACAGTGAGTAGTCATGCCTCCAAAAGAAGCAACTGGTCCAAAAAGAAGTTTGCAGAAAACTTTGTGTTAGATCCAGCTAAACTAGCTCATCTCAAGAGAATTGGAATGAAGCTAGCAAATAGATGTCAGTTGGAAGAGATCTAATAACAATTCTGTAGAAATGATAATAGAATCATTATTTTGGACTCATCAACCTCAGTGCTTAACTTAAATGATTCAAATGACGTTAACAATGGTTGGACTTGACCAAATAAAACATATAGAAGAAATTCATGCTTAAGCCAATTCAATGTTAATGTCACTCAGGGATCTTTATTATATCTCTAAGAGACAATGGTTCTAAGAGAATGACAAACATCACATGTATGATTAATGATGATGATAAAAAAGATGACCAGAAGTTACCAGCAATTATTGACATTTATATTACTTTCTCATTTCTATAAAATCTTTCTGAAAGTGATTTAAATACTTCAGGATTTCTTGATGAATACATCAAAAGGAACAGGCAGACTTTTGCAGAAAAAAATTGAAGAAATATGAACAGTACATTCTTCAAATACAATTTGAATTAACTGATATGTTTAAAGAATGTTCTCAGGGCGGCTAGGTGGCGCAGTGGATAAAGCACTGACCCTGGAGTCAGGAGTACCTGGGTTCAAATCCAATCTCAGACACTTAATAATTACCTAGCTGTGTGGCCTTGGGCAAGCCACTTAACCCCATTTGCCTTGGAAAAAAACCTAAAAAAAAAGAATGTGCTTAACCTTCTCTGAATAGCGTCATTGTTTACAAAAGAAAAAAATGGTATTTAAGCCAATAGAATAAAATATAGTTTTAAGTGCTTTAACCAAAAACCAATATCTCTTATGCAAGACTAACAGAACTCAAATCTGTCAGTGAGTTAGAGAGGCATCTGCCCCAAGCATGTGGTGGAATGGGCAGATGAGAACAATTTGTTCTCAAATAGCCATAAAGGTGGCTGAAGTAGATGCTGTGAAGCATAGACATAGAAGATGCCAAGGTCAAACACTACATCTTTGACCATGGTCAATCATCTCAAGTTTTGTCTTTAGATTTTGCCATTTTTTTTGCCATTAGATTTTGGTTACTCTGAGAGAGTGAGACTGATGATTTGGCATAACTCTCCCTCACTTCATTTCACACACAAGACATCACCCCTGATGTCACTGGTCTTCTTCAAAGACAAAGGACAAACAACATGTAGAAAACTAGTGTTTTCAGTAACCCCAAACATCTTTTCAGTGACATAAAATCTCACTCTCTAATGCTAGATAGTTGTAAGACATGAAATACTGTAAGTTCAAAAACATGGAAACTTCAAGTTTCACAAAGAACAAGCAAAAGATATATAGTTGGTGAATGTAGGCTGCATACAATATATTATCACTGCCAACTTGGCTTAATTACAGTGTGTCTGAGGTAGCCAATCCAGAAACCATCTAGTCAAATACTTTCATCTTAAAAATGAGGAAACTGAGATCCAGGAAAGTTCAGGAACTATCCCAAAATCATTGAGGTAGTCATGCAGCTAGAATAAAATATGTCTTGACTGTGGTACATTGGTGATACACATACTCTCTCCCCCTCACCCTCTTTCTCTCTCATTTTGAAAGAACTAGAAGAAATTATTTAAAATATGTGATGGATCTTCCATTGAGGATTTCTGAAAGGGCATGAATATGAAGAGCATAGTCTGAGGTTTGGTGCAATATGTTATGCATTAATGGAAGGTGTGCCCCTACCAGTGAGGTAACCTATCCATGAAATGCCAGTAGTCTTTGGTGAGTCTGTAGGATATCACACAATTTTGCTCTGGAGTCTTTGTTTTAGAAACATGAACCATCACTTATTTAGTAGAGCTGTAGTAATGAGTTTGGCACACAGGCAGTTCCCCTCCCTGACCCTTTGTGTTCCTGTCTCCATAGCTGCTCAGGGAAATGAGAAAACTTCATGAATTATGGATGACCAGAAGTATAAGATTCACAAGGAAACTTCACTTCCTATCTTTTAGCACCAGGATGTACTTCATAGCCTTTTCTCACATGATTTTCATTTCTAGTAGAATGAAATTGTTTTTACTGGGCATTAGAAGGGTGAAATTTCTAGACAAAAATGTAGGTTATAGACTAGATGGGAATCTTGCTCTGAAGTTAACAAGTTTCCTCTCTATTCAGCATGGAATAAGACTATGGAAGCCTTGGTTGTAGGCCACTATAAACTTCAAACTACACCTGATCTGTTGTATTCCCATATGAAGTGCCTAGCTGTTGCCTACATGTCCTTCCACAACTGATTTTCTCATTTTCCTCTCCCTATTCCATCCTGAAGATAGGCTGACTCTGACCAGGGGTATGATATGAGGGAGTTCCTGGTTTCAAGCCCTGTGTTTTTCTAAGATGTATACTTATTGCATAATCCAATCCCATAGCATGTGTTGCTCAGAAGGAGTGATCCATACATGTAGGAAGAGAATTGAATCTTGGAAAAATGACTTACAGGCTCACAATCACAATCACAAAGCTCTATAACCACTCAGCCATTGTCTCTTGAATCTTGGACTTTTTAAATATATACCCTATATTCCCCTTTAGGCTTTTTATAAAGAATATATACCCTATGGTCTTTAATCTCTCTCTCTCTCTCTCTCTCTCTCTCTCTCTCTCTCTCTCTCTCTCTCTCTCAATGAGGACATTAATTAAAACATTTGCTTCTGAGTAGGAGGTATGCATATGAAAGATATTTTGAAGGTTAAAATGACAATATGTGGCAACTGATTAGACATGTAGATGAATGAGTATGAAGAGTTTATGAAGATAATGAGATTGAAAGCCTCTGAGGATGATGGTGTCCTGGACAGAAATAGGAAAGCTGAGGAGAGGGCAGGGTCATGGTAAAGGAAAGAGAGAAATAATGAGTTCTGTTTTGAATATATTGAGTTTGAGCTGCCTACTGGGCCTTCAGTTCACAATGTCCAAAAGGTAGTCATTGATTTAAAGACTAGATCTCAAGGGAGAGATTAGAGCTAGATATAATCCATCTGGTAATCATCTGCATAAAGATGACAGTTGAACTTGTGGAAACTGATGAGATCCCATATTACAGAAAAAGATAAGAAGGCTCAGGACAGAACCCCACAATACTAGACCAATATTCTCTCTCTACTGAACTCAACTTTGTAACCAGGAAAAACCCAGACAAAGCAGTTAAGAAAAATCAATTGAAAAAAGAAACAAACATATTATCTTATAGTATATATAACATTCTGCTAGTATAGTCCTTAATCTCTTTATAGAGAGCAGGGAAATGGGCATCTTCATCTGTTCCTTGGAATAAAGATCACGTATTGCAAGTAATCTAAGTTTAGATGCCTATAGAGCTCTATTTGTAATCATAGTTTATATTATTCAATTGATTCTATGAAACTTCTCTTTTTGATGATTTAAATTTTAATTCATAATAATATTTTATGACTACAAAATTTTTAAAGATTTTGCAAAAGCTTGGAATACATGTATTGTTATTATTATCCTTGTTTTACAGCTGAAGAATCTGAGACTGAGAAAGGTTAACTTGCTTCTAGTCACATAACTTTTGAGTATCTGAGTTGAAATAAGAAGCCAGATTTTCCTGACTTCAAGTTTACTATTCTACTCACTATTGCAGGCTGCCTCTCTATTATCTTTACTGTCAGTAACATTGTTCATGTTTGAATTTAACTTCTCAGCATACTGCCACATATGTTCTCCTGCTCCTATGTCAGCTATCATGCTCATTTTATTAACTAGCTTGGCCACAATCTTAAGTCCTATCATTTATTCTCAACCTCCAAGTCAGAGTTGCCTAAAACCTGCTGTGGACTTGCCCCAGCTTGCCTTTTAAATGTGTTTGCTTCTCTTCTTTCTATTCATCTTGCTTTGGTCTCTAATTTATCCCTTTGTATGGCCTTTTCAAGCTCTTCCATATGTGTCTGTGGGGGTCATTTCCCCTTTGTCATGGAGACCTGCCAAGAGCACTTTTTTTTGGAGAATATTTGTGTCAGTTCCACTACTCAGACTTTCTAGTGGATGTTTCTACCCTGAGCCAGTTGACCAGCAGCTGGCCCAGGGGAATAGATGCCAAGAACATCTGGGTCTCCTTCAGACCCCAAAACAAACCATTGTTTGGTCCCATTCAACAAGAACATCTTTCTATTTTGAAAGCATTTGAAGGGGCAAAGAAACACATTGAACCAGACAAATATATGGGCTCTATGCATGGACACAAATATTTGTTTACTAGAACAAATGTTTGGCTTAACAAATGTTTATCAGCCACAACCTTGATATGAGAGCCTACTTGAAATGTACAGTAGTCTTGCCTTGCTCCCACCTTACTGTCTTGAATCTCATCCTAGTTCTCTTCTGAAGAACTACACTTCCATTTCTTCTGGGCCTATAATTCTTTGGGCTCTCTCTTTACTATGGATAACTTTTGCCTTTGTGTAAAGTAAGAACTAGAGATATATGCCAGGGTTCTAGACTTTTCCAGATGAAAAAGCAGGGAACAAAAACCCATAATTACCAATAGATACATCCCACAATTTCATATTGCCCATTTAATAAGGCCATAAAGTCACCAGCATTGAAACATCCCTACCCCTAAAGCTATACTCAGTGGCCCAAGTCTATGAGAATTTTCCCCCATACTAAATAGAGGTGATGGTCTAGCCTTTATAGGGGAATGTGTTCATTCCTTTGAAAAGGCCAAAGTCATTTCCAGTTTGGTTCTTATTTATCTGTTAAGCACATTCTGGAGATATGGATGAAGTGATGAGAAAATACAATTTGAAAGATAGAAAAAAATAACCCAGTAGTAATATATTTTATAGTTTGAAGAATATTTATCTCATAATTGTGAGTCACATCTCATGATGTGACTACAGGAATTTGTATTTGCTTCACAGATGAGGAACAAGCTCAAAATGGATAAATAACTGATCTACAGTCATAATTAGTGTCTTCTGATCCCATGTTAATTGTTCTTTTCAAAATACCTTATAACTGTCTCCAGTAGTGGCAAAAAAATGGCAAATTAATTTACTCCCACAGCAAAGATAATACTGCTATGCTCATCCTTTATCTAGCATCCAAGGCTATCTCTGATCATTCTGATCCATATATGACCACTTTATTCAGATAACTTTGGAGGGAGAAAGTGACACTGGTGACTTAGCATAGAAACCACCCCCCCCCACACACTTAAATCCAATTCATGTGCATGTCATGGTATTACCTCCCTAACTCATGATCTTCTTTGAAAAGAAAGACAAATCTCAATCAAGACCTAGGAAACTAGGGGGCAACCAAGGTGGAATGTTGGGTCTGGAGTCAGGAAGATGAATTTAAATGTGGTTTCAGACTCTAGGTGACCTTGGGCAAGTCACTTAATCTTTATTTGTCTCAGTTTCCCCAACTGTAAAATTGGAATGAATAATAACATCTATTTCCAAGGATTATTCTGAAGATCAAATGAGATAATATTTGTAGTGTTTAGCACATTGTAGGCACTATATAAATGCGTACTCTTATTATCCATAAGCAAAGAACTAGGCTAATTGCATCCAGGAAATAAATTCTCACCTTGGAGACTGGTACTTTCTTCCCAGAAAAGAAATCACAATTAAACTTGCTTATTTTGTTCTTGTCACTTTGTTGTTACAAGTGTGTGACTGTAGACATACCAAAAACAATAGGTACTGGGGGGGGGGGGGGGGAACGGGCATTTCCCTTGAATAGTTTTCAAGTAGACAGACAAAATATATTAAGGCAATTATGTTCTGAGACCAAGTCTTGACAGAACACAACAGTCTGAGACATAAATGGTATGTCCTCATCTGCTGAGAGGTGAGAGAGTCTATGGAGGCCCATTGTTCCATAACTAGCAGGCAGTCTCTGCTCTGACTAGCCTATTTCAGAATAGTTGATGTTTTGCTTTGGGGGACACAAGCATATCTTTCCTAGACTTTTGTATTTGTCCTCTGAGGGATGATCATCACATCCAAAAAACCACATGTGAGATTTGAATTGTACTTTTGAAAGCTTTTTGAATCTCATTTTGGCTTGTTAAATGATCAGACTTTGAAACATTTGAAGACGTAGCCAGCTCATCCTTTAAGATCAGCAAGAGGAAGTGAGGAAGATGGAATGGCTCAGGAATAGGCAGGTGAAGTGTAGAAGCTAATCACATCCCATCAAACTCCCTTGGATTTTCATCTTCAATCACATGTAATTAATAAGCTCTACCAATAGGTTAAACTACCTCCATATTTTGAAGAGAATTCACAAGATGGTGTTTCCTACAGTGGACTTTCTGGGGATTTCTCCTATTATATATAATAGTAACTTTATAAAACAGGCAGAAGGAGAGAGAAAAGTGAACAAAGTTCAAGTACAAGTTTGATTCTTGTCTAGTGATCTAGTGGGACACCTAAGTCATTCTGGGCATGTGCTGTTTGAATTTCCTTTTTGCTGTCATTTGACCAATTCTAATTTTGAAGGAGTCGTATTTCTTCAGTGTACTTTTCTTACCATTTAACCAATTGTGAATTTTAAGACATTATTTTCTTCAATATTTTTGTGCCTCTTTTACCAAGCTCTTATTACTCTCTTCATAGTTCTCTTGCATTATTCTACTTCTTTTCACCATTTCTACTCTGCCACTCGAATTTGATTTATAAATTTTTTTGCTGTCTTTTAAAATCTCTTACTTTAACTCTTCTCAGAATTATTGTTGGGCTTATGTCTAATGTGAATTTTCTTTGAGCCTTTGCTTGTATAAGATTTCACATCTTTGTCCTCTAAGTTTGTGTTTTGAGTTCTGTCAACATAGTAGCTTTTTGTAGTTTGATTCTTTTGTTATTATTGTTGTGGCTGTTTGCTCATTTTCCCAAGGTATTTTCTGGACTTTGGACTTGAGTTAGGTTCTGCTCACCTCTTAGAATAGGGGTGATGGCCTGATCTTCCAACTATTATATCCTGCTGCTTTCACAGTCAGGTCTGATGGCTTCTAAGTTTTCAGTTGCATCTAATGTGGTGTGACCTGGGGTGAGTTTTAGTCACTGCCATTCTGATCTGCATTCTGGTCCTTACCCAGGAAGAAATCTATTTCTTTATTATTGTGATATTCCTATCTACCTGGAACTATGTAATAAGCAATGGAGCTGTTAAAATGTACCTAGTCCTATGTCCAGTATTGACACAGGGGTTCCCTAGAATGTGACCAGATATTCTGTCATTTTAGCTTTCCTGGGCATCATGTGTTCCTGATGCTATCACTACTGCTACTGCTTCCAAGACCCACAACTTGTACCACTTCTGCCATACTCTAGCCACTCCCACTCCAGTGTTTGAGACCTTTCTTTTTTGTTCTCATAAGTTACCTTGGTGAGGAAAAATGACTCAGTGTAACTTTTTGTTGGTTATTCCTCTCAGATTCTTGTTTGATATAATTTTAAAAGTTCTTTAGAGGACTGTTAGGTGGGACCTTGACAATAATGTTTACCTTACTCCACCATCTTGTCTCTGCCCTGAAGTTTCCCTTGACAACAGGAACCGTTGTTGCTCTAGATGCCTTCTCCAGAAATTATGTCTTCCTCTCCTAGAGTGACCAATCTCAATATGATATTTATTACTAGATTAACTTAATAACCATCTTATTTTGATAGAATAAAATGGTGCCATGGGTAAGATGTTTAAGAACACGAATTCTTTCCTAATTTTCTTAAATTCCTATATTTAGTTGATTTCTCCTTTTTTAGCTCCTTTTTCAGTTTACTGAGCTGGCTATGAAGAACTTCTTCATTCTCTAACATTACTTTCTGGTTTATACCACTAAAACTGGAGAAGATAGGGTTCCTTTTACTAGGGCTCATTTCCGGTCATAATCCAGGTATATATAACATGACAACATCCATTGATGAACAGACCATGGTACCCTCCTGAATTGGCAGCTAGAATATCATGATCCAGAATTCCCATTCAGTGAAACCACTGAATGATCTCATGACCATGGGAAACTGCCCAAGAGAATCATTTCTGCTCATATACATCAGTCACTCATTGCCAATGG
The DNA here is from genome assembly GCF_037893015.1 of Macrotis lagotis. Lineage (NCBI taxonomy): Eukaryota > Metazoa > Chordata > Mammalia > Peramelemorphia > Peramelidae > Macrotis > Macrotis lagotis. The sequence goes on along the minus strand of NC_133658.1, from coordinate 159,331,538 downwards.
ATTGTCTTTGGACCACAGTGAAACTACTCCACTCATCATCTTGTTCAGCATCCCTACTTCATGGGCAGAGGAAGTTTAGGCCTAGAAAGATTGTGACCTACCCAAGGTTACACAGATATGACAGTCAAAATTTTAATGCATAACCTTTAACACTAAATTCGAGATGTTTCCAGTTCATTTCTACAACTGTTTTATAGATTCACAGAACCTAAGAGTACGAAGCATTCTGAAGCCACTTAATTCGTTTTTTACTTGAAGAGAAATTCCCTTCATAACATTCCAGAAAAGAAAATACGATGTTAAATAGCTTACTTGAGGAAATACAGTAATGTGTAACTCATTATCTGTTGAGACAGATTATACAACTTTTGAACATAATCTAATTTTCTGAATCTTCTAAATTGGTGGTTTTGCCCCATAGGGTTAAGTTTAATCTCTTCTCCAAATGACAGACCTTCAGATACTTCAAACTTGCTCCTGTGATTCAACTCTCTCCCTTCCTCCTCTCCTTTCCCCCCCTTCTCTCTCTCTCTCTCTCTCTCTCTCTCACACACACACACACACACACACACACACACACACACACACACACACACATACACACACACACACACAGAGACACACAGACACACAGACACACAGACACAATTTATACTCTAGCAGGTGTTGAGGAAGATACAACGTTTAGACTATAGCTCCCATTGGTACCAACTATACTTGTTTCACAACAAGCCTGAGAAGTAATTCATGAAAACAGTGTTGAAAATATCTTTCAAATAAGGAAACTGTATTTAAGAGAGGTTTGAATGATGGTTCCACATCAAGTTGGAGCTTCTGACACTAAAACTCATGCTTAGTTCTACTGCCATGAAATTTAATGGGGAAATGTGACAAATAGGCAAATAACCTCAATAAAAATAAATATAGATGTAGTAAATGTATAAATATGAAAAACTATAAATGTGTAAATAAATGTATAAATGTATGTACAGATATAAATGTAGCTGTAATATAAATGATGGGTACATAATCTAAATATTTTAGAAAAATGATATATGTATTAGTGGGACAGTAGGAAAAAATCCTGAAATCAGTTCCTTTCACTTAATCTTCTTCCTGTTACTTATTAGCTCTGTGCTTTTATTGTGGCCTGAAGGCTATTTATGGGCCAAAGACATATGGTGCATCTCAACTACTCAGTGCTGATGGATCCACATTGATTAACAATAGGGACATGATCCTAGAGAGACGGGCTGAACACTACCATAGTATTCATTATCAATTAATGCAGAAGCCATTGACCATTTACCTCAAGTTGAAGTCAATCAGTCCGTAGCTGAAGTTCCAATTGAAGAAGAGTTTTTTTGTTTTTGTTTTTTTGTTTTGCAAGGCAGTGGGGTTAAGTGCCCCAGGTCACACAGCTAGGTAATTATTAAGTCTCTGAGGTTAAATTTGAACTCAGGTCCTCCTGACTCCAGGGCCGATGCTTTATCTGCTGTGCCACCTAGCTGCCCCTGAAGAAGGGGTTTTTGAATGCCACAAGGGTCCTTTCAAGTGGCAAAGTACCTGATTCTATTCCAAATGAGATCTACAAGGTGGGGATCCATTGCTTATCCAAAAACTGACTGAAATTTTCCAGGTTATATGGCATGAAGAGATTATTCCCTCAAGAATTCAAGGATGCCTCCATTGTCCATGTCCATAAAGGTAAAGGGAATAAATAGATTGTCCTTTGACAATCCTAGGGGTATTTCTTTTTTAGTCATTGTTGGTAAGGTTCTTGCCAGAGTCCTTCTCAATAGACTGATCCTTCACCTGGAAGATGTTCTCAATCCAGTGTGGCTTCAGAAAGGGTTAAGTAACAGTAAATATGGTTTTTATTGCCCAACAATTCCAGGAAAAATTCCAGGAACAAAACAAAGGTCTGTATACAATGTTTGTAGATCTGACCTAGGCCTTTGTTACCATCAGTCATGAGGGTTTATGGAAAATTATGTCAAAATTAGATTGTCCAGAGAAGTTCATCAGTATTGTACATCAGTTCCATGATGGCATGCAGGTTCTGGATAGTTGATGATGCTCTCAAGATTTCCCAGTCACCAAGGGAGTGAAATAAGGATGTGTCCTTGCCCCCCCCCACTTTTTAGCAGGATGTTTTCAGCTTTGTTATCAAACACCTTCAATGAGAATGAACATGGCCTCAAGGTCAACTGCTGTACCCATAGCAAATTCTTCAACTTGAAAAGGTTATAAACCAAGACCAAAGTGGAGGGAGAACTCACACAGGGCAAGTACTCACAATGGGGTCAGAAGAAGTGATACAGGGACACCCTGAAGGTCTTGTTGAAGAACTTTAGAATTGACTGTACAGCATGGGAGACACTGGCACAGGACCACCCAGGATGGCTTGCTCTCATCAGTGAGGAGGTTGTATTCTATGAGGAATACAGAATTGAAGCAGCTCAAATGAAATGTGACATCTATAAGTTTAGAGTACCCACCCCAGGTGTTCACAAGCACTATTTAAATTTTGTTTATTTATTTAATGCAATGGGGTTAAGAGTGACTTGCCCAAGGTCACACAGCTAGGCAATTATCAAGTGTCTGAGGTCAAATCTGAACTCAGGTCCTCCTGACTCCAGGGCCAGTGCTCTATCTGCTGAGCCACCCAGCTGCCCCTCACATGGATTATTTGTGTCAGACCTGTGGTAGAGCATTCCTAGTTCATTTTGGTCTGATCAGTCATGGTCAGACACATAATAATTTGTCTTAAACATAGTGATGTCGTTTTAGTCTTCTTTGATAATGAAAGACAAGATCCATTAGTTGTGTGATTTTGTTCTAGTCCTTCACTAGTCACTTCACTCCTTTAGGTCTCAATTTTCTCTGTAAAAATAAGTGATATTTTATCTCAACTCTGTCACTGGTTAGTCATATAAACCTGATAAGATTTTATCCTCCTTTCTGGACTTCAATTCCCTCATCAGTGAAATGTAAGAGTCAAACTAGATTATCTTGAAGATCCCTTCTAACTTTTAAGACTATTGTCCTATAAGAGAGATGTAACCAAGGGACCATGTGAGTGGTCAGTAAAGATCTTTGAGTTGAGCTTTAAAGGATAATATGGAATTCAAGAGATAAAAAGGGGAGGTTTGATAACACAAAATTACATTAGGCACATATGAGGCTCCAATTTGATTATACTATAGCATCTAGGCTATTTGGTCACATGAAGCTGAATAAAAGATAGTGGGTAGAAATTACAAGAAACAAATTTGGACTTGATAGAAGAAAAAATTCCTAACAATTATAGCTATTCAAAACCAAAATGGGCTCCCTCATGAGTAGCTCCCCTTCATTGGGAGCATTCAAACAAAAACTGGATGACCAATTACCCATAGTGATGTAGAGAAGATTCTTTTTCAGGTATGGGCTGGATGAGATAGCCATCAAGGTTCCTTCTAGCTATGAGGTTCTGTGGTTTTGTATTTGAGTGAGTGGTTTGCTATAAAGCTGGCAAGGTGAGATGTCCCTAGATTGTGTAGTGCTTTGAAGTTAGGATTAGGGATTTGAACTTTATTCTTAAGGCAGAAAGGAGACAGAGCTTCTCAGCAAAAATGTATATTATTAGAACCTGCGTTAAAAAAAACACTGATCTGGTAGCCATTCAAAGGATAGAATGGAGGGGAAAGAGATGGAGGTAAGAAGACCCATTAAAAGTTTATAGGTAGGCTATAATTAGCATCTTACTAGGTCAGTAGCAATGGGAATTTTGTTAGTCGAGTCATTTCAGTCATGTCCAATTCTTCATGACCCCATTTGGGGTTTTCTTGAAAAAGATATTGTAATGTTTTGCCATTTTCTTCTCCAGCTTATTTTAAAGATGAGGAAACTGTCCAAAGTCACATAGTAAGTATTGAGGTCACATTTGAATTAATGAAGTCTTCCTGATTTTAGGTCCAGTACGCTATCTTCCAGGTCATCTCATTGCACAGCAATGGAAATAGGAAAGAAGATAGACATATTAAATGAGATAATACATAGCACATTAAAAACTTTAAATTGCTATATAATTTTTATTATTGTTTCTATTATTATTACTATTAGAAGATAAAATTGACACATTTTTATTGATTAGATATGAAATGTAAAAGATTGCAGAGAGTCCAGAAAATAACAACACCAAGGCTTTGAATATAGAATATTGGGTGAATGGTAGTAATACTGACACAAATAATGAAATCAAAAGTAGCAGCAGGTTTGGAGAGGAGACAGACAGGTAACCAGCTTAGTTTGAGATGCCAGTGAGACATAGGGATGAATATGTCCTATTGACAGTTGCAGATGTGAATCTTTATCGAGATATTGAGAGAGAGAGAGAGAGAGAGAGAGAGAGAGAGAGAGAGAGAGAGAGAGAGAGAGAGACTAGGGCTATAGATACACACATCTGGGAGTCATCTTCATGGAGAAATTGTTGAAGCTATATGTATATCAGGGGAGAACTTAAAGCCTGGAAAGAAATGAGATTGTCAAGGTACAGGGTGTGGAGAGAGAAGAAAATAAGAATTAAAACATTTGAGAATACTCACTTCAAGGGGTCAGAAAGAATAGTAGACCAACATGCTCTTTCACCCACTTCCCAATTTTGCTAAGGTCCTCAAGCATGTCCAGACTTCTCAATTTAGAAACCACACGACAAAAGCTCTAATCTGTTTTTACAGAGATTTGATCCTTGACCTGAATTTTGTTTTTCAAAATATTCTTTCTCTTTTAAAGATTTTTTTTATTATATTCCTCCCTGTTCAAGATATCAATGAGATAGGTAGCTACACTAAATATAAGTTAATGGGAGAGAAGGGAAGGAAGAAAAGAGAGGAATAGTTAACCACTAGAATTATTAAAATAGCTTATCTAGCTCAATAGACATGTCTGGCAAACCTGACCTGCAGGAAATTTAACTCTGTCCATTAAAGTAATTGCAAATTTTACTGAATGAGACTCCAAAAGTCACTATGTGTTTTGAAGACTGTTTGCCACATGGATGAAGAAATCATTTCTGAAAAGAGAGTAGCTGGTGTTGTTAAAAAAGGATAGGCTTATCCAGACTTATCCTTCTACTCAAGCTTTCAACATGGACCATTAGGATAACAACTGAGGATTAAAGGCTCTGTATTCAATCAAGTTCATTGGGTGTTGGCCATCTTATTGACAGCAGCATGCATGAAGGCAGGCATAAAAGGAAGCACACTAATAGTAATAATCGTAATTTCTGGTTGGTTTCTGTCTTTTTTAAAAGACTCTGGCAGAGAATGTGCATTGCAGGAATGACATTCATAATGGGATCCTGTCACTGGGAGAGATCTCACACTTGGTAATAGCTATACAGGAAGGAAGGAACATCATCTGGAGGTCAGGAAAGCCACGTTTTGTTTTTCCCCCACCTTTAGCCAGACCAAAGACCTGCTCCAAGGCAGCCAGGTTCCTGGTGAGTTAGGTGCCTCTTTGATATGATCAGCAACTCTAGGAAGGCTTTCCTGGACCCCAAATAGTTCCCCAACAAACCAACCATTGGTACCTAAAATTCTGTCATATGGGAATGATTTCAAGGATTCAGAGTTCAACCCATCCTAACTCAAATTATTTCCCCAATCTGCTTTCCAGGTACTTAGAGCACTTCACCTGGAGACAGTGGATCTTCCAAGTGATAGCTCTTCTGATACTTGAAGACAAGTATCATATCCCTTCTCTGGGTTAAAAAAAAAGACATACCAGTTTTTTCAACTAATTCTCATGACATGTACTCCATATGGTATGGATGAGGATGATATATCATTGTGGCTGACCTCCAAAATAGTACTTAATAATCATTTACTTGATTTTAAATTTGTTCTATCAAAATCCTAGAATTCTATGGTTTTGAGGAACATTAAGTTATAGCTGTTCCAACCTCATCATTTTAAAAATGAGGAAACTGAAGCCCAGAGATTAGAAGTTATTTGCTCAAGTTCACCCAACTTGAAAGTGGAAGAACCAAGACTGGGACCCAGGTTTCTTGGTTCCCCAATCTTCTCGTACTTCAATTATATCACCCCAATTCTTTCTAGAAGGCATGAAAACATGGTCTCTGAGAAATGCTATTACATCGTCACAGATTAGTTTAGCACTTTCCTGGGAGAGCAGCTCTAGAGTCTATCTCTTTCCTCTATAGAATAAAGTGTGAATTCCATTTGACACTTAAAGTCCCTCACAATCTGGCTCCAGTCTACATTTCTAGATTTTAGGTATATTACTCTTATTTATGTACTCTCTGGACAAAATGACTTGTCTGCTATTAAATGTATTTTTCATTCTGTTGGATAAGGGTGCAGATTAAGTTTGAAGTGGCAAGGCAGCCAGAAAGAACATGTCAGGGAGTTAACATATGTGTAATGACTGGATAATGGCATATGAAATATGATAGAATACTATTAAAAGGGATCATTTCTGAGAATTCTGTGAAAACTTTTATGAATTGATGCAAAATGAAATAAGCAGAATCAAGAGAATGACAATAACTTTTTTAAAACAATTTTTGAAAGACTTAGGAATTGATCAACCCCATGACCAAATACAGTTCCAGAGGACTTATAATGAATGGCCATTGTTTAAATTGTTTTTGCTTTATCAAATAAGTTTGTGATGAGTTTGTTTTTCTTTCTCAATGGAAGAATAGGAGAGGCGGGAGGGAAAGAATTCAGAGCTGAAAATAAAATGGGTTTTTGAAAATAAGTGAAACATTCCTGGAGAAACTGGCATGGTAGAATGACCCATATAAGTGAGGGGCCTTTACCAATTAGGATCTCAAGGGTCACAAGAGGGGACTAGATGTGAAAGGATAAAATCCTTAGGGGTATGGTTTCTGGTCCTGGAAGCTAAGTGATTATTGAAAAAATAGTTTGGGTTTTTTTTCACATAAGAGAAAGTTTTAATGAGGGACAAGAAAAAAGAAATGGAAGAAGGACAAATGGGGTTCAATTTTACCTTGGATCAAATAAGAGCACTGGATATTTAGTGAGGACAGCAAATTCATAGGAAGCAAGAATGCGAGTATATTACAAAGAAGTAGGCAAGCACCTGAGACAAATTTCAGCTACTTCCTACATTGTATTGTCAGAGTGCCAGACTATGATGAGGGCTGTGTGATGGAGAAGGTCAGAGTAAATGTATGGGTGGATCTTAACCACATTTGGTGGGCCGGATGATGCTTTTCTTAAAATGTCTAAATATGGTCATGTTGTTGTTGTTTCAAACAGACCATAACATTTGTAGAACCTGAGAAGGAAAGCCAGTGATAAGATGTTCCAGTTCATGGTAGGCTAACCAGGGTTGAGTAACATCAGTTCTCATGACTTATGTTTGGATAGGCACTTATGTGTTTACATAGTGCTTAAAGGTTTATAAAGCATTTTCTTTATAACATCCCATGGAGACAAGTAGTGCAAGTATAAATATCTTTTTTTTAGAGATGAAGAACTGAAGCCCAGAGAGGTGAAATTATTTCAATACAGTCATACAATTCAAGCGTGTGACTAGAAGTAGAGTTGGGATTTCAACTTTCAGGTCTCCTGACTTCAGGTTCAGTGGTCATTCCATTATACCATAACAGGCTAATTCTAAAGTGCAGTAATTCATCGATGGGGCAATAGCAGTGAGCAAACAGATACCAAAGAAGGATGTTGAAATGAGCAAGAAAATCTCAATTCCTCTCATATTGAACTTCAAAAATTCCATTTGCCCCCTCATTTCAAATACACATACACCTAATTGAATAGTTGGCAGTCATCAAAATTAGAGCAGAAGGGAGAAATCTCTTTGGATCACTAAAAAAATACCCAAACTCTTTTAGCATGTATGCCCCTTGGAGTTTGGGGTGAACACATGACATTTTGTTTTTCCCAGTAGCAATCACCATCATCATCATCATCATCATCATCATCAAGACCTTTGTCCTGGCTTCATCAATTCTCTGATCTATCCCTATTAACCAGTCTTTTTATCTTCCCCTTCCAAACCCATTCCTATTTCAAGTCCCTCTATTTCTCTTTTACTGTTCTTCCAGTTTCATAACTCTAGATTCATCTTCAACTCTTTCCTCTTCTTCAGCTCCATTCCTTGATTCTGCCTTCACAATATCTCTTGCATCTCTCCACTCACATGACTACAACTCTAGTCCAAACCTCTAACACTTATCATTTTACCTATTACAATAGAACCACAATTGATTTCTCTGCTTCCATTGTCTCTTCTCTCCAATTTATCTTCCACAAAATTTCTAAAGTAATCTGCTTAAAGCACAGGTCTGACCTTGCCACTCTCCTTACTTGAGAATCCTCAGTGGCTCCATATTGCCTATGCTGCAGCTAGATAGCACAGTGGATAGACCACTAGCCTTGAATTCAGTAGTACGGGAGTTCAAATTCAGCCTCAGACAATTGACTCTTACTCGTTGTGTGACCTTGGGCAAATTATTTAACCCTGATTGCCTCGAATCCAGGGCCATCTCTGGTCATCCTGATTCATATCTGGCCATTGGACTCCAGATGGCTCTGGAGGAGAATGTGAGGCTGGTCATATAGCATAGCAGCCTCTCACTCAAATGCAATTCATATGCTTGTCATGACATCACCTTCCCTTATGATATGGTTGGTCTTCTTCAAGAATGAAGGACAGACATCATTGCCTTTAGGGGAAAAACACAAATTCCCTTTTCTACTTGACTCCTTCCTACTTTCCAGAACTATTTCACATTGTTTCTATTTACTCACTGTTTTCCAGGTAAAGTGTCCTATTTTCACTATTCCCTCAACTTGTCATTCCATCCTCTGTGCCTAGATCTTTGTAAAAATTGTAATCTCTCTCCTCTCTTCCACCTCTTAGAATTTTTTTTGTTTCCTTCAGGATTCAATTAATGTGACTCCTCCAATGGGAAGCCTTTTCTTATTTTTCACAGTTGAGTTTTATCCCTTCTGAAAATAGATTATATTTCTTTCTGTATACATATTGGATTCTCCTAATAGAATGTAATCTCCTTGAACATAGGGGCTGTTTTCACTTTTATCTTTGTATTCCCTTGACCATGGCAGACATATGATAAATGCCTAGGCATCTAGATAACACAAAGGATGAGAGCTGATCCTAGAGTCAGAGATATCTAAGTTTCTCTGTGTTCAATTCTGACTTCAGACACTAGCATATGGCTTTAAATTTAGCCCCATTTGCCTCAGTTTCCTCATCTATAAAATGAGTTAGAGGAATTGCAAGTCACTCTGGACACAACTGAAATAATTAAACAACAATACAAATAAATGTTTATTGAATTGAATCACATAATTATATCTCCTTGGTTTTTTTTGGCAATTATTGGTGACTGGTCATTTTATTTCCTGACCTTACTTCCTGAGTATTCTTGGGTGAATGACTTTTTCATCTGCACAATAAGGGAATTAGACTAGATAATCTCTAAGATCTTTTTGAGTACTAACAAACTATGATGTATATGAATACTAATAGCTCTTCTAGATACATCTGTACTGGAAATCTTCAGCAAATCATTATTTACATTAATTTTCCACATGTAATGTTTAGATTACAGTCTTCTTTTCCTTTTAAAATATGCATTCCTTTCAATCTATGTGTTACCTGTCCTTAGCATGCTAAAGTAGAATATTGACTGAGCAACAAAGAAGCTTGAGATACTTATCAGAATCCAAATTCATGTCCCTGGTGACCTGTTCTAAAATCCAACCAATGGCAGGGACAAACCAATTTGGGAAGTATTTTTAAGTTTCTTGGGCTTTTTTTATTTGTTTTTGTGGTGACTTCTTCCTCTTATTCTCTCTAAAAATCTGTGTCCTATGTTATTAGAACAGCAATATCACATAGTTGGAGAGTACTTGACCTGGAGTCAGGAAGACATTCCTGACTTCAAATCGACTCTTCCTAGAGGGATGATGCTGGATAACTCATTTAAGTTCTTCCAGCTTAGTTTTGTCATTTATAAAACTGGAAAAATGATAACTTTAACATTTATCTCCTAGTGTTGTTATATAGATCAAATGAGATAATTCATGTAAAGTATTTGAAAAATGTTAAAGTTCTAGGTTAATGTCAGTGACTATTATACTGTGCAAACAAAATCAATTCAATTCACTTAACTTTTAGTGATATCTGCTATGTGTGTGGAACATGATATCAGGCCCTGAGGAGGACAGAAAGATACACAGAAAGATTATAGTCTCTGTTTTTATGGAGTTTATAATCTATTAGAAGTACCATGATGTAATAGAGATTGTAGGACTAAGAATCAGAAAAGTTGAATTTGAATCCTAGTATGTCTCTGAGCAAATCATTTATCCTCAACTTTCTCATCTATAAAATGGGGTGAGGCTCCTTGCATTTTCTTGACTCAGTAGAGAGGAAAAAGCTTTGCTAATCTTAAGAGACTATGGAAATATGGGTTGTTATTAGTGCTAGTAGAAAGATGGGGAAAGGACACATATACAAATTATAAGGTGATAAATATCTAAGTGTCCAAAAGAAGTGCTATTAAAAAATAGAAGAAAAGAAAATAAAGCTGATCTGGTAGAACTGCATGGAGAAGGACCATGCTAGATCCAGGAAAGGGCCTGAATAAAAGACCAAAGGCAGAATAGACCTGAATTGAGTTTAATAGAAAAAAAAAATTCATTCAGCTGACATGTGATGGATAGAGAGAGGGAATAGTGGAGATATAGCTCAAAAGAAATTTTGCTGATGAGGAAACTGAGACCCAGAAAGGAGAAAGTGCTTGCTCGGTGTTATAGCTAACTAATGGCAGGGCTAAGATTACATTCAGTTTTCCTCCTTCTTAGGGCATTTTGGAATCATAAGTACTAGGTTTGAGTACAGACTTTATCCGAGGAAGTGAACAAGTAACTTTTCTCTCTAATTTGTAAAATAAAAGGGTTGTCCTAAATGATCTCCAAAGTCTCTTTCAGCTTTCCCATTAGCTAACATAGACCTTAATCTTATTGCCTGCATATTTGTCCAAAAGCAGGCACTTGCTTTGTAAGTTTTCCTGATAATCTTTCAGACTTCTGTTGGACTACCATTCAGGTTCCATTTGACAAATTCCCATTTTGTTCCTTTAGACACAACCTAGTTTCCTGTTTTGTTTATTTTACTTTGTTCTTATGCATTGTGGTGGCAACCTGCTTCTCTAAGAGATAGCAAGATTGTCCTCAGGTTTCTAGTGACTGTTGGTTGTTCAGAGTTTCTCGGCAGAAGGTTCCCCACTTCTTTTTCTGTAAAACAAGACAGAAATATATTCAAGACTGCTGTGAAATGATGTGATCAAATCATATAAGCACAAATGGTATGCATGTGGTAAGTGGTCAACCACAGCTGTGACTTGAAGTCATTTCATTTTTTCTTGACATAGAGAAGACAACTGTATTAAGCTGTAGAAGAAGGAGGAAGGAGAAAACCATAAGCCAGCAAACATTTTTAGGGTGCTTGGGAATTGCCTAATTGAGCAGAAAGTAGATTTACAGGGGAGCATGTGGATAGCCAGGGGTGCTCTCATGTTACCAGGGAAATTGAGTCCTTCCACAAAAAAAAAAAATAGACTTACCTGTGGGCTTGTGCAAATCCTGCATTGAGAAATTGAATAAAATGGGAGTGGAAGAATGAGATGGAACCAAGAGAAAATGGGGTTTGTTCATTAAAAAATAAGATTTAATTTAAAAAAGTAAAAGAAAACATAATGTATATTTGCTAACCATATCATTTCTTATACTTTGATTCTTTTTAATTATATAAATATTTTATTTATTTTCCATTTACATACAATGGTAGTTTCTACCATTTTTGCAAGGCTTTGAATTTTATAATTTTTTTCTCCCTACCTCCTTCTCCTCCCCTCCCCAGTAGAAGGCAATCTGATAGTCTTTGCATTTGTGTCCATGATATGCATAGATCAAAATTGAATGTGTTGAGAGAAGAAACAGATCCAAAAGGAAGAAAGAAAACAGATATAGAAAAATTATGCAGTATATAAGAAAACTTTTGAAATTTGAAGATAATAATCTTTGATCTTTGTTTAAACTCCACAATTTCTTCTCTTGATACAGATGGTATTCTCTATCACAGATCTCCTAAAATTGCCCCTGATCACTGCAGTGTTGGAGTAACAAGTCCATCAAGGTTAATCATCACCCCATGTTGTTGTTAAGGTGTATAATGTTCTTCTGGTTCTGCTCTCCTCACTCAACATCAATTCATGCATGTCTTTCCAGGCTTTTCTGAAATCCCATCCCTCATGATTTCTTAAGGAATAATAGGGTTACTTCATATATACATATGTGTTTGAATTAATACATATATATATATACATATATATATGTAAATATATATATATATATATATATATATATATATCACAGTTTGTTCAGCTATTCCCCAATTGATGGGCATCCCCTCAATTTCCAATTCTTTGCTACTACAAGCAGAGCTGCTATGACTATTTTTGTACATGTGGGATTTTTGCCCTTTTTCTAGACCCAAGTGTGAATCAAAGGATATGCACATTTTTATTGCCCTTTGGGAATAATTCCAAATTGCTCTCCAGAAAGATTGGATGTGTTCACAGCTCCACCAGCAATGCATTAGTATGTCAGATTTCCCACATTCCCTCCAAGATTGGTCATTATCCTTCCTGGTCATATTGACCAATCTGAAAGGTGTGAGGTGGTACCTCAGAGATGTTTTAATTTGCATTTTTTCTAATCAAAAATGATCTAGAACAGTTTTCATGACTATAGATAGCTTTGATTACCTCATCTGAGAATAGCCACTTTGATTCTTTATAATCAAATCTTCTCTATCATTCCTCCTTTGCAAACATCTTTGGATTTACTTTTTCCTCTCTAGTATGATGACCCCAATCCTTGTCTTGAACTTATTTAACTATGGTTGGATACAAGTATACAAGAGTAATAGCTTCTTAATGGTCTTCTTGCCTATGGTATTTCCCCCACACACACACACACATCTGCACATTGCCAGATTAATCTTTATAAAATATGACTTTCATCTAACATCTAAGGGCCCCCCAAACTGACTCCAGTCTAACTTCTATAGTTTACATTATTTTCCCCATTATTTCCCTGTATATGGTATATAATGAAACTGGACAAATAGCATTTCCTCCATTGTCTTCCCACAGCCTCTTGTCTTCCACATATATTAACAAAGGCCATTACTACATCTCCCAATCTCTGTAATTCAATCAATACCTCCCCTAATCACTACCTTTAAAAATCTTTTTATTTCAAGGTCCTGGGGTCTTCATTCTTTCCCACATTCTCTCAATGAAAAATCTTCTCTTCCACCTCAAATTTTCATAACTTTGAAGGCAATGATTGTGTTTTCTTTCTTAAAAACTACTCCTCCAGGGGTGGCTAGGTGGCACAATGGACAGAGCACTGGCCCTGGAGTCAGGAATACCTGAGTTCAAATCCAGCCTCAGACACCTAATAATTACCTAGCTGTGTGGCATTAGGCAAGCCACTTAACCCCATTGCCTTGCAAAAAATATCTCAAAAAACAAAAAACAAAAAAAAACCCTAATTAAAAAAACTACTCCTCCAGAGTTTAAAAAAAATTTGTTGAACCAAAATTGAATTGAAGGTCACCACCCTGCTCAAATGTCTATGATGGCTCCCTATTGGTAATTGCAAGCCCATACTCATCTGTTTAACCTTCAAGGCCATCTGTCAGGAGATTGAAACACTGAAGTGCTGAATTTCTATGTGCAAGGGAAGATGTCTTCCTCATTCTGCTAATTCAAAGGAGTAGATGAGGAAGAGAGTTGTTTATTACAGGTTGTGGAAGATTTACTCTGCATAACAAAAGATAGGACATATGAAGCCAAAGTGGGTGCACAAAGTGCCAAAACACTGTAAAAGTGGCTGTGGCTGTGGTGGATTATTCATTTCAACATGGGAAAAGTAAAGAAGGAGCAAAGATCTGGTGAGGTACAATGGGGTTGGCAAAGTCACTTACCATATGAGATATGGAATTTATCTAGTTATGAGTTGGTACTCCCCTCTGACAAGAGTAGTTACCAATATAGGTGAGCAGTGATGAGAACTATAAAGTATGATTTGGCTGAATTATGACAGAGAGTTGATCATGTCTCCAATTTCTATTTTCAAATGAGAGTGCCTTTGTGGAAAACTGGTTGACCTAATAGTTGCTCCACAAATAATATGGAGGTAGCTCTTTTGGGGTGGGTTGATAATAAAAATAGTTGACATTTTATAGTATTTTAATGGCAAAGTATTTTTCTAACATTAACGCATTTGAGCCTCACAACAATTTCAGTTAGAAGATAGGATCTATAGCTATTTCCCTACTTTACAGACTCCCTACTTAGAGATTTCCTACTGGAAGCAAACCAAGAAATTACTCATATTCGTAGCCAGTAAGTATGAGAGGCAAGATTTGAACCAAAGTCTTCCTAATTTCAGGTCCAGTACTTTAATAACCCTTACCTCATAGGAGTTGTAAAATTCAAATGAAATATTTGTGAAGTACTAAGCAATGAAGTACTTCATTGCTTAGTAAACAGTAAATACTTAATAAATTCCTGTTTCCCTCCCACCTCCCCTAATCTCCCCTCTAGGGCAGCTAGATGGTGCAGTGGCCTTGGAACCAAGAGGATGTTTGAATCCAGTCTCAAACACTTGCCACTTACAAGATGTGTGACCTTGGGCAAGTCACTTAACCCTGATTGCCTCCCATCCAGGGTCATCTCCTGTAATCCTGATTCAGATCTGGCCATTGGACTCAGATAGCTCTGGAGGAGAAAGTGAGGTTGGTGACTTAGCACAGCCCCCCCCACTCAGATCCAATTCATGTGCTTATCATGACATCACCTCCCTGATGTTGTGGTCTTCTTCAAAAATGAAGGACATACATTATGATTGTGATTATTATAATAATCTCCTCTCTATCTCTTCTCTTGGGTCCATGCTACTCCTAGAGATAGCATAGACCTAGGGGAAGAGTTATAGCAGTTCTAAATCCTCATTGCTAGAATAATGACTTAACAAGGGAACATAGAAGATAGAAGGGAACAAGCATGTATTAAGTACCTACTATGTACCAGACACTCTCTTAGACACTTTCACAGATTATTATCTCATTTGATCCTGAGGCAATGTCATACTGGATGTACTCTTTATCTTAACCATAACAGTTACTCCATAGAACCTAAGGATCCTGTTTCTATCTATTTTTAAAAACAAACATGAGGACACCTTAGTTTACTGAAGTTTTACTAAAATCATTCCTAGGACATCTTTAATCTGGAAAGGATGACTTTCATGACTGGGAAACTAAGAAGACCTGGCTTTGATTGATTGATATCTTTGATGGATGGAGGAAGGAAGTGTTTCATTTGGAGATTATTAAATCTTTGAGCCAGATTACTACTCCCATGTAGGGAACAGAATGCTGTAACTTCTATCTTAAATTTATAACAAGAAAAAAGATTCTGGCTTGTACCTATTTATGATTTTCAAAAGTTAAGAAACATTTTGGGATGTTAAGAGTGAAGGATTTTTCAATGGGAACATTCTTCTTCCAATAATGTGGAAGATTCACATGATACATTTGTCCAATTAAGTTATAAACTGAAATACCAAAAAAAGAGTATCAAGCAATAAGAAACAAAAAGGACTAGGCGAAGACAACCAAGTCTTGAGCCCCTGTGACCTGGGAACAAGCTAGCAATGGCAAGCCATTGAAGATCCACAATATAGGAAGGTTTGTGCTTTTGCTGGATCCAAGGTTGATTGACTTGTTGATTTTGGTGGTTCCAGGGACCAAGATAGGAAAGGAGCTTTGTCAAGAAGGGAAGGCAGTAGAATTGCTGTAGCCGAATTATATTAGGCTCCAGTGGGCTTATGTGAGTAGCTGAGTCATATGACCCAAAGGCAGATAGCAATATCTGACAAGAATACTGGACCTGAGTAACTTGAAATGGGAACAGAGTACAGAGGCCGCTTCTGACTCAGACTAGTTATGTGACTCTGGTCAAGTCACATAACTTTTTCATGCCTCATCTGGAGAATGAGAAGGTTAGACTGGATACCTATGAGATATCTCTCAGTTCTAAATCCCTGATTCTATGAGGAAATTCAGACTGTGATAGGCAACAAGAACAATAGAACTAGATTGTCATGGGAGAAATGGTAGAATTTGCAGACTCACTGCTAGGAGGAGGTTGCTGGCATGAAGTAAAAGAAGTGGTTATGAGAGACCAAGTTCTGAAGAAAATTCAGTGGTAGAAGAGGCTGTGTTTATGGTAGGTGTTGCTTGTCAGCGTGAGAGCTATGAGTAGTTAGAGGAAACAGCAAGCATGAGAGAAACCTGCCTTGGATTTTGTTCCCCTGTATGGTCATCCTGGTGTTGGAAGGTGAACTCATGAGTGCACATCTCAAGGAAAGTCTGTGGTTTCTTTGTTAGAACCCTCCAATCATGCAACACAGTCACATGCACAGAGTGCCCCTGGTCACCTTATTCCCCAGTGACACTATCTGCCCAAAACATAACAAGGAGGGCCTCAAAAAAAATACAAGATTAAGATATGTTATCTAAAACAAAATCTGATTTTACAGAGCTATCACTGTTCTGTCAGTGCTGGTAAATAGGCAGTGTAGTGGGGGGTGGAGGGTGGGGACTAGACAGGTCCTTCCTTCCCAGAGTCTGACTCAGATCAAGGTTTAATGCACAGGTACCGAGTTACACAGGCTTTCATTTAACCCTCAATCTACAAACTCACTTTTCTTACTCTTGCCACAATCCCAGTCTCAAACCTTTCTCATTATTGCCCTAATCAAACCAAATGCTTTCCTTAGCAACAGCCTTGACTTTCCATCCAAGCTCCTTTTCCACTCCCAAGCTAGTCTTTCAATCTCCAAAGACTGACACCAGACCTAAGAGAACTTCTGATACCTAAGCAGATTCTTTTTTTTTTAGTTTTTGCAAGGCAATGAGGTTAAGTAACTTGCTCAAGGTCACACAACTAGGTAGGTTATTAAATGTCTGAGGCCGGATTTAAACTCAGGTCCTCCTGACTCCAGGACAGATGCTCTATCCACTGTGCCACCTAGCCACCCAATCTTTAGTAGACTCTTGTATATCAAACATCTGCTTCCTTCTGCAGCCTTATTGCTGCTCCTCCTTTTCCAATTCCCCTATAGGCAGCATACCCATCTCCTGACACTCTCCTAGTTTATACTAGTATAGAGACCACAGCAGTGATTGCAGTGGTAAGATTAGATTCTGTTTGAATCATGGCTTGCAGATGACCTAGTTTTTAGTTCTTTTTCCCCAAAGGAGAATGATTGGGGTGAAGAGATACAAGACAATCTTCTTTTCCATTGTTACCCAGTTCAGACACTAAATTCTACCTCTACTTGCCCCTGCCATGCTCTTCTCACATCTATAGTTTTGGCTGCAATAGCAATAACAGTTGGCATTAATGGAGTAGTATTTAAGGTTTACTAAGTACTTTACTCATCTCATTTGAATCTTCACAATAGAAATTGGGAGGTAGATACTCCAGCTATTCTTATCCTCATTTTTACAGATGAGGAAATGCAGGACTGAAACCTAGGTCTTCCTGATTCCAAATATATGTATTTATATTATACGTACATACATATGTATTCATAAGTGTGGATGTTTTTAAAAATGTTTTATGCCAATGTACATTTTATATTGTACAATTTTACATAAAATTGGGAAGTTTACAGAGATGAGAAATAAAGGAAATCAAAATGTCAACAAAAACTGAGAGTTAAATAAACATCAGTGATAATAGTTCTAGCAACAAAAGTCAATAACAGAAACAATACCAGTATGGCAAGAGATATCTCTACTAGAAGTTTGCTTCTGGTCATAGCATAAATATTATTAGATAGATGGAACTTTACCTTGAGCTGCTGAGATGGCTGGTCCAAGTAACTGTACTTTGGGGCAATAGGAGTTGCAATTTCAATTGACTAAATACTGTCCCTCTTAGTTTTCCCATCCTGGGCAGCTACTTCACCCAGTGTCCTATTGTTATAGTTCTAATGCCTCCAGCAGTTTCTCCATCCCAGCCCCAATGGGGAGGAAGACTTTGTTTTTGGTGTGATTATATCTATAGTCTGGCTATTTGCTAGCTTGAAGAACTATTTTTATTCTGGGTGAAAACATTTCTAATTAGAACTTTTACTCCATATACTGTCTGTTAATTATCATTTTTAAAAGGAGTTAAATGCAGTAAATTTGACAACAAAGTTCTCATATTATTTTTAGGTTTTTGCAAGGCAAATGGGGTTAAATGGCTTGCCCAAGACCACACAGCTAGGTAATTATTAAGTGTCTGAGGTCAGATTTGAACTCAGGTATTCCTGACTCAGGGCCAGTGCTCTATCCACTGTGCCATCTAGCTGCCCAAAGTTCTCATATTTTAAATGAGGATGTATTTAAGTCATTCTTTTCAGGACTTTGTTTTAGCTACATAAGTGAAGGCAAAAATGATGATAAAGTATCTTACATGATGAGATTATTTTATCTAATATTTTCCCAATCATAAGACATATTTTTCCAGTTTTATTATGAATTTGACAAATATCAACATATAAAATCATTTCCATATATCAAGGAGAGAAAAAGAATTGCACATGAAACTATGAGGATCAATTACATGACTTGGTTTTTTGAAAGTATATAATAAATCTAATGTGGTAATTCCAATCTAATCTGCTTATCTGGGTCTCTGACCTTCCTTCTGCTCTTTTCTTTATTTTTCATCAATGTTTTATTATGTTCATTTAACAAATAACAATAGCCAAATAAAACAGAGCCATTCTCATTCTGTGCCTCCCACACTTTAATCACTTTTTTTTTTGAGAGGAAGGAGGAATGATTCATCATTCCTCTTCTGGAGTTGTTTGTACATTGAATTGATCAAAATTCTTAAATATTTTTTAAGTTCTTTTCCTTTACAATATTGTAGTTATTGCATAAATTGTTTTGGGGGTTCTATTTAACTTATTCTGCATCAGATCACATAAATTTTCTAGATTTTTCTGAATTGTCCATTTCATCTTTTTTATGGGACAATGATGTTCAATGGTATTCATATTTTTAATTTGCTTAGCCACTCTCAAATTAATGGACACCTTTGTTTCCAGTTCATTGTTATAACAAAAAAAAAAATATTCTTATAGATACATATGGGTCCTTTGGAATTGCTGGGTCAATGGGTATGGATGGTTTAGTGACTTTTGGGATATAGTTCCAAATTGCTTTGTCTAACAGTTCGGCCAATTCAAAACTCCACCAGCACTGTATTAGTGTGTCTGGCTTCCCATAACTTCTCAATTATCATTTTCCTTTTTTTGATAAGACATTCATAGCAAGTAGCCATATCTTTCTCATTATTGTTTGAGAACAGATCTGGAAATGAATTTTATTAATTATCTTTAAAGGGTTTACTATAGGAATTCCACCAATATTTTGTTTAAAGAAAAATGTTCTCCTACTGAAGAACATTCAAGCACCACTGTTTTCGTTGTTTCATCTATGAAAGTCCCAGTTAGAAGGTTTTTAAAAGTTCTTAAGTCAGGAACTATTTTTAATACTAATATAACCTATGCCTCAGAAGTCATGGGTATGAAACTATCTCCTCATTGATGGAGATCATTGTTCCTTATCTATGGGTTCTCACTCAGAGCAGAGTTATCAAGAGAAGAGGAGAGAGATGTGAGCACCATGAGTGCTTTTCTAGTTTCCAGCTTTGATAGAGAAGATGGACCAGGCTAAAGTTATTTAGTTTCCTAAAGACTCTGGAAAGAAGGTGACATGATAAGAGCTTTCTCCTTCTGCCTCTACTTCCTATGTTTATATATGTATACATGTTCTACACATGCACACATACCTGTATGCCCACACACATGCCCACACACATGTATGCATGAACATTTGTGTGCATATATTGCTATAGTGTATATTTTTATGCATATATAAACCCTTAGGTATATTATACCTGTATTGTAGATATGTGTCGCATACATGCATCTGTGTACAGAGTTGTGTGAAATGTATTATTATATATGTACATGCCATACATGTTAGAAATCCCATAGTTTCTAATTAAGTGATAAGCCCATAGTGGATACTTGCTTGTTGACTGACTGACAGTATCTCCCTTTTGTTCCTCCCTAGAAAGTAGAAAAGAAAGTCTGTTTGAATGAATCAATCTTATCTTTCTCTGAATTTCATGAAGATCGCTTGACTAACCTTAGCAGGAACTTGGAGTCTTTATGTCCAGGAAGGATATTATATATTTGCTGTGTTTTTTCTTCTTCTTTTATTTTTCATTCTCTCTTACCCAGTTTTTTAACCCCTCGTGACCAATAGTCTACATTTGTGAGGCTGCTGGTAAATGTTAGGAGTGCCGTTTGTGGTCATGGGGCAGAGCAAAGGTGGCTAACCCATATGGGGATTGAACCCATGACCCTGGCTTCATTAGCCATATGCTTTAACCATATGAGCTAACTAGCCACAGACGCCACTATTAAACACTTAATGAATCCCCATAATGTAGAAGACACATTAGGGCACTGGAACATAATGTTACTGCTATTTTTTTTTTCCTTTGAGGGGTGTTATATACTTGGAAAATGGAGGAACAATCCTATAAAAAGTGGACTTACGGGCACCATGGCAATAACATTTTCAACAAATCTTAGTAAAATACTCAAGTTTGTGAAACTGATAGAAGTTGTAATTTTGAATTTGCCTTTTAAATGGCATAGTGATATGAAGGTCTAAGGGGAAAAATAAGCTTTCACTGAATGGGATTTCAGGAATGGAGATTTTTGTTGTTTATACTCACATGTCAAAAATAGGAAAAGGAATAAGAAAATTAGTATTACCATATATTGTCTCTTTTTAATTCAGAATCTCATTAATTTAAATTGTTTTTTATTGGTGAGCTTGTTTTCCAAATAAGCAGATCTTCTTAGCAGCTGCTGCAGCAGGAAATGTCATTTTTCTTTCTAGCAGCTTTGGTGTAATAGGAAGAATCTGGGGTTTGAATTTTGGGGATCCCACTTATTACTTGGATGCCCTTTGAATTGTAATTTGTAAAACAAAGGGTTCGACTAGATGACCCCCTTTATCCATTCCAATTCTACGCCAATGATCTTAGGACTCTCTCCCTTTATGAGCAATCTTTAAATGGCATGTTTGGTAGATTTTCCCCCACCCACCCACCATCCATTTTATTCAGACACTTGTTTAAATAAAGGCACAGTTTTTCTACAATTTATCTGGAATAGGCACATCATGAGTTCATTGGCATTATTTATTTATTTGAATTTTCGGCATCCAGTCTGCAATTTTACACAATGATGGCACCCAAGGAGTTGGAGTTTGGACTTTTTCTGAGCTGGATACCTGGCATCCCTCAAGAAAATAAAATTATAGCCTAGGACTGCAGTGTTTCTGTTCCCAGTGTATTTCTATCAAGGGAACAGCAGACACTGTAAGAATCATCAGACTGGTATGGCTTTTTCTCCAAGAACAGAGTATTGTAATCTTTGAAAGGTTTTGTACTGCTTTCACAAAGGCCCTTTAAAAAAAGGCCTTCCAACAGTGATCTATTTAGAAGACAGTGTCTTTGTTTCTCACTAAAACTAGTGAAAGAAAAGAGACTTTACAGGATGTTTAAAACTGACTCCTGATTTATATTCCACCTTCATGTCTTCAGTTTGAAGCTTTGGAAATGCTGTGTTTTCCGCATGTTTCTGAAGTCAGAGATGGATGAAGACCGAAGATAGCGCAGCACTAGGAGTTAACAAGGTTGTCTCTCTCTTCGCCCTCTCTACCATTTCCCCTCATCCGAACTCTGACTTAACATATGTTTCCTTCTGGGAGGGGGAGCAGTCCTGTGTGGAGACAGGAAGTCACTCAGTTCCCTCAGTTCCAAGGGACAACACCATATATAGCTTTAATGAAATAGAGTAGGGGCCCCTGCTAACCCCAAATTATAGAGAGGATGAAAGAAACCCACAACCACATGAGGTTAGGCTGTTTTTCCCTGAACTATTGTCTATATAAATCAAGGGTGCCCAAGAGACCAGTATAGAGGTGTACACAGCAAAGGCAGTCTATAACTTATAAACAGAAGAGGGGCTTCATGTGAAGTTCATTTTAAGTCACTTGCTTAAAATTTAGAATTCATTTAAATGTAGAAATAAAATTATACTTGTTGGTTAGCTTTTCAGACCATTCCAAAGAAGGACATTCAACCCATAATGGACTTCAAGTTTATCTTTGATCATTTCATCAATACCTAATACAACAATTCTCTTGTTCTCATATTCCTCCTGAAAAAAAAAAATCAGACTTTGGACTCTGATTGCTAAATTCCCAACCACCTTCAAAGGTCATTGATAACAGGAAGGTACCTAGAATTAGAGATAGCAGATGCTGATGTGATTTTCAAAAAAAGGGAGGTAGAGGAGAAGAGAATGAAATCTAAAAGTTATAACTCAGAGAACTTGATTTTTTTATGCCAGGCAAATCTTAGAACTTATTATTCTAGAAATTTCTAACCCATTTAGAAAAGGAAATGGTGATAATAAACAAAATGGTAGCATCATCTAGGATAGGTCATTAGAAAGTAATTTCATTTCCTTTTTTCACAGGATTGCTAGATATATAGCTTACCTAGATTTTAGTTAATTATTTAGGAAAGTCTCTCATGCTATTATTACAAGGAGTAATTACAAGAATCATGATCCTATATGATAGGGCGTGTACTTGAAATTGGTTGAATAGTCAAATCCAAATGTTGGCTTGAATTGTTCAGTGATACCATGGTGGGAATTTACTCATGGAAACTTTGCTTAATGTTATGTTATTTATTTATTTATTATCTTGTGTTACTTATTTTAAACAGTGAAATGGATAAAGGCATAAAAGGAATGTTAATCACATTTGAATGTGACACAAAGGTGAGAATAAAGCTTACTATGTTCCAAGCAAATGCTTTGTAATCATGATCTCATTTGAGATCAAGAATCTGGAAGGTGGACACTATTATAATCCTCATTTTTATAAGGGTTTTTTTGGCAAGGCAGTGGGGTTAAATTGACTTGCCCAAGGTCACACAGCTAGGTAATTATTTAGTGTATGAGGCCAAATTTGAAGTCAGGTTCTCCTGACACCAGGGTTGGTGCTTTATTCACTGCACCACCTAGCTGCCCCTATTATCCTCATTTTACACATGAGGAAACAGAAGTCATTCAGTTGGAATTAATATATTGAGTAAAAAGAATCAATGGGCACCCTATCCTCCAAAATAGTAATTAAAACAGTCTGCCAAACTGAATAAGATACAATTTAATAGGTATAAATGATGGAGGAGGTATTAATAAGTAAATTTGGGGGCTCAAAAAAATTCATCTTTAGAAACCCAAGGGGAGAGAGGCATGGCTAGATGAACATCTGAGGATTTTAACTAATGACAAGCTTGTCTTGAATTAATAGAGTGATTGAAAAACCCAAAAGCTAATTCAGTAATGGGCTATATTAAGAGAAGCATCATGTCTAGAGTCAGGGCTGAAATATTCAAACTTGGTCAGAGAACATTTGGATTATTAATATCAGTTTGTTTAATATAAACATTAATCAGCTGGAGTATGTCCAGATGAAGATGATTAGAATGATGAAACATATTGAGATTATTCCTTCTGACAATCAGTTGAAAGAGAAGAGAATAGAAGGTGTCAGAAGGTTAGTGTTATGAGATGGCTATCTGGGTATTTAACAAAATTATCATATATAGGAAGATTACACTTTTTCCTCCTGGATTTCAAGTGCAGAAATGACAGAAATGGTTCAAAGTTAAAGATACAAGGTAAACAAACCTAGCCATTAGTGTAATGCATTGCCATGGAAAGTAATGAGTTCTCTCCTATTGGAGAACATAAAAAAGAGACTGAACAATTACTTGTCAAGTATTCTTGCTCAGGAATGACCAGTATTCTAAATGGTTTTTGGCAGCCATTCCAACTCTTAGTCAGAGGTTTTTCTTGGTCTATCACCATATAGTACATTATTTCAAAAGATAAATATTCTTTGACTTCCAAATCAGGAGACTTGAAATATTTGTGCTCTTTCTCAAAATTAGGATGGGGAGATGTCTCTGGCAGCCAAAGTAACTGGTAACAGCAGCTTAAAGGTAGGGACAGAGGTGTCTGACTAAGAGTGACCAGAACAGATATGTTCAGGCACCAATAACTTATCAAATATATTTATATAAGCTGACATCAATGGAGTAAAACTAAGCTATATCCTTGCTCCCATGATAAAGCAGGATGTTTTCAGCCATCTTATCAAATGCCTTCACTGAGGATGAACATGGCCTCAAGGTCACTCAGCTACTGCACTAATGGCAAATTCTTCAACTTGAAAAGGCTACAAGCCAAGATCAAAGTGGAGGGAGTGTTGGAGCATGATCTTCTGTTTGTAGATGATTGTGCATTCAGTGCAGCCTCTGAATCTGAGATGCAACAAAGTATGGGTCAATTCTCTGCTGTTTGTGCTAATATAGGTCTAACAATTAACACCAAGAAAACATCAGCCAGCACTGCACCATCCATATGTGGAACCATCAATTACGGCAAATGGAGTTGTTTTGAGTACTGTGGACAGATTCACTTCCCTTGGCACTGTCCTTTCCAAAAAGGTACTCAATGACTATGAGGTTGACACTTGCAGTGCCAGAGCTAGCTCAGCATTTGGAAGACTCCAAAAGAAAGTATGAGAGAGAAGAGGTATTAGACTGATTACTAAAGTCAAGGTCTACAGAGCCATTGTGCTGACCTCATTGCTTTGTCTATGAAACCTGGACAGTCTATAACACCATGTCAAGAAACTCAATCACTTCCATCTAAATTGTCTTAGGAAAATTCTGAAGATCACCTGGCAGGAAAAGATACTCTGGTATCTTCTAAGATCCTTTTCTGAGCTAAAGTGCCTAGCATTCCAACATCATTACAGATAATGCAATTACAATGGGCTGGTCACCTTGTTAGAATACCAGATGTACACTTGCCAAAAAAAAAAACCTATTTTAGCCTAATCTCCTTCCATTTTGCCACTATTCTTACTTTTTACCTCTCTGCACACTTCCTATGATCCAACAGCAGTAGTCTTTTTAATGTTCTTTGAATAGATTGTTCCATTTTACCTTTTCAGAGGTTTATCTCCCATGATCTTCTTCTTTGCCTCTTCCTCCTGGCTTCCCTAGCTTCCTTCAAATCTCAACTCAAATCTTACCTTTTATAAGAGACTTTTCCTGCTCCCTTTGTTCCATTTTCCTCTGAGGCTAATTTGAACTATATAAACTGTATAAATCTTGACCTCACAGGGCAAGGGATCACAAGGGGATCAGAAGAAACGATACCAGGTTACCCTGAAGGTCTCTCTTAAGAATTTTAGAAATGATTGTACAACATGGGAGACACTGGCACAGGACTGCCCAGCATGGTGTCTCCTCATCAGTAAGGGTGCTGCACTCTATGAGGAAGGTAGAATTGAGACAGTTCAAAGAAAATGTGACATTCATAAGTTTAGAGCCCCCACCCTACTTGGTCACATGGACTATTTGTGCCCAACCTGTGGTAGAGCATTTCAAGCTCATATTGGGCTAATCAGTCACTGTTGGATACACTGAAATTTGTCTCAGACATAGTGATGTCATTTTGGTCTTCTTTGATAACCAAGTACAAGAACCAACCATAAGCTGACAATTCTCTCCTTTTCAGTCAGAGAAAGCAATTCTGTTAGTCATTCCCAGGGTACTGTGAAATAGTGAACTTAGATTAGTCCCTCCTTTGGAAGGAAAGTGGGGGAGGTATAAGAATCAAGGCCCTAGATTCAAATCTTGACTGTCACTTAGTAAACTAGGTGATCTTCGGTAAGTGATCTAGCTCTCATTCCTTCATTCCTGGATTAGTGCAGTAGCCTGCTGGTTGATTTTCCTACTTTGTTTCTTGCAGCTCCAGTCTGCTTCTACTCAGCTAGTAAAGAGATTTTCCTAAAGATCTTTCTTACAAGGTCTAAAAGCATGCTTCTTCCACAATTTTCTTGATTCCAGTGCTCCCTATGACAAGCTCAAATACAACATTCTCTGACTTTAAAACACTCTTCAGACTAATCTCCTCCTATTTTGCCACTATTCTTACTTTTTACCTCTCTGCACACTTCCTATGATCCAACAGCAGTGGCCTTTCTAATGTTCCTTGAATAGAATGCTCCATTTCAAAGGTTTATCTCCCATGATCTCCTTCTTTGCCTCTTCCTCCTGGCTTCCCTAGCTTCCTTCAAATCTCAACTCAAATCTTGCCTTTAATAAGAGACTTTTCCTGCTCCCTTTGTTCCACTTTCCTCTGAGGTCAATTTGAACTGTATGAATCTTATATGTCAGAGTTTAAAGATTTCCAATGCTTTATGACCCTATTTCATGTTTTCTTGGCACCTATAATCAGTTAGTGTATGTTAAGAACTGCAGATTTTAAGGCTATAAAAAAATCCTGTTTGCCTCAGTTTCCTCATCTGTAAAATGGGCTGGAGAAGGAAATAGCAAATCATTCCAAGCATCTTTGCCAAGAAAACTTTGAATGGGGTCACAAAGAGTCAGAAACAACTAATCAACTTAAAAAACCCCCAAAGAATACTGATTTGGGGATTAGGAGAGACCTAGATTCAAAGTCTAGTTTTAGCAAGTAAGAAATCCTTAAATTCTGATCTAATGGTTAGAACTGATCAGTAGTGATTCCAATAGTAGAATGTATTAGCAACTGGAAAGTCTGGGAAGGAAATAGAGAAAGTGTTTACCTACAAAACAACTTGACCACAGCTCATAGGGACCTAGATTTTTCCCTTTCCCCTTCATTATTAATGCTTATGGGTATTTTTGACATTTTATAAATAAACATCACCCAGGTCCTACTCTGATGCCTCATCATGACCTGAGGGTGACCCTATGTACTCAAAAAGTATGTCCATAGACCACAAACTTTAGCAGACTTTACCAAGCTGGAAAGGGATGGTGTACAGGTCCATGGACAGACCACATGCCTGATGTTTAGGTTAGCTAAGTTCAGAGGGGTTTATCACTGGAGTGGTCAAAAGAGGATGAACCTTTGACCACAGGAACTCTCAAAAACTCCCTACTAAATTTAAGAGGAGTTATCATCTGTGTAAGGGTAGGGAATGTCCACATCAATTTGCTTGGTATATAGGAAGAGCTTAACAAATGCCTATTTACTGATTGACAAATAATACACTAAAGTATTGAATTGTTGAAATATGTATTTTTAAAAATGGTGCCCTTCTCTCCTCCCTCCCTCTCCATTTCCTTGTGTCTTTCTCTGTCTCTGTGTCTCTCTCAGTCTCTGTGTCTTTGTCTATGTCTCCGTGTCTGTGTCTGTGTCTGTGTCTGTCACCCTGTCTCCCTCCTCATCTCTCTCTCTCTCTCTCTCTCTCTCTCCAGATTTCCAGGTTTTAGTGTGTTAAAAGATTTATAGGGTTTAGGGCTAAGAGGAACCTTAGTGGTTAATCAGCCAGACAAAGCATAGATATTTATTGAAGGTTTTCTATATGGTAAGCATCATGCTATAATTTGTGGTTATAAACACAAAGGGTGAAATGATTTTAATTCTTCCATTCTGCTAGATAGAGTTATAGTTATAGGCAGAATACATTTTAAAAGAACAAACACAATGTAATTGAATACAAGGTAATTAAGGAAGTTGGCACTACTGGGGAGAACAGCTAAGTTTTCATAAAGATGGTAGTTCTTGAGTTGTGATCCTTTATAGTCCCTATCCTCAAGGAGTCTACATTCTACTTGAACAGAGAGGATCCATTCCCTAATCCAGGACTTCTCCTGCTGAACCACACTGTCTTTTCCAAGGTGAATCACGTATAGTAAGTGAATAAATAGATTCAGCCTTTACTTCATGGCCAACTGAAAAAAGGCAACAAGATCAAACAAGGGAATTTAGATCAGATGAATTCTCTTCTCTCAAGATGAAGTAGTGCTTTTCCCCTTTTTCTTTTTTTCTTTTTCCTTCTCTCCTCCTTCTTCCCCTCCCCATCAGAAGGAAGCTGATTGCATTCATTAGGGCAGACAGCACAGTATGTAGTCTTCTTCCCTTGACTGGCTCTTTCTCAGCTGCCTGCAGTTAGGGTGCTTCATGTGGTAGCTTTTATTAAATGCTTGTTTCAAGAATGACATCAGTAGTCAATCAGATAAAGCGAGGCCATGAAAAATAATTACCTGCCAGAGAGAAAAAGCATACACTAGTGAATTGTGCACACATGTGCTCGCTCTCTCTCTCTCTCTCTCTCTCTCTCTCTCTCTCTCTCTCCCGTTCTCGCTCTCTTTCATACACACACACACACACACACACACACACACACACACACCCCTAAACACACATTTAAGCCTCTTTTTCCATGCCAGTGAAGGAAATTAAATACACTTGTTGAATAGAAAAACCCAGTCATGAATCCTTTCATTCCAATTACCAAACTAACAGACAGAGCCTAGAAGCAGTGACTCAATGTCATAGCATCTTTCAAAAGAGAACTGGTATTGGCTTCCTAGACATGTTTTTCTCCTGAAATGGTCATGGAGAGAACACCGGATTGTGCCATCAAAGTTAAGTTCCTTGGGGATGCGACCAGCTGAAAAGAACAAAGCAGCCCTTTCCAGCTTTTTGATTCAATCTGCTACAGTTCAGGACTGCACGCTAATAAAAGATGGCATTGCCAACTGAAGAAAGGTTTGTTTTTCCAGAGGCCAAAGGAAATCTAGTCAATGGGAGTAAAAAGAAAAAAAAAAGACAAAGAAAAAACCACCACCAACAACAAAAATCTAACCCTCCGACGTCCCCCCTCCCCAAAAAAAAAACCTGACAAATTTGACTTGTCAGATGCAAGTTCAACTTGTGGACAATTCACTAAAGACTGATAATCTCCATAGCAACAGCTACATCACATGATTTACACATAAGCACTTTCTCCAAGAGAGAGCAGCTTTCCTCATAATCATTTTCTGGCAAATTCCACAGTGTTTGGAGGAATTAGACAGGAGCCCAATTATGACCTTAGCTAAGTAGTTTGCCAACAATTAAAAAACAATTTAATGACTCCCCCCCCACACATTTTAATACTTGTATTTTTTCATCAAAAAAAGAAAATCCTCTCAGATACATCCCTCCAATTGGAGATCAGGAGTGCTACTATTAAAAAGATTCTCAAGAATGAGTTACAGTATGATATAACTTTGTATGGCCTCCTTCCTTCTGGCTGATGGACTATAACTCGAAGAAGCCTTTCAAACAGTGGCTGTGGCACATTTGTAGATGAGTGAACGATGATCACTCATTAAAAATGTCATCTTCATCTAACCCATCCAAAGGGAGTTTCGCTGAGAATGCTACCCTTCTAATTAATTTTCTAACTTTGAGTCTCTCTGGCCTCTGAAATACAAACTTCTACTCCCATCATTTTACCTATCTGGGCAAAATTCTCTTTCACTGAAGACTTTTGTTCCTTAGGCTAAAAAATTCAATTTCTCCCCCTCCTTGGAGATTCTTTTTCTAACTGGTTTGAACCCTGGAAGTTTGGAGGTTGAATTTCTAAAGGTGGCATACAAAGTTTAGACATTTACCAAGTTCTTAGGGCAAAAAATCCTTCATTTGCCGAAAAAGCGTCTGTGCCACAGTCTGAGCGAATGGACAAAGGTTTATTGCCCTCTCTCTGAGCTACACCCAGGTATGTTCAGCAGGCAATGAAATTTATAGCCGCCTTTCAAGAAAAGATAAACACACTTTTGACAACCTGCATATCAGTCCCTGGAAATCTATCCCTGCTGCTCTCGGGCGGGCTTAACCAGAGCTTGGCTGAATTGTTAATACATGATCCTGCACAGGGCAAAGTTAGCTTCATTGTCCCCGGGCTAATGAACATTTTGGTCCAAATACAAAGATTGCAGACATCCTCTTTATGCTGTTCTTTCTCCTCCTCTGAAACAGATAGGAACAGACCAGCTCTTTGTGAATTCCTTCCTTTTAAGAGTGTGTTAATGCTGACTCAGCGACTTGGAGGCTGCTCTAATGAACTGGATTTGTTCTTGCTAACTGACCTGAAAGGTTCTGAAAAATATAATAACTCCAAATCAAGTGGATTTAAAAAGGAAACATACTATTATTATAATCATTGTCCCCTTAGAAACATTTACCAAAAGGAGAGAGAGAGAGAGAGAGAGAGAGAGAGAGAGAGAGAGAATGAATGAATAAGGGAGTCACATTTTTTACAAGTTTAGATCCTGTTCTCAAAATATTCAATGAAATTGGACTAAAAAAAGCAGTAACTTTGATATTACATCTCAAACCCTGTTTTAGCCCTGATCCCTCTTATATAGCCAATTGTTTTTTTTGTTTTTGTAAGATATCTCTTTGCTAGAAAGAAACCATATTCACTTCTCATATTTTAAATTTGGACTACATAGCACTATAAACTTTTGATGTGTACTGAAGCCAAACAATGGCCAAGGCTTGCCCCAAGCAAAACTATGAAATAAACAGTTTGTCTTCTGTGTTTTGTTCTTCCTTATGACATATATTTATAATATTCATTACCCCTAGGTACTGTCCTCATCCTCACTTTCCCTCTATACTCCATAATACCATAAAAATTTGTTTTCAGAGAAAGCTTTTGGTTAATTCCTTGATACTAAGCTTAAATGTTTAAACATGAGGAATTAACCTCTAATTTTAGAATTTCGGTTATCATGGAGTAGATAAAAGACATATCCAGGGCATCACAAAAGTCTTAGTGTCATTTAAACCTTAATAGCATATAAAGGATATCCCATCCTAGGAGAACTAGATCTCTATGTAAATACACACACACACACACACACACACACGTCTAAGATCTCCTAGGACAGATATATACATCCTGGATATCTATCTATCTATTGCCTAGATATATAATTTTATAAAGAGATAGGCTATATCTCATATAGATTTACATATATATGAATATGTATATATGTCCTAGGATATTAATATTTATCATACATATTTATATCCCTGACTTATGCAGCAAATATATGTATAATATGTATATATTATATGTATATGTACTCATAATCCAGCTCTAGGATTTTTTCCAACTAATTATATATCAGAGTCTGGATGACAGGCATTATTTATCCATTTCATTTTTCCAGTGTGAATAGTTAGAGTAAACAATTTTAAATGATTATTAATCTCGATTTATGAGATGATAGTATATGAAGTAGGCAAGTCTTTCAGTCATGTGTATCACAGTTAATCTACATTTTTTCATACTCTGTGACTCTTATCTATGCCACATATCTCCTATGGGATGTCTACTAACATTTTTGGACAGTCTTTCTTTAGGTTTCCTGGATTTATGAATGTGCAAATGTTATTCATGGTTACTATTCCTCTTCACTTCTGAAAATTAAAATAGCATCCTAAGTGATTTTCCTGCTCCAGGTATTCTTCTCTTCCCTCTACCCTCCACAAAGTAGCCATATTTACACTTCTTTCTTTTCTTTTTTTTTTTTTTTTTGCAAGGCAAATGGGGGTTAAGTGGCTTGCCCAAGGCCACACAGCTAGGTAATTATTAAGTGTTTGAGGCCGGATTTGAACTCAGGTACTCCTGACTCCAAGGCTGGTGCTCTATCCACTGTGCCCCTTAGCTGCCCCCATATTTACATTTCTAAAGGATAAGTTTAACTGGGTCATTCCCCAGTTTAATAAGCTTCAGTGATTCTCTATTAATTTTGGGATAAAATACTAATTCTTCTATTTGGCACCTAAAACTTTTTAATATGACAGTGACCTACCTTTCTAGATGGATTTCCTGTCACTTTCCCTCATATGCTCTCTTTTTCAACCACACTACAAAGACCCATTTCCTATTTTCCAGGCATGATATTTTCCTTCCCTCTTCCAACTCTTAGAATCTCTAACTACATTCAAAGATTACCTCAAGATATCTTTCTTAATTCCCTCAATTAGTAACCCTATCCCTTCAAATTTGTTTTTTCAAAACAAAATTATTTTTTTAATCCATCTAGAAAAGATAGTTTTAAATATTCATTTTTTTGGTAAGGTTTTGAGTTCCACATTTTCCTCTTTCTTCCTTTCAACCCCCCCTCCCCTTGATAGCAAATAATCTGATATAGGGTATGCATGGATAAACATATTCCCATTATTAGTCATGCATAAAAGAAGATTCAGCATAAGGGAACCAAAAAACCATAAGAGAGGAAGAAAAATATAAAGCATAAAACAGTTTTGATGATTGATGATTTAAAATATAATTTTAGATCTGGTATGAATAGGCCACCTTCCTTTGCATTTTTTCCATTAATTTCCTTGATAATCTTGACCTCCAGATGAATTTGTTACTCTTCTTTTTTTGCTCTATAAAACAATTTTTGGTAGTTTGATTGGTGTAGCACTGAATAAGTAATCAAATTTAGGTAAATTTGTCATTTTTATTGTATTAGCTCAACCCACCCATGAGTAATTTGCATTTTTCTGATTGTTTAGATCTAATTGTATTTGTATGAAAAGTGTTTTATAATTGTTTTCATATAATTTCTGGGTTTGCCTCGGCAGGTAGATTCTCAAGTATTTCATGTTATCTACAGTTACTTTAAAATGGAATTTCTCTATCTCTTGCTGGTAAGATGATTTGTGTTTATTTTATATCCTGCAACTTTGCTAAAATTGCTTCAAGTAGTTTTTTAGTTGATTTTCTAGGATTCTAGTGAGAGTTTTGTTTCCTCATTACTTATTCCAATTCTTTTCATTTTTTGATTCTTTAAAGTTAACATTTCTAATGCAATATTGAATAATAGTGGTGATAATAGGCATTCTTGTTTTACTCCAATCTTATTGGGAGTGCTTCTAGCTTATTTCTATTACATGTAATGTTTGCTGATGGTTTTAGATAGATACTGCTATCATTTTAAGGAAAATATCATTTATTCCTTAGTTCTCTAATATCTTTAATAGGAATAAATGCTGTATTTTGTCAAAAACTTTTGTAGCTTCAATTGAGATAATCATATGATTTCTGTTAATTTAGTCAATTATGCTGATAGTTTTCTTAATATTATGCTATGCACTAGGGATTCAGAGACAAAATATGTAGTCCCTGCCCTTAAGAAGCCAACCTTGTATTTAAAGACTCATCATATACTCATATAAGTTTATATAAAATATACATATAAAATTGGGTACAGGACGTTCCAGTTACCTAAGGGAATTAGGAAATGCCTTTTATAGGTGGTGACATTTCAATTGATTATTGAATTAAACTAGTGATTCTGAGACACAGGTGAGGAGGGAAGATATTCTAAGCATAGAGAACTATCGCTACAGAGGCATTTTAGTGCCTTTGGACAGAAGAAATATTAGAGTGTGAGAAACAGCCAGAAAGAAGATTTGTCTGACCAAATAGAATGGGGAGTGGGGAGAGGAAGGGAGTCAAAATCAGACTGGAAAGTTAGGTTAAACACTAGTTGTGAAGGGCATTAAATATTAAACAAAGGAGCTTATATGAGATCCTGAATGTAATAGGGAGGTAATGCAATTTATTGGAAAAAAAAGTAAATGTCAGTATTTATTATCTCCCCCTAGAATTCACAGCTATCTCATAATCTTCTCTTCTCTATGGAAAAATCTAAGATCAGGAGAGTAGCATCACATTGGGAAAAGTTTGGAAAGCCTTAATGCAAAAAAGCTGGAAGCATGAGACAAGACCAGCTACTATTTCCTCTTAGATTGTTAATCTACATCCCTGTTTTCAGTTCAGAGTAGCCATTCTGGTCAGAAACTCCTCAAAAGTATATAAACCAGGAAAATCTCTCTCTCTCTCTCTCTCTCTCTCTCTCTCTCTCTCTCTCTCTCTCTCTCTCTCTCTCTCTCTCTCTCTCTCTCTCTCTTGTATAGATTTTGGAGACCAGCCCTGGGGAGAATCAGCTTCATGGTTTCCATGGAAGGATCCACTCTATGGATATACCCCAGTAATGCTCCCTTTAGCAGCCTGGTGCTTCAGACTTTTTAAACAGTTCTTTTCCTTTTCAGAGCCAGTCTTTCATTTGGGACACTAAAATCAGTTTTTTCTGTCTCTTGTACCAAACTTGCATCAGCTAATTTTTATTAATTAATTAATTAATTTATTTATTTACACATTACTAAAAGTCTTGTAAGAGTAAACATAACCCCCTCCCCCCACTAAAATAAAAATCTGAGAAGAAATAAAGTGAAAGAAATAGAAAAATAATGTGTTTCAATCTGTGTTCAGATGCCATTAGCTCTGTCTAGGGTGGATCATTGCACCAGCTAATTTAACACAAATACCAATAGTTATTATAGCACAGCAAGTAAAACTTCCATCCTGAAGTCAGGAAGATCTGAGTTCAAATATGAGATCAGACTCTTACTAGCCCAATGACCCTGGGCAAGTCACTTAATCTCTGCTTGAGTTTCCTCATCTGTAAAATGAGGATAATAATAACCCTTGACTCCCAGGGTTGTTGTGAGGATCAAAAGAACTGATAATTGTAAAATGCCTGGCACAAAATAGATTCCTTTATAAATGTTAACTGTTAAGTCAAGCTAACAAGAAATGGTTCTATCATTTCTGTGTTTTTTTTAAATATACAAGTTAATCATTTCTAATACTGGATTTAAAGTTTTACTGAAAATTTTTATTATCCAAACCTCTATTGAGGATTATTTTCATTTAGATGTGAAATCATGTCTGCAAACGATTTGTAGCTTCCCTGAGAGGTAAGGAAATCTAGGAGACAGAAGCATAAGTACTTGAGTACTTGAGAATGTGTTCTATATTCTACAGCCAAAACCAGATTCATGATTGTTTCAAAAACATGTTGTTGGTGCTTAGTTAAAGCTGGTCCCACCAGACTTCTGAGCCAACAGTTCATTCTCCAAAACTGTCAGCTACAGGGTGGTCCCTTTAAAATCAAACCCATAGAATGCAGTGAAATTTTCAAAACACCTGTGGTTGTTATTTAGAGAGGCAATAATATCTATTAATCAAATGCCCTGTGTTTGATAATATTAAGATATTATAGGATGGAAGGACACAAAGTCAATTGAAGGGAAAAGTTCGTTTACAAATCATCTTTATTGCTATTGATTGAAAGATGGTGGGGAAAAATATAATGATACAGCATTGTACTCTTAGAAAGAGTAAATAAGAATCATGAAAAGAATTAGATTAATTTATATAAAGAAAGGAGAACAGAATCAAAAGAATGATCTTTAGAGTCAAGCACCTATTATGTGCTAGGACTGACTCTAATAGTTCACATGTAAACTACACTTATATTTCTAACTAGTGAACTTAGATTAATTGCAAAAAAAAAGATTTCAGGGAAAATAGGAGAAATCTGTTGGTAGAGAAGTGAGGCCTTCTGAGTACAGAATATTGTATATACAAGCAGATAAATTCATTATCTGTTAGATTTTGCTTCCATTTTTCTTTGTTACAAGAGTGGATTCATTTGGAGAGGGTATCATGGGAAATGAGTTAATAATTAGACCTCCCATAAGAGGCACGCATATGTTCATATTTTAAAATTTTTATTTTATTTTTAATTTATGGAATAAAACAAGCATTTCCATGACAGAGATAATAAAAAGATGATTGTATATAAAACTACAAATCTACTATGTACTTGCTATTCTTTTTAAATATACAAGTTATAATGTAAATTTCTTTATTTTTCTTCCTTCTTCACCCTGTCTATCTGACCATCTATCTGTACATCTATCATCTATTTATCTGTCTACTGATCTACTTATATATTTACATATATATGAAATTCTGAACATGCTTCTATTTATCAATTCTTTCTTTGTATACAGATAGTGTTTTCCTCATATAACTTTTATAATTAATGGGTACATATAATAATAAAATAACCCAGTCATTCAAAATCATTCTTGAAAGAATATTGCTATTACTGCATACTATATTTTCTTGGTTCTGTTCATTTCACTCTTCATTATTTCATGCAGGTCTTTCCATATTTTAAGTATATCTATAATAAGAAGTGGGGAGTGTAAATTTTAAGAAGACTGGAAAGATAAGAAAGACTCAGTTTAAAAAGTACCAATGCACTAATTCACTAGTTCACTAGTACAATGCACTAGTTCAATGCACTAATTAAATACATTAAAAGTCAAATAGGATTTTATATGTGATCTTGCAACCAATAGGGAGTTAATAAAGTTAATGGAATGGGTCTGGGGAAAAGGGCAAAGACATAACCAGATTTGTATTTTAAGAAGATGAATTTGACTAAAGGTTAGAGATTGGAATGGAATGAATAGGGGCTTGAAGTATTATAATAGACAAAAGCATGATGTGATAAAGGTTTGTACCAGAGTAATTGTAGTAACAGAGGAAAGAAGGAGAAATATAGGAGAGATGATATAAAAGTAGAAATGGCAGCCAGTCTTGGAAATTGATTGCATATGGGAGAGGAGGGAAGAAAGAAAGTTAAAATTGACATGACAGCTAGGTTGCAATACTGGTAAATGAGTAGAATGATGTTATTCTGGACAATATTAGGGAAGTTAGGAAGAGGAAAAGGTTTGGGAAAATATGAGTTCCAGTTTGAACATGTTGAGCATAAGATGTCTATAGACCGTCCAATCCATGATGTATAGAAGGCAATTGTAGATTTGAGACTGGACCACAGAAGAGTTTTAGGACTAGACAAATGAATGTGACAATTACCTGCATAAAGATGACCATTGATTTCCATGGGAACTGAGATTATCATTATTATCATTATTATTATCAATAAATACTTATTAAGAGTAAACCAGAGGGGTGGCTAGGTGGCGCAGTGGATAGAGCACCAGCCCTGGAGTCAGGAGTACCAGAGTTCAAATCCGGCCTTAGACACTTAATAATTACCTAGCTGTGTGGCCTTGGGCAAGCCACTTAAACCCATTGCCTTGCAAAAAAAAAAAAAAAAACCTAAAATAAATTTTTAAAAAAGAATCTACCATGTAACAAGCACTGTCTTAACTGGTAAGTATAGTTACTCTTTAAGTAAATTTTTACTTTTTGAAACTGACATTTATAGAGAGTTTAAAGGTTTATCCAGTACTCTCTTTACAATAATCCCACTTAGTATGAAGTATAAATATTATTATATCCTTTAGAAAGATGTGAGAACTAATGCTTAGTGTGGTTGCCTGGCTAGTCACAATTGGTAAGAAATATTAGAACCAGAATTCATACTCAAGCCTTCAGATTCACTCCCTACCCCTAAACCTCCTTGATTCCTTTCTCAGAAGCTAGAATATTTGGTTTTCCTGACCACAAAAGATTAGAAATAGCAAATTAGATGCAGTTGGTAAGGGGGGGGGGCTGTTAAAGGCCTTCATCACACAACTGCAAAATTTGACATCAAGGGAAGATACCATAAAACTATAAAATGCAGACCTAAGAACTAAAGGTCAACTCTCTAGGGCCAGTCATCAAATTAGCAAATGGACCATAGAACTTCATTGTTCCTGAGGAATTTACTATTTTCTGGCCCAGAACATGACCATGGCACCTCAAGAAAAAGTTGTGTTTCATCTTCTCTACCTAAGTAGGCTGAGAATTTTCCAGAAAAAAACTCATCAAAAAATGGTCAAAACAAATAAAATTTGGTGATTAAAGGGATCTTTTAATCAGTTGGAAAATTCATTAAGTGAAACACCTTGCTGTCTA
The DNA here is from genome assembly GCF_037893015.1 of Macrotis lagotis. NCBI lineage: Eukaryota > Metazoa > Chordata > Mammalia > Peramelemorphia > Peramelidae > Macrotis > Macrotis lagotis. The sequence goes on along the minus strand of NC_133658.1, from coordinate 159,293,561 downwards.
ATTATATTGATTAAAGGTGAAGCAAATATGCTTGAAGAAAAGAGAAGGCAATTTTCTGAAAAAAAAATTAATGCTCATGGTATTTGTTTTTTTTTTTCTGAAGGAGAGAATTAGCTTTTTTGGTTAAGTGTCACTTTGGGGAAAGAAACACAGGATGAAAAACAGCTTTGTGGTTTCAAGAACTTGGTTTCAAGTCCTGATTCTGACCCTTATTAGTTGTGTGACTTTAGTAAGTCACTTTTCATCCTTGAGCTTCAGTTTCTCCAGGTAAAATAGGACTTATAATATTTCTATTACTTATCTCTCATGTTTCTTGAAGACCAACTGAGATAAATCATCATCCAACCAGGAAATACTATCAAAATATTATTTTTCTTTAAGATTATTAGAAAGACATGAAAAATGTGAAATTCAAAAGGCAAAACTGAGTGGAAACAGGAGAACAAGGTAAAGAATGAGTCAATAAATGGCCAGCTAAGATAAACTGGAGAAAGAGCAATCAACAACTTTAGTGTCCAGTTTATACCCCTGAGATGGTGGTTACAGGTTGAGATTCAAATCCATGTACAGGAAGTGGAAAATTTTAAATTAAGAACAAATGAAGGTAAAAAAATTAAAATAAAAATATTCCTGATCCCTCCAACTGCCAGTGAACTTCATTCAGACTACATGTATTTGAACTATTTGTGTATTTATTTTTATTTATGCTGATACATATATGTGTGTGTGACATTTCATATATGTGTGGCTATTTCTCTCCCCTATTAATATAAAATGCTTAGAAGTAGGAATTGTTTTACTCCTTATTCTATTTCCACTATCTACCATAGTGCCTGGCATATTGTAGATGTTTAATAAATGTTGTTTCATTGATTGAAAAAAATTCATCTTTCCATCAGAAAATATATTAAGACATCTAGGGAAAATGATTCTATTTTTACCCATTGATACAAATTTTCTCATCCCTCTCCCACCATTTTCTATCTGGCACAATCCTGATATCATTAACACCTTCTTACCTTGCATCCTTCTTGGCCATAGTTTCATTCAGGGAACTGAGCTGTCCTAAGTAATTCTCAGAATTACTTCTTTCCAGTTTCCTGTACTGGTTTTCAATCAATTCACAAGGTACCTTTAAAAATGGCACTCACCAAACTCGGGATTTATGGCTTTCCACAAAACCCATTTACAAATTGTTCCAACAGGCACTTATCCTTAACGTCGGCCAGGCAACAGCAGTTTGGGGGGTGGGGGAACATAATTGACTGAACATCAACCTGGATTCACGGACATAAATTAAACCTGTTTGGGGATATAGAATCCACTCTGGCCAACTGTATTGCCCAACAGCATTCTTGGGTAATGTAGATTTGTCTCCACTGGCAATGAAAATGAGGAATCACTTTCAATATTTCAAACTGAGTGTTAATCCCTTCAGTCCTGATTTTGAGAACTAGTCTTCTGTCTGGTTTGTGCCCTTGCATTAACTTTGAAAGCTGAAGCTATTATCCAGATATTCAGATCAGAATGGCAAAAGCCCAAGTGAAATTGGTTCTGATACTAATGAGTGAAACATTTTCACTAATTACTACCCTGTTCAGTTGCAAGAAATCCAATTTTAATATCTCAAAAGATTTTTTTCTTATAAACTTCTATATATTCGATCAGTCAAAAGCATGTCATGAAATGCAATAAGGAAGATCATTAGATATGAGACTTTAGGGAGCAGATCATATATTGAAACTAAATTTCAGTGCAGAAAATTGAAAACTGTCAGTTTGGATTTTCAATGCTAAAATAAAATAGTCACCCCAATTTCCACCCTTATCAGACTAAATGTATTGTTATATTCTCAAATAGCTTTTTTAAAAAACTGGATCTGTGAAGAGCTCATTCTTTATCATCTATTGAGGTATTTTCCACTTTAATGAACTATCTATGACAACCCAGGCTGTATTTGAGTTTTAATGAAAAGAGCTCTTTGGCTAAGAGTTGAGAGACTTGGATTCTAGTCCCAACTTTGTCTTTAATTAGCTGTGTGCCTTTGAGCAAATCACTGCAACTCTCTGAGCCTCATTGTAAAATTAGTGAGTTAGGTTATGATGGCCTTGAAGTTCCCTTCCAAAAGTAAAATTCTGAGACCTCTAAGACCATCTCTTCCTCCTGTCCAGTCAAACCCTGGACTCTTAGCTTTATATTAAAACAGGGTGGGAGGATGGGGTAGAGGGAGTGGGGGTGGGGGGATAGGGAAGCTTTTGAGTGTAGTAGAGGGACTGGGCCTGATGACAGAAAAACTCATCTTCTTGATTTCAAATCTGACCAGAAACTTAATTGTGTGAACCTGGGAAAGTCACTTCCCTATTTGTCTCAGTTTCCTCATCTGTAAAATGAACTGAGGATAGAAATGAGCTGGGGAAGGAAATGGCAAACCACTCCAGTATCTTTGCCAAGAAAACTCCAAATGGGGTCACGGAGGGTTAGACAAGACTTAAATGACACAACAACAAATCATAAATGATTGTGAGTCCTGGCTAAATTTATATCCTGGTTGCTATCCAAAAGCAAATATAAATGACTTAGGACCTGGCTGTTGTTTGGCATTATCTTTTGTCTCTCTTCTCCTGCAGCACAGATAATTGTGAGCAAACTACATAGAACATTTGAAACTTTAATGTATTATATAAGACATATAATGAAATTTACATATGATCTGAAATTATAATGTTGTAAGGTTAAACTGAGGGAAAAGAAAGGGGATCGCTTTCTATTGAAAATTGATGTTCTTCAAGTAAAGACTTTCCAGCAGTAAGCAATCAGACTTTTGGAGCTGGCGTCTGGGTAGGCGGTTCCCTTTAGACAAACTAGAAAACAGAAGGATTGGCTGAAACCTGTCATTATTATCCTACTATGAGATGTGCTACGTGAGCTTAGTATGTAAGCCCAACACCAATAATTAGCATTGGGAAATCATGCCACTCTAGCCTCCGAATGGACTTTTTGTATGCTCACATGTGGATAAGTATGTAAATGTTGCTCTGGGAGTTTGAATTTCAGATTAAAAAAATAAAGCTGTGACATGTAGACTTAGGAAAGATCTAGGGGAAAAAATACTGAGTCCTCCTCTTTTTCTCCACTCCTTTCCTTCCCCCTCCTCATGATTTCTTAATCTGAATGGGAAAAAAATTAGGGCAGACAATTTCAGGTAAAAATAATTTCCCTATTGAGGAAATCTACCTGGGAAGCAAGAGGGAAGGGAGCATTACCAGTAACTGAATTGCAGCCTCCTCAATACTTTAGCAACCTGTAATTTAGTAAATGTAGTCTGTCCCTCCACTGATAGAGATGTCAACATCTCTCCAGTTTTGTCTTTGAGAATTGCAAATTGTGAGCAAAATATTCGTCACTTTGGATGAACCTTGGTCAGTAAGACTAGAGTTAGTTGATGACCCTGTGCTTAAAGCCTTTTAGATTTGATGTCTTCAGGAACCTATGCTGTGATGGGGGTGGGGGGAGCTTTTATCTTTCCATCTCTTTCTTTTTCATCATCTCAAGAGGCAAAGTCTATCTCTTCCTTTCCAATTCTAGTCAGATTAGGATCTGAGGAGTCACTTAGCCAAGAAGCATCCTCTTCCCTTTCCCAAAAACCTTTCCTTTCTGCCTCTGTCTTTCAAATAAAGTAAATTAGTAGGGTAGGTAAACAAAAGGGTTAAAAAGGAAACAGTCCTGCCACAACTTCTCAAAGTTAATCTACAAAGTAGAAAGTCAGCTATTGAACTTTAAAATAGAAACAGATGAATGCAAGGTCTCACTATTTTTTTCCCCTCTCTCTCCTTCCCAATCTTCATTATTGTCATTTTCAGAAGGTTCTTACCTATGGGATAGCAAAAGTAAGCTAACAGACTTGGTGACTTTTCTCTGGAACCATGGGAATTGTTAGATAATGCCACTTGGACCAAAAAAAAAACCATTGAGAGACAATTGAACATTGATGGAAATTGCATGGAAAAAGTGAACATAAAATTCACACTATAGAAAAGTGAATTCTAGATGCTTTTGGTGTTGTTACTTAGTCATATCTGACTCTGGTGATGCTATTTGAGTTTTTCTTGACAGAAATATTGGAGCAGTTTACAATTTCCTTATCTCTAGGATCATTTTAAGATGAATAAATTGAGGCAAACAGGATTAAGTAACTAGTCTAGGGTCACGTAGTTTCTAAGTGTCTGAGGCCAGATTTGACCTCAGGATGAATCTTCCTGATTCTAGTCTATCTACTGCACCACCTATCCATTCTAGGTACTCTGTCATAAAGATTTTTCTGATTCCATTAACTATAACTGCACCCTGTTCCCTACACTTGAATCTCTCATTTATATGTTTCATTATGCAAGTGATCATATTTAAGTTGTATAGTTATCCCTTTCACTTTATGACTTTCCCTGCCATGGTTTCAATATATCCTGGGTTAGCATAAGAAGAGAAGGCCTGAATATTTTCTGGGTAGAGGTTTGACAATCAGAATGGTATTAGGAATTGGAAAGGAAGAGATAGATTTTGCCTATTGAGATGATGAAAAAGAAAGAGATGAAAAGATAAAGTTTACATGCCTGAATTAATGGGAAGGTGATAATGCCATCAACAGGAAGAGAAATTGAGAAAAGGTTAGAAGCAGAAATAATAAGATTATTCCACATTTTACATTTTAAATTGATTTAGTTTGAGGTGCTGATAGGGTATACAGTAAAACTATATAAGAGGTAGTTGGAGATAGGAACCGGAACTTTAGGGCAAGTTCATAGCTTTGTGAGTATGGTAGAGCAGGAATTGACTTGGGCAATATGATTTAGGAAGACGACAAATACAGCTCATCCCGCACGAGCCAATAAGGAATTTCTTTAAGGGAGATGACCTCTGGTACAGGCTTTCAGGTAAATTACTTGCTAGGGAAAGGTACTCCTTGAAAGTATATAAGTATGTACTCTTTATCAGCTTTTCAACCCCAGTTCCGTTTTAGACAACCTCTTACTTAGGATCACTGAACATATCTTCTAACAGAGGAACTTGAAGACCTTAAGAAACGATGCTCACTCTACATTCTTATTCTTTTTTTGTGTCATGGGTCTTTGACTCCCGGATTATTTTTTTAACTAGGTAGAAGAAACCATTCTTTGCCACATCTCTTACCTTGCTTTGATCCCTGAATGGTCATTGCCTAAGACATGCTGACACCTGGGAAAGACCTTAGTTAAAAGGCCAAGGTCTTCCACAGCATCCAGAACCATCTCCAGTTTTCCTGATCTACATCTTGTCACAGAATCTAGATGGCTCAGACAAGAAAGAGAGACTGGTGATTTGACACAACTCTGCCTCACTTAAATACACTTCACCTGCAGGTCATGATGTCTCTGATATCACCTCTCTGATGTCAAGGTCTCTTGGAGAATGAGGCACAAACAACAATTACCTTTGATATACAAACCCACATCCCAGTAAAGGCATCTTGTATGTTTGGGAGTCTTAGAGGTTGTGGGATCAGTATTCACTAACTTTTTCCTTGTAAGTCATTATTTTTCACTCATACCTTTTAAGAATTTTACTACCACTATGATATTGGGTAAGTCCCTTCTGTTTCCTGGGTCTCAATTAGCTCAGCAGTAAAATGAAGGAAATGAACTAGAAGGATGACAATCCCATGATCCTAAAGATGGTAGATTCTTCAGTAGGAACAATGGTTAATCAAGACTATGATCTATTCTGATATCTATAAAGAGCATCTATCTTGCCACATCAGAAGGCATTAGGAATACTTTAGAAATTATTCTGAACACAAAACAGCTGCAGGTCTCTAAGATAGTGTCAAATTGTCCTTATTTTTAAATGAAAACAAAACAAAACAAAAAGTTTTCATCCACAGAATGAACCTATTAAGTCACCATTCTCAGTTTTCAAAATGGATGAGGATTTAGGTCCAACAAGGGAGATTTATTGGGCAGTGGAATTTGTCTTTCCTATTTAAATGAATAGCTAGATCATTTGCCTCAGTGCTCATAAAAGCCAAGGCCAAGCCCCGTGCTCGTAGTATCTTTTTTTTCTTTTTGAAAAATCTGTAGAACATATTATACCCTCTGTTTTTTATTATGAATTAAATCATTTGGTACTAGCAGTATTCTGGCCCATGGAGAATTGCAAACTGTAAATCTCAAGACTGTATGCTTGCCAGTTCCAACCAATCTCTCCTAGCTTACTCTGTCTCTCCCTCTCTAGGGCTGTATTGAAGAGAGAAACTTTTGGTGTTTCATAATGAAGTATACCCTATGGAGATCTTTTATACTGGCATGTCTATAGTCCTTCAAAGACAAGGTAAAAATAGTCCTGTAAATCCCACAAGCTTACTAAAAAGGGACATATCAGAGAATGCCCAGTATAATATATATGTTACAAAGTCATTGGTGTTGGGAAGTTTCCATAATTGCTTTCAGTAGTGACTAAAAATAGACTCATGGACAATGTCATAAATACATATACATATGTGTGTGTGTATGTATCACTTGAGTCATGCCAAAAATCATTAAAGGAGATCATAGACCTCAGTTTCTCCTTTCTCTTCCTCATTTCTGCTTAGATCAACTGCTGAAGCAAGCTAAAAAGTAGGGAAAGAAAAAAATAACAAAGCCAATTTCAACCAAGAATAATGATTTTCTGATGTGACCATGTACAATATTCACTTTGCAGCACAGTGACCTAGGAATGAAGGCAATCAAGACATGTCATTTAAGTCATCCTGGCTCCATGAAAAAAACAGTACTTTGATCATTCCAATCTTATCTGCAGGTAAGGAGAGTTCATTGTTTGCCTTTGAATTTATTCTCATCAGAATGTTCATTCTCTCAGACATATATTGTACATTTCCTGGGTGTAGGACCCCTACACTAAATTTTTATGCTTCATCCTCCTATGAAGTAGACCATGGATTCTTAAAAATTGTATCAGTAAAGCATAAGCTATCATAGGTCCTACGAAGATGGAAAAGCTTTGAACATGGGCTTGATGAATTCAATTGTGTTTGTCATCCAAGGCCTAGCTTAGTGAAATCTAAAGAGACTTAAACATGAAGACATGGAGCATTGGGTGATGACTTTGGGTAGCTTTTGGTATTGTTTTTTGCTTAGTTTTGTTTTTTTAGGTATAGAAAATCTTGAACATTGTCTATTAAGGAGGTTTGGGTGGCTGTGATTTCTATAAAATATTCTATCAATCAGGATTTAGCAAGTACTTATTTTGTGACAGGCATTGTTTTAAGAGTTAGACATATAAAGACAAAAATTAAACTGCCCCTGAACTCAAGAACTTACAATCTAATATGGATAGGGGTGGAATAGTATGCACTTAAGACCTGAAATTGAACTTGTCATTTCATTGGGGTAAGAAATGTCCAGATACTGGATCTCTCTACCAACAGAGGTCAACATCTTCTTGGCACCTTAGCATCTTTCACCTGATGCAGGTACTCATTACCTCATACTTGGACTTTTCCAATAGATGTTGGTATCTCTCCCTCAATCTCTCACCACTCCAATCTATCTTCTCCTTAGCTGCCAAAGTGATTTTACTAAAGGTTGTGGGTCTTGCATGTCTCACAGCCTTTGGTGGATTATTAATTACAATAAATTTCAGTGACTCTCTATAATCTTCAGAATCAAATATCAAATATCCATTGTTCTTACACTTTACTTCTCTTCAAGTAACTGTACTTTGCTGACTCTGACCTTCCTGATATTTTTTTACTCTCTATTCTGTTTTCTTCCTTTTCAATGGTTTTTTCCCTCATCCCTTGAGTGTTCTTTTCTCATTTTCTGGCTTCTTGCAAGACTCAGTTCACATCTAACCTAACAAATTATACCTTCTACTTCACCTTCTACATTCTTTTTTCTTCCCCCACAAGTGCCTTCCACCAAAGAGTGCCCTTCATTTAGATGAAGACACACACACACACACACACACACACACACACACACACACACAAACACACAAAGATTGAGAGATCCTTACATTTTAGGGATATGTTTTATCCATTATAATCTGAACTTCTTGAGAATGTTGTTTATGTTCAGTCACTTTTCAGTTGTAGCCAACCCTTTGTGACCTCATTTGGAGTTTTTTTGGGTAAAATTCCTGGAGTGGTTTTCCTTCTCTAATTTATTCTGCTGAGTGAGGAAACTGAGGCAAATGGAGTTAAGCTGTGCTCAGATTCTGAAGCCATATTTGAATTCAGGAAGATGAGTCTTCCTGACTCCAGGTCCAGCACTATATCTACTTTAGCACTTAGCTACCCAGTTGTTGAAAGTAGGAACCATGCTTTTGCTCCTTCCTTAACTATCTCCACTCATCATAGAGATTATCATGGAGTTCACACTTAATACATATTTGTTGAATGACGGATTGGAAGGTTTGTGGAAAGACTAGAAGGTTTGGAGCAGCCATTATGGAGATGGGACCAAAGAATTGTTTAGGAGGATTAATAAGATGTCCTTCTGAGTGTCTTATTCAAATTCAGTATCAATCACAATTGCTTTATAATGGTTCAGTTTGAATCCAGTTCAAGATCACTACAAAAGTAAGTGGAATGGATACAATCAGCACAGCTATATGACTTCATTCAGTTGCACTGAGCAGAATGTTAGCTTGGGGTGGATGAAGCAGAGTGCAGTGTATCCCCAAGATTGGAACTTGAAAGCAGAAGTAGCAATAGCAAGGAATTCAAGAGAATCAGTTAATTTAAAGATGAACTGATTTACTAAGGAGTTGAGATTGAAAATGGAGGACATTATATCCAGAGGAGGAATGATATCCTAGTAAAGTAGTAATAACATCGACCACTTATATAATACCTACCATGAGCCAGGTACATTGATAAACACTTTACAAATATATCATTTGAGTTTCACAACAAACCTGAGAGATAGAAGTTAAATAATGAAGAATGGAGGGAGTGTAGTCCTGTTGAGGACAAAGACCAGATTAAAGAAGAATAAAGCATAGCAAAAGATTATATAATAACAAATTCTGATCAGATAAAGGAATTTCAGTTATTAATCAGGAAAACGAAATAGTTTGGGGAAATGTCAAGATCAAATGGATAACTGTGGTGGAACTAGTACTCGAAAGGATGATGAAAGCTGGAGATGGAGCTTTGGAAAGGAGGGGGTGAGAGCTCCAGATCTTAGTCATAGAAGTATAAAAGGAAAAAAATTGGGGCAGCTAGGTGGTACAGTGGATAGAGCACCAGCCCTGGAGTCAGGAGTACCTGAGTTCAAATCCAGCCTCAGACACTCAATAATTACCTAGCTGTGTGGCCTTGGGCAAGCCACTTAACCCCATTGCCTTGCAAAAAAACTAAAAAAAAAAAAGGAAAAAAGGGAAAACATCTAAAATGGATGTAAATAATGGAATATCCATTTCAATGAAATTGGCTTAACACAGTATAATGTGCATAATAGGCACTTATTAAATATTTGTTGATTGATGTGTCAGTATTTGTATGGCATACTCTTTATACTTGGAATGTTGTTCAGTATTATCTGATTTTTGTGATCCCATTTGGGGATTTCTTGTCAAAAAGTGGTTTGGCTTTCCTTCTCCAGTTCACTTTACAGATGGGGAACTGAGGTAAACAAGGTTAAGTGACTTATGCAGGGTCAACTAGTGTCTAAGGCTGGATTTGAACTCTTGAATATGAGTCTTCCTGATTCCAAATCCAGTGCTCTAAACTATGTGTTACCAGGCTCCTCTCCCTTCTGGAAATATGGAAATTTAAAAGTCTATCCTGGATAGTCCATTTCTGGAGCATTTATTTTCTATTCCCCATGTTTAATGAGGAATATGTAAAGGTTGGAGAAAATCCCTAGAAGGTCAGTAAGATGATAAAAAAAAAATCTCTAACTGTATATGAGAATTGGTTGAAGAAATTAGGAATGTTTAGAGAAAAGAAGGTTTGGGGTGGGGGGAGGAACTGTCTTAAAGTATTTGAAAATATCGAAAGAAGAGAGAGAATTAAACTTGTTCTCCTTAACCCTGGGTAGCAGAGCTAGAAGCAATGGATGGAAGTTGCAAAGAGTCAAATGTTGGCCTGCCAAAACCCAAAACCATCTAATAGTGAGTGATATCCATCCAGAAATAGAATGGGAGGCCTCAGGAGGTCACCCTTCATTGGAGATCTTCAGGCAAGGACTTGATTACCTGCAATGAATGCTATGGAAAGAATTCTTTTTCAGGTAAAAATAGTAAAATAGCATGGTTCTAGAGACAGCAGGGTTCTCAGAAATTACCTAGTTCAAACCACATGTTTTATAGAGAAGGAGAAAATTGAAACACATGGAGATTAAGTGACTTTTCTAAGATCACACAGTTTCAATATCAAAGGCATGATTTAAAACTAGCTCCTATCACTTACCAAGTCAGTATTCAAGTTACCATACAAGCTTTGAATTAGATGAATACTGAAGTCTTTTTTAACTCTGAAATTCTTTAATGTTTTGAAAAGATGTCAACCCCTCCCCTTCAATGGTTACATCCTTATTAGAGATTAGTTGGAGATTTATATATAAGGGTGGGGTTTCTATCTTCTATCTTCTATGTAATTTCAGAAGGTATAGACATCTGAATTAAACTAATCAATCAATATAATATAAATTAAAAGAGAATAACATCTTACTGATTTTAAAAGAACCATAAAAGCTTTGGATCATTGAATGAAAGTAGAACACTTTCAAGAAGTTGATTTCAAGGAATCAAGAAGAAAATATGTGATGGACTGAAAGAATCAGATACTGTAATGAAACTAAGTCTCTTCATATTGCATAATCCAGTCCCAAGTCAATTGAGAGGTAGTTGAATGTCTTAAGGAAAGATTCTCAATAGGGAATTGACCTGGAGTAGGGTGGAGAGAGAAGAAATAAGTTTCTCTCTCTACCACCACTTGCTCCATTAACTATGTGATGATCTTGTGAACTTCAAATGATTAGAAGTTCTGGAATTCTCATTGGTAGCAGTGTCCACCAGAGCTAGAAGGAGCAGTGACAGGAAACAGTGTCTGCATTAGGAACTTGACATACTGAGTCAAAATAGACCTATCAAGGAAAAGCATTTTCAAGATTCTATAAGGGCTCTAATTCTCAGAGCTCATCAGGGAGCTAGCTCTAAGGGAAATATAATGAAGACCTTGAGGGAAATAAAAAAGAATTTTCAGTTAAAAGAACTTACAGGTATACCCTTATGCCATATCTGCTCTTTAAATCTGAGTCCACACTTACCAGTGTGTGCAAGGAGAAATCAATTAATCATTAAACATTTATTAAGTGCCTACTGGGTTCCCACTGTGCTAAATTCTGGACATGTAAGAAGAGACAAAAGATAATTCCTGCCCTCAAGGAACTTGCATCCTAATAGGAGAGACAAATTTGCAAACAAATATATACAAAGCAAACTACATACATTGATAAAAAGGAAATAATTAGCAGAGAGAAGGCAGAAGAATTAAAAGTTGGGGAAGACAGAATTTTACTTGAGACATTTTTTTTGCAAGGCCACTGGAGTTAAATCACTTGCCCAAGGTCACACAGCTAAGTCACTATTAAGTGTCTGAGACCAGATTTGAACTCAGGTGCTCCTGACCCCAGGGCCGTGCTCTATTCACTGAGCCACCTAGCTGCCCCTTAGTTAAGACTTCAAGAAAGCCAAGGAAATGAGGAGTCTGAGAGGTGGAGGAAAAGAACATTCCAATCATGGGAGGATAGCCTGAGAAAAATGTCCAGAACTGAAAAATGGAGTGTCTTGTTTGTGGACCAACCAAGAGGTCAACATCACTGGATAAAAGATTAAAGGGGAAGTCTTTGCTAAAACTGTTTGTAAGTATCTTTCTAAAAGCAAATTAAGTCTGACTGATAATTAATAGTGCTATCCCTAGAACACTGAATAGAAGTAGTATACTATCTTCTGGACATTGATTTGTCAGTACAAATGGAAATTAGGAAGATAGCCCCAGAGAGGTTGCTAAATTTTTACATAGATAACAATTCAAAATAGGATATATTATGTAGCAAATGAGTAGAAACAATAATAACCCTTATAAAACTTCAATAGTTTATCTAATTATCAAGAGTAGATACCAAGAACAACTTGACAAATGAGTTAAGACTTGAGCCAAAGTCTTGCAGAAAGAAGACAAGAATAAGATTTAGATAAACAGAAAGGTGTGGAAAGGAAATTTTAGACAGAAGGAGTTCTGTGAACAAATAGTTCAAACCAATGGTCCAAAAGCAAATAACATGTTTAGCTACCACTTTTGACTGAACTGAAGAGTCCTATCACTGAAGAGTTAGTGATAAGATTGTAGAACTAGATTTGATTCAGATTTTGGAGAACGGGCCTTGAACACCAAACTAAAATTGTAGAACTGCATTTTTTTTTAATGTTTTTCTGTAGGTTATAGAGAGTCATGAATAGCTTTTCAATGGGATCTACACATTTTTAAATTTTCTTTCTTGCTTGAATATCTTCTGCTACAATTTAAAATCAGTTTTCCTTGTTTAATCTTCAGTGAAAAGTAAAGATGAGCTAATCACTATCCTTTATAAGGGATATTGTCATGACCTTGAAAAGTGTTATTAAACCATTCTACTCCTCTTGTGACAAATAATTCCAGTTCTCTTATAGGCGCCATTATCAACCCTTTTCATAATTACTGATTTTTTTCTATATACTCTGACAATAACAATAGCTCCTACTTCTATACTAGGATATAACTTAAAAACTTTACAATAATTGTAGCTACAAATGCCTTTCTATGTCTGGTTTTCACAGTAACCTCATGAGGCAAGTAGTGCAAATTGTATTATCCTCATTTTACAGAGGAGTATGCTAGGAAGAACTTTAGATTTGGGGAAAGAAGACCTGGGTTCCAGTAATGCCATTAACACTTAGTAGTTCTATAAGGTTGTGTTTTCTCTCTGGACCTCCATTTCCTAATCTGTAAATAATAAAATGACAGGTTACACCAATTAACTTCTTAGGCCCTTTCCAGTTTTGACATTCTGGGATTCCTTTACTTGCCTGAGATAACGTATGATAGTAGTATACTGGCTAAGACTTGAAGAGAGAAAGATCTGTATTTGAATCCTATTTGTGATACTTCCTTGCTATATTACTGCCCAAAATATGGTCTCTGAGTCATGGCATCATATTGTTTTGGTTTCTGTACCCTCAGCATCTGCCATAATGCCTTATGTACAGCAAGCATTTAATAAATGACAAGAAACCATTAGGTGATAGATCATTCAATTTAGTTAGAAAGACCTGAGTTCAGATCTTAACTAAAACTTTTACTAGCTGAATGACCCTGAAAAAGTTACTTAGCCTCTATTTTCTTTAATTTCCTAATCTATAAAATAGGATGAATAATATCCATCTCTCAGGGTTTTTGTGAAGATGTAATGAGATAACAATTGTAAACTACTCTGCACACTCTAGTGTTTAATAGCTTTATAAAACGGTGACTTGGCACTAGTGAAGAAAACAATTTCTCAGAGAGTTTGGTTTTCCTCATCTGTGAAATGGGGATAACAGTACCTTCCTCATATGGCCATTGTAGGACTTAAATGGAGGTATATATGTGTATATATATATATATATATATATATATACTCAAATATATCCTCATACACACATGCATAAACTTTAAAATATAAATACATGCGTACACATATACATGTGTATGTATGTAGAACACACATGAACATATTATATGTATGTATATACACACATATAAAATCTGTATGTATTTATTTATTTACACTTTGCAAACCTTCAAGTATCATGGTTAGTATCACAGTCAGCTATCGTTTTTCTACTGAGAGAGAGATCTGGAACTCAGACAGTTCTTCAGACTCCCAAGTCCTGAGTAATTTCATATACTAGCAGTGCAGTGGTTGGAATGCAGGGCCTGAAGTCAGGAAATCTCATCTTCTTGAGTTCAAATTTGACCTCAGGTACTTACAGGCAGTATAATCCTGGTCAAGCCACTGAACCTTGTTTGCCTCAGTTTCCTCATCAGTAAAATGAACTGTGGAAGGAAATGGCAAACCACTCTAGTTTCTTTGCCTTAAAAAAAAAACCCAAAATGGGATCATAAGGAGTCAGACACAACTGAAAATGACTGAATAATAACAGTATATTGCCTCTCAGTATAATACAGAACTATCAATTTAGTGGCTCTTTTCCTACTGTGCTTATAATCATATAGTCCTGGATTACAAGAGTAAACACCAAGGGTTCTCATTTATTATTATCCATTTGAAGACTCAAGTGTTTGGGCCCAATCTAAATGTCTGATACCACATGATTCAGTGACTTTTGATCTCTTTTATGTAATTTACTGAAAAGACATCAATATTTTAACAAGACAAGGTAGAGCTTCACCTACTGTCAGGAACATGAGATTGAACTAATATCCTAGTGCGTCATGAAGCTAATTAGTTTTCTAAGCCAGGTTAGGTTATTTAATGAATTCAGAGATCTGATTGGCCCCAGCATCCATGCTTAATAATTTAAGGCCTCTCAGGGGATTGTAGTTTTTCCTTCAATTGGTTCCTTCTATTGGTGCCCCTACATTACTTATTCACCACTTTGCAGCCAAACTATAACAACTTGTTTAAAATGTATTTAAAAGACTGTTTGAATTTTATCCAACTTCCATTCTACTTAAGGGATAAATTCCCTCATTCCCAAACCTGAGTGGTCAGCTCTGAGAAATGGTTCCTGCTTCTGGAAAGAGGAACTTTTATTTCCATAATCACGTCTCAGCTCCCTAGCCTCTGACTTTCTGTTTTGTAGACTACCCAGGAGATGATGCAAATAGATAAAGATTGTACTCTGGGAGGAAGGAGAAAATGAGGGAAGAGGGGAGAGTTGTGCTGTGGGAGTCTGTTTGGAAAAATGCAGGTGCTGAGTGTAAACAGAGACAGGCTCTTGTCAGCTGTCTAGACAGCAGGACGATGGGCTACACACAGTAGGTCTGAGCTGCTGCCTTAAGCCCACCAGGTTTCTATGAATGCTACCTATTCATGGGTTTAATAATCTAGTTCTAGATATACTAGGGCTAAAATTTAGAAGGAAAAAAAAAGGAGAAAAACCTGTTAGACTGGTCTGGTGACTGAGGCATTGTGAGCATTTCCCCTGAGGGTGTGTACTCAGGTGAATGAAGTCATCAATATTTTCAGGGCAGACATAATCTGTGATTAACTTTTATCTCCCCTGTAGAATAGCATTACCTTTTCAGCCCAGGAACAATAAGTGGAATTGGCAGGATGGTTGAAAGATCTTTGCTATTTCAGCCAGAGTTTAAGCTTTGACTTATAAAAAAGGGAGGAGAGGCGACTTGGGTAAGATTGGCTCCTGGAGGAGCCCCCAGAAGGGTGAGGAATGAGGAGCAAGCCAGCGCAGACAGTTTTACAGTTTCCAGCACTTGTCCCTCTAGTCCACCTAGTAGCCTGAGTTTTCATAGTGGGACAGCACTAGGAGGTAGAAAGTAGGGCCAGTAGGGGTAACAGATTCCTATCAAAGGGGGGAATCAGACATGACCCACTCTGTGGAGGGCTCACTAGGATCAACATTACTGCCAAACACCCTTGAGGTTATTTGCTATGCTACCACCTCCTAAACCACCTCTGTGTGCCCCGATGGCCTTCATATAAAATGATATTAAAAACTCATAAGTAGAGTGCTTTACATAATGTTTTCCTAGCACCTGAGTGTTTTCCATCACTAGATGAAAGGATCACAGATTTAAAGCTGTAAGATGCTATTGTTGGTTGTTGCTCTTGTTGTTTCCTGTACAATTCTTAGTGACCTCATTTGGAGTTTTCTTGGCAAAGATAGATTGGCCATTTCCCTTCCAGCTCATTTTAGAAAGGGGAAACTGAGGTAAACAGGGTTAAATGACTTGCCCAGAGTCACACAGCTATTTCATGTCCAAAACCAGATTTGAACTTATGAAGATAGGTCCAATACTATCCCACCTAGCTGTCCCCACAACACCTTAGGGTTTACTCTAATCCACCTCAGCCTACAAAAGTGGGACAAATCACTTTGAGTCATGAAAGTAGTTAGTGGCAAAAGCAGAGATTTGAATTCAGTCCCTCTGACTCCACATTCCATTCATTGATACCTGCTTAGAGCCCCAACATCACATAGAATCCAGCTACTAGTAGCTCCCTTTTATTAAATAAGGAAGCCACATCTCAAAGAAGTAATGATTTTCTCATAGCCACACAGCTAGTACATGATGTCAGAATTGGGTCTGGAACTCAGGTCATCTGACACTAAGACCCCTGCTTTTTCTCCCATATCATGCTCTCTCATTAAGGCTGTCTCTGAGGACAGCTAGGTGTTGCAGTGGATAGAGCACTGGCCCTGGAACCAGGAGGACCTCAGTTCAAATGTGATCTCAGACACTTAATAATTACTTAGCTGTGTGACCTTGGGCAAGTCACTTAACCCCATTGCCTTGTAAAAAAAGGCAAAAAAAAAGACTGACTGTGCTTTTCAATATACCCTCAAGGTTTTGAGTTCCAATGCTGATCCAAATATAAATTCTAAAATTGTGTAGTTCCCCCAGGGAGGTATACAAAAAATACTGATGAAAAACATAGAAAAAGCTAGCATTTATATGGGGCCTTAAGATGCACAAAGAATTTTATGTATGCTATTTCATTTGATCCGAATAACAACCCTGTGAGGTAGGTGTCATTATTTTATGATTGGAAACTAAAGCAAATAATGGTAAAGTGACTTACCCAGAGGCACTTAACTAGTAAGTGTCTCAAGCAAGATATGGCATCACACTACATTGGTATCATAGATATGTTACCTGCTGAGAAGAGGCAGGAGTGGTTAATAGGTACTTATGTAGAAGTAAAGAAAAAGAGTCCTCTCCCTTATCTACTGTTAAGACAAAGTATTTCTTAATAAATAATGTCAGTAATAGGACTTTTTCTTAGTCTTGTGTTTCTCATGAGAAAAGGGATGATGATGGGACAATTAGACATTTTAAACTGGAATGCCATGCCCTAGGATTATTCTGAGAAGCAGAGTATAATCTTGTAATCAGGCATAAACCTAGCCCCAAAAGCAAAGTTTGTTGACCATTCCCTGATTGTGAGAGGACTAGATCAATTGGATTTGGGAGTACCTTTAGCTCTTCTGAAGAGGCAGTCAAATTAAAAAATATTTTGAGACACACCCATCGGATTCCTGAATAGAGATAGTTCTTTTAGCTAATTGAAGGAATATCCCAGCTTCCTGTTCCTCTTGATGGGACTGAGAACCTGAGTGAAAGCCTAGTTAATCTGGACTATTGATTGCCTCCCTGGCTTGGCTGGTAAGGACACAGGCTGCCTCTACCTATCACCTCCCCCATCTGTAATAGACTTTGGCAGACGCTGACAAAACACCTGGCATCCCCAGTGTAAACATGTTGACTCTTCCTATCAATATTCTGCTAGACCTGGCTGTCTGGGTAAACAGCTGCAAAACAAAAATGAGTTTAAATACTTTGTAAACCCTGGAGTTCCATGAGCTAAAATACATCAAGAGCATTCAGAGTCATGAGGAGGAGAGGAAAATATTTCTGTCTCTTAAACAGGAAATTTCAGTCCACTGGACTTCTGACAGAATTCAGGGTAACCTTGGAAATGAAGGAGGGTGAACAAATCCAACAAGAAATTCCAGAATATGAGGCCAGCTTCTAAATATAGTTTTAGGCTTACCTGAGGTCATGTCCTCTCTATTAGTTAATTGAAAGATTTCTACAAAGTAAGCCAAAAGCTAATGATTAGGACATTGAGATCACAATTAAGCAGGTTCATGTGTAATGGAAAACTCAGTTGTTATTCTTAGTGATGTCGGTTCTTTGATCTTGAAGAAGACCACAACATCAGGGAGGTGATGCCATAACATGCACATGAATTGGATTTGAGTAAGGGATGCTATGCTATGTCACCAGCCTCACTTTCTCCTCTGGAGCCATCCAGGTCCAGTGGTCAGATAGGAATCAAGATGACTACAGTCTTGGGGGAGGCTAGGTGGAGCAGTGGATAGAGCACTGGCTCTGGAGTCAGGAGTACCTGTGTTCAAATCTAGCCTCAGACACTAAATAATTACCTAGCTGTGTGGCTTTAGGCAAGCCACTTATCCCCGTTGCCTTGCAAAAAAAAAAAATGATGACCGGAGTCTGAAAACCCAGCTTCCATCCCCAGCTCCACCACCAATTCCTGTGCAACTTTAGGCAAGCCACTTCATCTTTCAATCTCAGTTTCCTCATCTGTAATATTGGGGCAACAAAACCTGGTCATCCCCATAATACCTATTGAGATGACTACATGAAATGCTTAGTAACTATGAAACACTAGAACAATATGAAATATTTTTCTTGTGTTTTTTTTTCTGTTCTGAGTATTTCTAAAACTCCCTGCTATTTATTCTCCTCCCAGATTGGAAACTCCATGAAGGTACTGATTGTATTTTTAGCTAAGCTTTATATCTCCTCTAGTTATCTAAAACAGGAGTATTCAACATATGGCAGTAATTAAGTAATAATTGATAAATAAACAGAGGAAGGATGTTTTCTACTGTTAGTAATTGGCATTTGGGATATTTATTTCAGTGCCCACGTATGGGGGTAGAATCTTGGTAGTAAGTCAACAAACTGCTGCTGCTGCTATTGTTGAGTTGTTCAGGTCTTCCTGACCCCATTTGGGGATTTCTTGGCACAGATATTGGAGTGGCTTGCCATGGCCTACTCCAGTTCATTTTATAGATAAAGCACTGATTTAAACAAAGGTAAGAGACTTTCCCAGGGTCACATAGCTAGTAAATGTCTAAGGTCAGATTTGAACTCATAAAGGTGAGTCTTCCTGACTCCAGATGCAGTGATTTATTTACTATGTCATCTAAATGCCAACAGGTTTTTATCAAGTACCTACTATGCATCAGGAAGTGGATAATCCCTGGGAATACAAAGAAAGGTAAAACACAGACCCTCACGTCAGGGAACTCACAGTCTAATGGAGGTAACATAATGCAAGCAATTATGTACAAAGAAGATTTAAAAAGGATAAATTAGATGTAATTAATAGGGTGAAGCCTCTAGGATTAAGGGGATCAGGAATGGTTTCTCAGAGAAGAGAGAATCCTAGCTGAGACTTGAAGGAAGTCAGGGAATTCCGGAGGTAAAGATAAGAAGGGTCACCATACCAGACTTGGTAGACAGTGACAGAAAACTGAGTTTGAGAGGTAGTTTGTTTTGTGAGAGGAACAACAAGGAGCACTGTGTCATTAGCTTGCCAAATGCTCAGCATATTGTGAAGATTTATGATAATAGATAATAATAATAGCTAACATTTACATAGTACTTTTTAAGGTTTGAAAAGCATTTTACAAATATTATCACATTTATGAGATGAGATTAGATGATGATAGTAAAGTGCTTTGAACTTCTGAAAACAAAGGTGTTGACCTTTGGGCTAACACTAAATGAAAAATGGATTGGCTCAGGAATCCATTCTTAGGTCCTTCAAAAGAAGTCAGGATGGTTTTTGAGAAGTTATTACATCAAAGTTTGGAACCTAAAAGAACTGGAGTGAATTTTTAACCATTTCATTCTTCTTTCATCAAGAAATTACTCCTTACTGTCCTGGGAGGGTTTCCTATGCTCTGGAAGGAATTACAAATGGGGAAGAAGAGATCTTTGGTACTATACTTGCTGGTTTCTGGATATAAATGATGAAAATTATTTCATGCAATATAACAAGGCACTTTTATACTTTGTTGGAGGGGCAGCTAGGTGGCACAGTAGATAGAGCACCTGCCCTGGATTCAGGAGTACCTGAATTCAAATATGACCTCCGACATTTAATAATTGTCTGGCTGTATGACCTTAAGCAAGTCACTTAACCCCATTGACTTGCAAAAAAACCAAAAAAATGTAAATAAATACACTTTATTGGAGTAGTAATCTTCTTTAAATACTCCCTTCAGCAACCCATCAATGTCTTCTCATTCTGTGTGACTGTTGTTCATATTCTTCCCAAAATCCTTCATAGTAGGAGATGGGACAAGGCCAACCAGTATTCTGGGCACCCTTTTATTCATTTCTTACCATTGTATTGACATCAGTGAACTACATGGGTTGTCTGTTACCTATCCCTCAGTCTCATAACATAATGGGCCCATCTCCTTTCTCCGTCCTACATCTCTTCAATCATATCCTTTATGCTACTTTTTATGTATTATTCTTTCTTGGTCACAGAAGGTAGACTAATCAAACCCATCATGTACTTTGAATTTTAATATTTTGGAAACTATGGAGGCAGCTAAGTGGCACAGTGGATAGAGCATCAGTTCTGGAGTCAGGAGTACCTGAGTTCAAATTCAGTCTCAGACACTTAATAATCGCCTAACTGTGTGACCTTGGGCAAGTCACTTAACCCATTGCCTTAAATAAATAAAATACAATAAAATAAAAATTTTCAGAAACTATGGTATCCACACAGCACCACTTGAAAAAATATTGATGTTTTAAGTAGGTTCTTTGTTTTAGGGAGACTCATAGGGATGTAAAAAAATATTGCTCAGTTAAAAAAAAAAAGATGAGTCTTTCCAGTTTGTTTCTTTTGGTTGAACTTGGAGATTTTGTTTTTTTGTTTCTTGTTTTTCATTTCCTAAACAACAGGTAACAGTGTAGAAAGATATAATCTTTTTCTTTCTTTTTTTTCTTTTGTCAGGACTAACTCCCTTCTATAAAAATTTAACTCAAACTTATGGAATTCCTTTAGAATGTTTTCCAAATCATGGGGACAGCTACGGGGCACATTGGATAGAGCAGCAAACCTTGAGTCAAGAGGACCTGAGTTCAAATTTGACCTCAGAGACTGAATAATTACTTAGCTATGTGACCTAAGGTAATTCACTTAACCCTATTGCCTTGAAAAAAAAAAAGAATGTTTTTCAAATCTTTATCAACATAGGATAATAGTTGGGCTAACTTAATAACTAACATAGGCTATTTGCTTAATAATTACCATACCTCTGAGATTCAGGGATTCCCAATTTATTTGTTTGTTTTTTTAATTCTAAATTTCACCTGCTTTCTACAAATGAGTAGCTGGGAAATAAGATACTGAGGTAGTCCATGTAGTTGGGGAAAGATTATTATCTCTCCTTTTCTAGTTTTGCAAAAGACAGCTCTAATCCTCATATCATTTATCCTAGCCTCTTATAGATGACAAAAGCCTATCAAGGCTAAAAGGGGCACACCTTCATTCCTCCATTGTTTCTCAAAATTATGAGTCCTACTACATATAATCCTCCACAATATTTCTTCATGAGATTTAATAAATAATTTTATATTCTAAAGCAGTGGTCTTCTTAAATGCTATCTATATCTTCCTGCTTATTGCAGATATTCAGTGTTTGCTGGTTGAGGCAATTTATAAAATAGTTTGATTTTTCTCCTTGTGTTGATTGATTTGTACTGGCTAAACTTTCTTTAAAAAATTTCGATAGTCTGTAACACTATCGCTTTTTAAAAATGAATTTCTCTTTGGGGCATCAGAAACTTATCTAAATAAGTCAGGTTAGGGGCGGCTAGGTGGCACAGTAGATATAGCACTGGCCCTGGAGTCAGGAGTACCTGAATTCAAATCTGGCCTCAGACATTTAATAATTACCTAGCTGTGTGACCTTGAGCAAGCCACTTAACCCCATTGCCTTGCAAAAACCTTAAAAAAATAATGTCAGGTTATGGTTGCCTAAACTGTACAGCTTTTTGTTGTTTTTGTTGTTGCTGTTATTTCTTCTGGCATCGTATTGATTTTTATCTTTGCTCTGGAAAGTTCATGGTCTTTATTGTGCACAGACAGCAAATTTAAAAATAACTCCCACATTAGTAACCAATCATTTCCTGTCTGTTTGAAGGTAATCCGTTTCTTTCTTTTTGTGATATTATATTATGTTTATCAGGTCCAGTATCTCTCAAATGTCTTCTTGAAAAAAAAAAGTATTGCTGTATTAGTCATGAGACAGCCTTTGACCTCTATTATCACATGTTCTAGAACCATATTTTCTATCTGTCCACTCTGTCCACCTATTACTTGAAGTTACTGAGTTTTAAGTTATATGCTGATCTAATTGGAAGGAATTAATAAATTGCTGGTAGAGTTTCCTCATCCTCTGTAATGTGATAATTACATCAGCTGCAATTATCTCTTTGGTAGCCTTTAGGCAAATGATTATCAAGATACTACAACAGGAGGTGACTAAATGTTCCATGAAATGATGAACCTACTCTATTTGGACTCACAATAAAATCAGTTCTACCAATGTCTTCATTTGCCTCTCCACAAGGAGCCACCTTTCCATTTTGTTGTAACTTTTTTCCCTTCTGGTTTCATTTATAGCAAGAATATCAGGATGGGTATGACTCAGTTCCTCTAGTAGTATGTCAATTGAAGGTCATTGAATAAGGATCTCACTTTGGAACACCATCAGCTAAGTTAATGTTTATCTAGCAGTCTAAAAAACTAAGTGGTTTTTTGCTTTCTTTTAGCACTCCCTGTAACTAAAGAAAAAAAGAAAATGTTTTGAGGGAAAGAGAGGAGAAGGTGAGACCTGTTGTATATATTTCTTTGTTCCACGTGTCACAGTGACCAAATAATTTGTCACCATGTGAGCAATCTACTAATGAAGAGCATTATCTATACATAACCGGACAGGGACTGAAAATGCATACATAGTATGTTACCAGGACCATACTCCAAACCTAGGCAGTGTAGTAGAATTTGCCAGATTTTCCACTCTGTTGGAATAGTCTTTGAAAATCCCTGGTTGTCTCCTTACACCATCATTCTTAATAATAATAATAATATAATAAAAACAATGAGCTAACATTTTCATAGGGCTTTCAAGTTTGCAAAATGTTTAACATGTCATTTGTTCCTCACAATCCTATGAGGTAGGCGGTATTATTATCTCTATTGTGTAAATGAAGAAATTAAAGTAGGTTAAATGACTTGCCCAGGGTCTCACAGTTAGTAAGCATCTAAGGCAGGATTTGAGCTGAGGGCTTCCTGATTCCTCCTATCTTATTATTATCATTGCATTCTTTCCCCAAAAATGCCGTTATTCCAAATCTCTCTATTATTGTCATTCCCATCATACTTCCAATCACCTAAATTTATAACTTTAATGTCATCTTCAACTTTTCATTTTCCTTCATCCTATACTTTTAACTACTTGTAAAGCCTTGTCATTTCTAACTTGCTAACATTGTGTTTCTCTCTCTGCACATAGTCACTACTCTAGTTCAATTTGAAAACTAAATATTGGCTCTCAGCTTGACCATTACAATAAGCTTTTAACTAGTTTCTGATTCAAATCCTGCTCTTTTCCTTATCCAATATATTCTCCAAACAGTTAACATGGTAATTTTCCAAAAGCACAGATCTAATTATGTCACTTCTCTACTCCCAAGTATGCTTAAATATTAATTCTGAAATCAAATACTATTTCATCTTCATTTCAAATTTTTTGTTTTATAATATAGATAATTATTATATTACTATAACATGATAATGCTTTATATAATTTATAAGAAACTATATGCATATGGGGTAACTATTTAAAACTTTTTACTGATAGAACCACACACAAAAGAATTTGGAAACCATTGGTCTAGTAGGAGTTCTTAAGCTGGGGATTGGAAACTTTTTTAATTTAGTAATTTTTTCTTTGTTATCTATATATTTTATTTTATTCACTTTTTAAAAAATTATTCTAAGAAAATCTGTAGACTTTACCACCAAAATGGTCCATAGCACAAAAAAGATTAAGAAACTTTGATCTAGAGCAGCATTTCTCAACTTTTTCCACCTTAGGATATCTTTACATCTTTTTTTTTAGAAAGTTTTTATTTATTTTGAATTTTACAATTTCCCCCCCCATTCTTGCTTCCCTCCCCCCACCCCCCACAGAAGGTATTCTGTTAGTCTTTACATTGTTTCCATGGTATACATTGATCTCCATTGAATGTGATGAGAGAGAAATCATATCCTTAAGGAAGAAAAATAAAGTATGAGATAGCAAAATTACATAATAAGATAATGGGTTTTTTTCCTAATTTGAAGGTAATAATTTTTGGTATTTGTTCAAACCCCACAATTCTTTCTCTGGATACAGATGGTATTCTCCATTGCAGACAGCCCAAAATTGTCCCTGGTTGTTGCACTGATGGAATGAGCAAGTCCATCAAGGTTGATCATCACCCCTATGTTGCTGTTAGGATGTACAATGTTTTTCTGTTTCTGCTCATCTCACTCAGCATCAGTTCATGCAAATCCTTCCAGGCTTCCCTGAATTTCCATGCCTCCTGGTTTGTAATAGAACAATAGTGTTCCATGGATCTCTTTACATCTTAAAAATAATCAAGCACCTTAAAGAGCTTTTGTTAATGTGGGCTATATTTATCAATATTTACTCAGTTGAAATTAAAACTGATCAATTTTGAAATATTTATTAATTTAATTAAAATAACTAATAAACCTCTCATACCTTAACATGAGCAGCATATTTTCATGAAAAAAATTACTGTTTTCCAAAATAAAAAAGTTAGAAGAACAGCATTGCTTTATATGTTTTTGCAAATTGATTTTTATGTCTGAATTAAGAGAACGTAGCTGGATTCTCATGTCTGCATTCAATCTGTTGTGGTATGTTGTTTTTAGTTGAAATATATGGAAACATCTAGCTTTACTTGAATATTCATATGAAAAAGAAAGAGTATTGTAATAAGCAAAAAAATTATTTTGAAATATCTTTGACCTTGTAACCTCCTTGAAAGGGTCTCAACAAACTCCAAGTGTCCTTGTCTCCACAATTTGAGAATTTCTGGTCATAAATTCCTCAGGAAAAGGTAGGACTTACCAGAGAGAGAGAAAAAGAGAATTTTATCACCCATATATAGGTTACTATGAATTCTTTCTTATTTTAACATCTTTTTATTTCACTTGCACTTTGAAACTCTTAGAAAAAACTGTAAAGGTGAAGAAGTCAAATGGTTGTGATTTGGGGGCAACCTCTCTCTCCCCAATCAAGAATTAACCTAGTCCATGAAAGCCCAGAGTGTGGAATGATGAGCCACAGGTTACACAAGGTTTATGATCCACATTTTACAGATGAAAAAACTGAGATTCAGAGAGGTTTGCTCAAGGTCACGCAGCCAGTAAATTGTTGAATCAGGTCCCTGGTCCAGTACTTTCTCAATTGAGGGACAGTTTTGACTTATTCTCTTATTTGGTTGTTCAAGCAAATCTTGTAGTACATATGTTCCTATCAAAGTGAATGCAAATACAATTTCTAAAATTTAATCCTATTTTCATTTCATAAATAACAAGCATTATTTAGGAGAATTTTATATACTAGTGAAGTTTGTCAAGTTTGAAAGTTATTACCTAGGCAGTTGACATTTTTATTAAGAATTTCAAGAAGTGAGAGACTTCTGGGTAATGTGTAAATCACAGGGAAGAAATCAGCAATTTGAGAAGAGGGTAAAGTAAAGTTGGCTTCTTTATGGTATAACAAGGACAATAGGTCATGAGAGTTCATTATTCTACCTTAAATTAACCCCTTTCAGTGATGTATTGAAGTATTAATTATCAAGGTTTTCTCAGAGAGGATTGAGTTTCTGCCTCTTGTCTAAAGTT
The DNA here is from genome assembly GCF_037893015.1 of Macrotis lagotis. Taxonomy (NCBI): domain Eukaryota; kingdom Metazoa; phylum Chordata; class Mammalia; order Peramelemorphia; family Peramelidae; genus Macrotis; species Macrotis lagotis. The sequence continues at coordinate 159,267,753 of NC_133658.1, read as the reverse complement.
TTAGGGCACTGGAATCAGGTGGCCCTTGTTCTGCTCCCTCCATCTTCTATCACATGCCTGGAAGATGCCAACAAAGGGTTAACATGGGACCTGTCATCCCTTCATGTACCACCTGAGGACCTCCCAGACAGTCTCACCCTCCAAACCTCAGCTAACTAGAAGCAGTACGTACATCAGATTTCTATAATGCAGAAAGGACCTTTACCAGATTTCTGAGTATAATTTTGAAGCCTGGATTTCTTCTGGCCTTTGACTGACCTAATTTTTTGTTTTGTAGGTCTGGAGCATTACCTTATGAATTACAGAATTACAACAAAAACAAAATAATTTAGTATTTTGGAGTTGAATGGAACATTGGAAATTCCTTCAGACCCCTCATTTTACCAATGGAGAAACTGAGGATTACAAGTCTCAGACAGGTTTAATGGACTGCTCAAGTTAACAGAATTAGATTGTGACAAAACCAGGACTAACATAGAAATCATTGATTTAGAACTAGATGTCATATCAAAGGTCATCTAACCCAGCCTTCTCATTTTACGATAAGGCCACAGAGACCCAGAGAGATAAAGGAACTTGTTCAATGTTATAGGACAGGTCTGGACCAGAATCCAGGTCTCATTCCAATGCTCCTCCAATGGAGCCAAACGTTACTTGTTGGCCAAATTTTCACTGACTTTAAAGAGAAAATTCTGTTTGAAAGGTCCCAAAGCAAGGTGGGTTAAGCAATATAGCTCTGATCCCACTTCTGATTGTTTGATCTTGAACCAAGTCCCTTTTGTCTCATTTTTGTATAGATGAGACTATTAATTGGTTTCTCAGAACTCTATATGGAATAATTATGAGATAAAAATTATGGAGCTGTGGAATTCCCCTATTCTAGAAATATTTTACAAACATTTTGCACTGGCCTGGGCTTGTGACCAATTTCCTTGGGCTTTACTCAGCTACCTCAGGGCTCAGTCAGGTATCAGAGATCACAGTGAACATTGGGGCCAGCTATTTCTACAGCAAGATTCTGGGAGTAGAAGCAGAAGTTCAGGATCAGAAACTGGAATCAGGCTGTCTGACATGGATGATATGAATAACAAGTACAGACCAGCACTCAAGATGACCATGTTTGGAACTTAGTTCCTTCAGTTCATATAGAGCAAATTCTAAAGCAAAGATTATAAGTAGGAAGAAGAATAAAGTTACAAAAGCTGAGCTGTAGAAGTCAGATTGCCTGGACAATACAGTTCAGGAATGATAATGTTGAACCAATGAGACCCCACTCCCCCCTCATCCAAAGCTTGCTGTCTTTCAACCTTAAGTCAATCAGACATTAAACATTTATTATGGTCATTTTAAGTACTGTACAAAAGAGGCAAAAGACAGTCCCTACTCTCAATGAGTTTACAATCTAATTGATCAATAGCCGGAGTCAATGGGATGAAATTGTCTGGAAAATGAATTGGTTGTAAATCATCAGCAGAACCTGTGCTATGACTCTATGTCATAATAATCAAAATAACAAAATAATATTATTAAGAAGTATAACTAGATTTACATTTAAGGTTTATAAAGTGATTTGCATTCAGAGTCTCATTTGATCCTCACTGTTGTCCTGTCAGATCTTCTTGACTCAGCTCTCCATCTACTCTGCTGAAATTAGAGCCCTTCAAAAGTGAACTGGATTGCCTTGGATGAAGATGAGCTTACCCCTATCTGAAGTCTTCATGTGATGACCCCTTGCTAGGATCCTTTTTCAGATAGAGGTTTATCTAGCTCACTACTGAGGTTCCTTCAGTCTCTGAAATTCTGTGATTCTCTCCCAGAGGGACAGCAAAGCCTCCCTTTTATCAAACAATGGAATGATTTTCTGACCACAAGAGTCAAATCAAGATCCTTGATTTCTTTAACAAATTCAGTACTGTGATTCCCTACTTCTCTTCCTGCTCCTTGCCTACATTTGGCTCCCATTTATCCAAATATTTTCCAAGTGATAAACTGTATCGGTATGAGTATCATTCAAAGCGGGGCCTTGGTTTGTTTGCCCATCTGGAGCATGAAAGCTGTTTGTCATAGTTACTTTCTTGGCACAGGATGGAGACAGGGGTTAACACTGTATGATGTTTTGTTTACAAGACACATTAAAACAGTGGTGTCTGGGGCTGGTAGTATTTGCTCAGATGAGGAGGTGCCTAGTATATTCTCAAGCACAACCTATTCTGAAGAAACTCTGATTCATGGTGTATAGGGAAGATCATTTATGGGAGAGGATGGCTCGGCCCATTCAGCCCACCCAGGACATCATACAGGTCATTTTAGCTGACATGTCTGAAAGAGAAATAGTCATTCAATTAATGATCCATCTGTTACATCAAGACAATGCATCAAGAATACAAAGAAAGGCAAAAGTCAGCCCTTGCCCTCAAGGAGCTTCAAGTCTAGTGGGGGAGATGACATGCAAACAATTAAGCACAAATGATATGTTAGGGATAAAGTGGAAAGCATCGATAGAGGGAAGGCACTAGAATTAAAGGAAAGCTTCCCTTGCCTGAGACTTGAAGGAAGCCAGGGAAACCAAGGACCAGAAATGAGGAAGAGAGATCAAGGCATGAGGGACAGCAGTGAAAACATCCAGAAGTTGGAAGATGAAATTTCTAGTTCAGGGAATAGCAAGGAGGGAGAGAGGTTGCTACTGTGTGATGGGTTAGGAATTGATTTCAGTGGTCAAGGATTTACTAATTTGAGGACATCAATATTAATATGGAATCACAGATTTGGAACTGGTGGTGACTTCAGAAATCATTCAGTTTAACTCCTCTATTTTTACATACAAGTAAACTGAGACCCAGAGTAGCTAGATGGCACCATGAATAGAGCACTGAACTTGAAAGCAGGAAAGCCAATCTTCATGAATTCAAATCAGGCCTCAGAAACCAGCTGTGTGACCCTGGGTAAATCACCTAACCATATCTGCCTCAATTTTCTAATCTGCAAAATGAGCCAAGAAAACCCCAAAAGGGGTCACAAAGAGTTAGACACAACCCAAAAGATTCAACAACCACCACAACAAATTGAGGCCCACAAAGGTTAAATGATTTGTCCATGGACTCACAGATTAGTGATTTGACCTTAAGTCCTATTATTCTGTATTCAGAATCCTTCCTGCTATTAGTCTTGCTATTGAATAGTTTTACTTTGAACAAATCTAATCTTTTCAATTCCATTCTATTTATTTCAACAAGCATTTATTAGGCAAGTTCTATGTGGAAGACACTGGTGTTGGAGATACAATGGTATTGGCTTCATTTTCATCATCCATAAAATGAGTATAAAAAATAGCTGTTCTGCTTACCTCCCCAGGATGTAAGGAAAGTGCTCTGCCAACCTGAAAGTGCTAAAACAAAATAATATATAAACAGAATGAGAATAAAATGAATGCAATTATTATTTTAGGAATTATTAAATGCTGAAAGTTTTTGATAAACATGACTCTTCCAATGACTATAAAAGAACCCAGAATACAAAATGATAATGATGGTGGTAATGATGATGACATAGTATCTATATAGCATTTTAAGTTTGCAGAGAGCTTGACATGTTATCTTCTTTCAACTTCACAACTCTGTAAGGTAGGCACTATTGTTAGGTTACAGAGGAAGAGACAGAGAGAAGTGGTCTCTTGCCCAACGTCACTCAGTTTTTGAGACAGAATTTGAACTTAGATTCTCCTGCCTTCAAGTCTAGCATTCATTACCTACCTGCTTCACAAGATATCATGAAGCTACAATAACAACTTAAAAATTCTCAGTAAGAGCCTTAAAACACAAGACAATGCAACCAGGATGGTACAGTCTCTCCTAGGCAGCATTCTCACATATAACTGTTTGTCCTGGCTCATTTGTTTGGATTTTCATCTTCTAGTTTAGTGGTAACCACCATTGGTAAAGGATATGGCAAGAAAAAGAAATACTCTGTCAATATAGAGAAAAGAATTACAACAAACCTGATTTAACTATATGAGAGAATGGAAGAAAACATAGAATCACAAAATCCTAAGTTATTCCTATCCTCAATCTAAAACATGAATCCCCTTTAAAAATTGATAAATATTCAGTCTGCTAACAAAGAAATCACAATATATTGAGGCAACCCATTCCATTTTTATCATATTTGGCTATTGAAAATTTTCTCCTGTCCCCATGTCAACCCATGTTTGATTTAGTTACTTAATTGTTAACTAGTGAGAAGTAAAAAATAATTACAATAGATTGGACTAAGGTGTACAAAGCACTTTATAGATGTTATTTTATCCTTAAGACAATCCTAAGAATTAGCAATATTGTTATCTACATTTTATAAATGAGAAAACTGAGGGAGAAGTTGAGTGACTTGTTTAGAGATGGGGTAAAGATGGTGTCACACTACTTGTAAATATGAGGCAGGATTTGAATTCTGATCTTTTCCAACCAATGTCTTTCACTCAATCCACTGAACAATCTATATCCCTAAGACAAATCAAAAGATAAAGGGAAAGACTGATCACCAATCCCAATTAGCAACAGGTTCTGGAACATCATGAAACAGATTAACTAGTCAGGAGTCCCTGGCTTGGCATCTCCAACGAATGCTATATCTACTACTAATAGCTTTAATTTTTTCTTGCAAAGCAATGGGGTTAAGTGGTTTGCCCAAGACCACATAGCTAGGTAATTATTAAGTGTCTGAGGTCGGATTTGAACTCAGGTACTCCTGACTCCAGGGTCAGTGCTCTATCCACTCTATGCCACCTAGTTGCCCCTTAATAGCTTTAATTTGTAAAAAGAATATAAATTCAACTTACTAATTTCAAAATCAATCTCTTTGTGTGTCTTTCTAAGCCTCCCTCTAGTCTCTTTACATGTTTTTTTAAGTCCTAAAACGTCCTCTTATTTCTTCTTTTTTGGCCTCTTTATTGCAAAGCCCTTTTTGCCTCCCAAATTCTCCCCTCCCCCAATTAAAAAACCCAATTATTAAGTATCTACTATGTGCTAATGGAACATTGACTGATAGTGTCTGAAAATAAATAAATATTTCAGTCTGTCCCTTGAGTGCCCTCATCTCTCTGCCAAGTGGTATACAACATCCTTAATCATCAACCCTCTGAACTGACTGATCATTGCATTAATCAGTGTTTTTAAGGCTTTCAAAGTTTTTTTTAATCTTAGAGTTTTAGCTATTGTAAAAATATTTCTTGTTCTGTTCATTTCACTCTACATCAGTTCATATGAGTGTTCCAAAATTTCTATGAATCCACTCTTTTGTCCAATTTTTGTGGCATAATGATATTCTATTATATTTATATACTATAATTTTTCCAGCAATTTGCTAATTGATGGGTATACCTTTAGTGTTCAGTTCTTTGCTATAAAAAATGTTCCTAAGGAAATTTTTTTTGTACATATGAATGCTTTCTGTCTTTATTTGATCTCTTTGGAGGCATTGATTTTTAAGGTCTTTCAAAACCTGGCCCATTCCAACCATTTCTTTCTTTTTATACCTTTTTCCTCTTTCAGGTACTCTGATCTAGTTTTATGAGCCAATTTACCATTCCTAATATATGACATCTTGTTTCCTTATTCTGTGTCTTTATGCCTGTGATGTTCTTGCTCTCTCTTTACCTCTGTTGCCCACTGTTCATGTGCCTTCCCTCTCAGATTACCACCTGATCTCTAAATAGGTTACAAGTACCTGATTCTTTACATATAGCATTGTTTCTCCCATTAGAATGTAAGTTCCCTCAGGGCAGGAACTATACTTTTGCTTTTCTTTGTATCTCCAGCACTTAACACAGGGACTGACACCTAGCTATGTGTTTGTTTTTTGATTTACTATTTAATATTGTAGGGCAAACCTCAAATCATTGTGGCATCATAGGGTTTCTGTCTTCTCCCCACAAGTGTAATTACACATCTTAATTCTCTATTTATAAATAAGTGTCATTAAACAAAACCTTGTGCTTACAGCAGAGCAAAACAAAACAGGGAGGTGTCTCTTGCACCACTCACTTGAGCACAAATTTTTTTGCCCCAGTCAAAACTTGTGATATGTGCCCTGCCAGCAAAACTATTCCATATACAATTTTTCTTCATAGGTTCAGTTCTTTGGCAGCTCATTATTGCACCTTGTCATGTTAGGACATCATCATGCCTTTCAGTCAGAGTTCCATCACTACAACCCTTCTAAATTTTCCATTTGGCTAACACCCTATCATTTTCAAAATGTTTTTTACCTATTTGATTCTCACTACAATTCTGGAGGAACAGAAAAGGCATTGCAGAAAACCAGGAGTCAGGAGATTCAGATTCTTATCTTGTCTGTGCTAGTGGCTAGCTTGTCATTTCAGGTAAGACATCAACTCTCTGAACCTCAGTTTCCCCATGTTTATTGTTGTTGTAGTACAGTTGTGTCTGACTCAGCTTTTTTTTACAAAGATCCTAGAGTGGTTTGGCATTTCCTTCTTTAGCTCATTTTACAGATGAGGAAACTGAAGCAAATAGATGTAAGACTATGTTGACCCAGGTTCACACAGCTAGAAAGTGCCTAAAGTGGAATTTGAACCCAGTTCTTCCTGACTCCAGGCTCTATTCCCTGTTCTAGCTAACTCTCCAATTCCTTATCTTTGACAGGGTCATTAATGTAGAGCTGAAAAAGTCTTCAGAATCTGTCTGTTCCAGTGGTGTCAGACTCAAGTAGAGGTGATCCCTGCAGGCCATGTGTTGACTTAGAAAACCACAAGTTAATGTTATCTATGTTGTATTGCCTTTGTTAAACATTTTTTTTCAATTACATTTTTATCTGGTTCAATAATACCCTGGAGTACAAGTTTGACTCTTCTGATCTAGTCCAATATCTCCATTTTACATGAGGAAAACCCAGGTTCAGACAAAGCAAAATAATTTTCTCAAGGTCACAAAAGTAGTGAGAGAGAAGGCATTTGAAATTAGATTCTCAGATGTCTTTCTCCTATACCACAAAACAACTTTTATGTTAGATGAATCTATAGATTATAAAGGGGCAGTTTGGTGGCATAGTGAATAAAGAGCTGGTCCTGGAGTCAGTAGGACCCAAATTCAAATCTTACGTCAGACATTTACTAGCTATATGACCTGAGTAAGTCATTTAAGCCTGTTTACCTCAGTTTCCTTATTTGTAAAATAAGCTGGAGGAAGACATAACAAACCACTCTAGTATCTCTACCAAGAAAACTACAAATGGGGTCACAAAGAGTCAGACATAATTGAATGGGTAACAACAAAAATATATTGAAATTTAAGTTCACTTGGGCAAAATAATTTTCTAAAACCAAGGTCTCCTGACTCCCTTGTGCTGAGGTAGAAGAGGGACTAAGGAATAGTTCATCTCTTGGGAAGAAAGGACTCATGGGGAGCAGGGTCAGGGGTTGATTTGTGCTTAACTGACCTTTCAGTCTTTCCTCATCTCTATCTTTGGCAGGTTCCCACAATGGGCCCCTCATTCTAGGGGCTGGGGGACAGGGTACACACACACACACACACACACACACACACACACACACACACACACACACATATTTAGTCACTATTTGCTGCTGCACGAGGGGTAGAAATCCTAATGTTCCAGTTTTTTCTAAGACTGTGCGTAAACAAATCAGAGCAAAAGGACCATGTTTATCACAACTCTGTTTACAGGGAGTCTCGCTGAAACCTAGTGTCTGCTTCAGTTTCTTTCTGGATCCAGGATCTATGGAGAGAAATACCCTCCTGCCACCCCTCCCAGGAGAAGTCTTTGCCTGCCCATCTGTCCTTGCTTCTTTTAAAATCTAATGTCTCAAAACTCCACTTTTCAACTATCCTTTCACTGAACGATGCACCAAGAAAACCCTATCTAGTGACCTCCTTTGTCTTGAACCTGGCCGTCTGGCTTTTAGTTTCCTGTGATGTTCAAAGCAGCCAAGTAGAAGCACCCTCCAGACTAAAGTCTGTGGTGAGAGAGAATCAGTCAGTGAGTGGGTGGATGGGCAATACACAGAATATCACAAAGTGTTTTGCTTTCAATTGATGATGCTAGCCATAGGTGCAATCAGTCAGACAGGCAATCAGTCCACATGCATCAAGTGGCAACTGTGTGCTTTTCACAATGCTAAACACTAGCACAGTAAAGAGCAGGTATCAAACTTCAAATTCAGGGTTTCCTCTAGTCTTCATGGATAAAATATTTTCTCCTCCACTTGGCCATTTAAAGTCCCCAGTCTGGCTCCAGTCTATTTTTCCAGGCTCATTTCTATCAAAGATTTTATTATAGCCAAATTAGATTATTTACTGGTTCTTATAGCCAAAATTCCATTTCTTCTTCTTCTTCTTCTTCCATATCCTGGCTTGCTCTATTCTTACAGAAAAAAAAATCTCTTCTTCCTCATCCCCATTTCTTGGCATCCCTAACTCCCTTCTAGGGCCACTGCAGAGTCCCACTCTCGTGTGAAGCTTATTCTCATTCCACTTCCCCATCCAGTGGTTACTTTGTACCTCCCCTCCCCAATTATTTGTATATAATTATCTGTTCACTGTTGTATAAAGCCAGTAGAATGTAAGTTCCTTGAAGTCAGGAATGGTTGTATTTTTGTATTTGTAAAGCTGGAGTCTAGCAAAATGACTTGCATGTAGTTGATGTTTAATTAATGTTTACTGAATTTCAAAGAAAGAGTCAACCAGAAGGAACGATAAAAAAAAAAAAGACACAGAACAGTGGAATGAAAGTAAAACAACCCATGATAAATGAAAACAAAATGTAAACCTTAATGATAAAAGAGACCATGCTGAACCTGGTTCTTTCATTAATAAATGCCTTCTTTATTTGTTGAATTTTTTTTTTCTTAAACTCCGTGGCTGGCAGTGACCAAACCCCATTTGTTGCCTGTGGTTTGGAGCCTGCTCCAAAAATCCCCTGGCTGGGAAGAGAGCAGCCTGCTCAAATGCTAGTCTCCTGTTCTTCACTGTTATTCCTGCTGTCAGCACTAGTGTCTGCTCATCTTGCCTGATTCTGCAGCTGGAGCATTGGGGTTTTTTTCCCCCTACTTCTTCTGGACCCTATAATTCGTTTTCTCCAAGACTTCCTTAGAAGGATATGTGGAAGGATTTAGAGCTAGAAGAATTTTAGGTTATCTGTTATAACCTCATTGTTTTACATATTAAGAAAGTGAGACTCTTAAGAGGAAAGATTCACAAAGGGAAGCCAACCACGCAGCTAGTAAGCAATAAGCAATATAGAAAGAGGTGATGGGTGAACCCTGGCCCTAAGTCGGGTTTTATAAGCTGTCTGTTTTTGTCTTTCTTGGCTTGTTATATAGTAAAGTATCCCCTTATTGGCATGACCATCTATCTGATTCTCTAGATAACACCTAGGGGCCCAGCCCAGTGCTGGGGCGGGGGGGGGGGGGGGGGGTGTCAAGAAACAATGCAGCATTAAGGGAAAGTGAGACCAAAACCAAGGGTTTGCTTTAGAAGCCTCGCCTTACTTTTGTTCTCACTCTTAAAATAAGAGGGACTGAAGCCAAGAACTAGGGGGACCTTAGGAAGTTAGAAATGAGAGTTCATTATGTTATTACTCCCACATTACCTTAGGATGCCTTTAGAAATGGTCTTGTCAACTCTTCAATGAGACCCGTTGCAATATGGGAAAACAATCAAAATAAAGGCAAACATTGTGTCTAGAGGGGAAGTGGAAGCAAGGCTAGCAACCTGCCATAATAAGGGCCAGATCAGACTTCTGAGAGATTTTCTTCTCTATTCCCCTTTCTCTTCCCTTCCCTCCCTGCTCCCTTTATCTCTCCATCCTTCCCTTTCCCTCCCTCTTCTCCATCTCCTCCCTTCTCTTCTTTCCTCTTCCTTTCTTTTCCCCCTCATTGCCTTCTCTCTCTCTCTCTCTCTCTCTCTCTCTCTCTCTCTCTCTCTCTCTCTCTCTCTCTCTCTCTCTCTCTCCCTCTCCCTCTCCCTCTCCCTCTCCCTCCCTCTCCCTCTCCCTCTCCCTCTCCCTCTCCCTCTCCCTCTCCCTCTCCCTCTCCCTCTCCCTCTCCCTCTCCCTCTCCCTCTCCCTCTCCCTCTCCCTCTCCCTCTCCCTCTCCCTCTCGTCTTCCTTCTTTCTCCACTTTGGTGGACAGTATTTAGATTTGGAGCTGAGATAGACTTGAGCCTGATTCCAGCACTTAATATCTATATAACTATAAGCAAATCATTTCACCTCTCTTTGGCTTAGTTTAGTAATGGTAGTAATAGTTGTAATGTTGTTAATATTCATATTATCATGGCAGTAAAAATACTAAGAGCTGGTATTTCCATAGAGTTTTAAAGTTTATAAAATATTTTATGTATTTTGTTTCATTTGAGCCTCACAATAATCTCACAAGGGAGGATCTATTCTTATCCCCATTTTACAGATGAAATTGAGACTGAATGAGGTTAAATGACTTATCTTGAGTCACACAGCTAGTAAGGATCTGAGATAGGTTTGAAGTTTAGATCTTCATGACCTTGAGCCCAGTATTCTACCCACTGTGCTACCCAGCAGCTTCTATAAGCAGAGATGTTTCCATCTGTGGAATGGGGATAATATCAGCTATGTAGGATTGTTGTGAAACTCCAATGAGTTAATATATGTTAAACATTTTTCAAACTTCAAAGAATTTTATAATGTCAATTATGATAATTGTATTTATTGTCCTCCAAGTGGCATCATGACATAGTCACTGAAGTATTGATTAGAGACACTTGGGTTCAGATCCCAATTCTGAGACTTACTAGCTATGAGACCATTGCCAAGTTATCTTTCTGAGAGTTAGGCAACTCCTTCAGTCTTAAGTGTTAAGTTAGACATGGTTGAGATCAGCAATCATCAAAATCACAGATCATTCCAGTTTGTCACAGAGGAAAGTAAGGAAAGTAGGAAAACAAGCTTCAGAGACTCAGAGACTTTCTTTCTCTTTTTTGGTAAGACAATGGGGTTAAGTGGCTTGCCCAAGGCCACACAGCTAGGTAATTCTTCAGTGTCTGAGGCAGCCTTTGAACTCAGGTACTCCTGACTCCAGGGCCAGTGCTCTATCTACTGTACCACCTAGCCGCCTCCAACTCAGAGACTTTCAAAACAGACTTGGGGATCTTATGGTTGCAGCTACTCTGCTTGCCCCACTTGTCTGTCACCTTTGCCTGTCCTATGATCTCAGAAGTTTGCTTTTGTCACCACATGAGGAACACAGTCTGTCTATATTGCTTTTCAAAGTTTCTGAGCCAGGTGAATCTCCTAAGTAAATTTTTTACATTTAGGCTGTTTTGGTTGAGTTATTTTTGAGAGAGTCTGCCCCATGGAGAAAAAAAATAACACACACACGCACACATGAACACGCGTGCACACGTGCCCACTCATTAAGTGTGGCTATACAATCAATCCCTCTTAAGAGTGAGGGGCATATAGAAACAAAACTGTAACATGAAACATAGAGGGAAAAAGCATTTTTTAATTAAGGAAACACATGTTCTACTCTAGACTCTCTGGAGATTTGTATAAACAATGAGGGCCAAAAAAAAAAGTGATGAAAAGCACCTAGTAAGAATCCTGAGTATGCTGATAAGCAAAACCTAATGCTCCATCACCATAAAAAAATAGAATACCTACTGTGTGAAGGGAGAATTTGCCAGCTGCTGGGGATTCAGAAAAGACTCCAAGGACAACTCTTGTCCAATATGTGATAGTGAGGATTCCTTTTGTCTACAGGTTGGCTAGATGTTTGCCAAAATCTCTTTTTAACTCTCCAGGTAATATCAGTCATCTAGTTTTTGTCTAGTTAAGAGGGAGGAAGAGTGTATAAAAGTCAAAATTTTTAAGTTTTCATTAGTATTTATAGTTGAAAAGAATTCAAGATAACATCACCAATTCTGCAAAAGTTAAAAAGAAAAAGATTAGCATTGAAGGCCTTTGGATCACTGAGGAAAGCCTCATAAGGAAGAAAAGACTAGACCTTGAGATAGGCTTACTACAGTTAGCCATGAGATAGAAAGGATGGACCTCTTTGAGGGTGGTGGCAATGGGCATGGCAAAGAGGGAAAGAAAATGAGAGATTTTACAATTTATGAAACAGTTTTGACTATCACTGAAATAAGTGTACTGACTTTTCATAGATTTTCCAAAAGCAACATACACTTATTTATCATTTTTCTCAGACATTTCAGAGAAGTAGTAACAAGTCTTCAAACATGTCCTTTCCCTGAGTTCTCCATGGGTTAATGGAAGTTTAGAAAGAGAACAAGTGGGATGACAGGCTTTGGAAGGAGAAAGATGATTATCTCCATAACCTATGGCTAATGTCCTGTGCCTTTCTTTAAATAAATGTACATTTCTGGTTCCCAAAGTCAGGTTCAGAGGTTCAGCTCTGACAAGAGTGAGGAGAACCACAGCAGTTTGAAAATATGAACCTTCTCCATGTTTTAAGTCTTCATGAGGGCCCAAAGTAGATTTTATTTTAGAGAGGTTTTGGCCACACCATCATACTTACTATCCTCTTCCCAACTTTGGGCAATGTGCTTTTTTAATGAACCTGAATATTAAATTGCTTTGTACTTAAAAAATTAGCTCTTCACAGTCAACAAACACTTATAAAAATGTTTTCTAGATTTACTAACACTACACTGTGCTAAGTGATACAGAAACAAACATTTGAAAAACACTTTAGAAATGTTTTCTGATTTTGTTCTCATAACAATCCTGAAAAGTTGGTTGCTGCTATGATTATCCCCATTTTACTGATGGGGATAATAAATAGTTACAACCCTGAGAAATAGATGATATTTTATCTCCATTTTACAGATACTGAAGGTCAGAGAAATCAAGGTCAAAATCTGAAATTAGAATACGGGTTCTCCCTGACTTCAAATTCAATGATCTTTTCATTGTGCCTCATTGGCAACATGACCATGTGCTTCTTCAGTATGCTTAGGCCAAAACAACGGCCCAGTGAACCCAAAGCCACACATTAATGCTGGGACTTGCTCTGGCCAGTGATAGATTCAACTTTCACAGGCAAAAGGGGAAGGGGAGGAGGCCAGGAAGAATTACTTCACAGAGAATAGGAGGGTTTGGGAAACTGTTGTGATCTAGGAAGTGAGAATGGAGATGAAGGGTCTTGTCCTCAAGAAGCCAGTCCCAGACATTGAACTGTCTAAAGGTTTGTGATTCTCATGTGGAGGGATTTCATTCAGATGTCCTGTTTATTTTCAAACATGGAGCATTTCTTTTGAGATGACCCCCTGCTGACAAAGGCTATTATTGACAGGCAGAGCTGGAAATTAATTTTAAAATGTTCAGTTGAACTATTGTCCATCTCACTGTCTTCTACTCCTAATAAGTCAAATAAACCAAATAAAAGAATAACTGAATAATGGATTTATTTATTCAAAATAAATGCTGGTCTCGGACTCTAAAACCTAAGTTTGAATCCTGTATCAGGCATTTCCTTTTTGTATGACCCTGGGCAGATCATTTAGCTTTTTGTAGACTCAGTTTCATGTATAAACTGAGAGAATTATACTGAGTATTTGAAAAAGGAGGTCCCTTCTAGCTGAGAATTTATGGTCTTCTCAAAAAGGGCCACAAAAGCATGGCACTATTGAGAGGATCAAATGAAATGATGCCTGAAAGTACTTTGGAATTCCTTAAATGGCTACCTAAAATATTGTTATCTCATTCTAAAACTGGTGAATATTGTTTGTCTTTCATTTGGAAGATCAGTGACATCATAAGATGATATTTTAACTCACCGAGTTAATTGGATTTTAAGTGAGGAAGAGTTGTACTAAGTCATCAGCCTCACTCACCAGAGTCATCCAAGCCCAATGCCAGGACAAAAGTCAGGACTACTGGTCATGCTTTGGGATTCAGTGACTTGGAGTAAATTTAGTGGATAGGATTCTAATAGAAGCAGTTCTAGGATAAAGCTTATCCTGCTCTTCCCTTTTTCATATTTGATGTCTCAGTAATATTTAATATTCAAAAACTCATTTAATGCTTTTTAAATTATAGGACAGTGTAAAAAATAACCACTTTTGTAGTTAACATTAATATAGGGGTGCACTGAGAGAATCCTCAGTACAACTCTAGGGGCAAACAAGATCATACTAATCTCAAGTGATTTTTTTAAAAGATTTCTTCTGACAGGTCTTTATTTTTCAGATTTTTCATGTCATGAAACTTGTAAATTATTAATATCTGGGAAAGTAACACCTATTAAAATATTGTTATTTTAAAATATTTATGATCTGTCATATCCAAGTGAGTGACTGGGGGTAACAAGGTTCTCCAGTATATTTTGAAATCTATATTTGTGGGATAGAGATTTTTAGTCTGTTAGTCCAGGAGAAAGAATGAACTCTGGTCATATCTTGCTCAGTATTCATTAGGTACTCAACAATTTTTGCAATCTAAGTGACATAATTACAGCTTCTATTGTTAACTGGCATAGGAATTTGTAGAAGAATTTATATAGAAAGACAGAGTACATAAAGAAACCCTCTCATGGTATCTTCTGTCAGTCTACTAATCTGTAGTGACCATAGCTGCAATTCATTTGGTCAGGGGAATTAATTTATCTGTTATAATTGCCAGGACATCTATTATATTCTCTAGATTGTAACCCAGATATAATCTGAATAAGAGGAACTATTCTAATTAGGCTCATGGAAGCCTCCATCCAGATCAAGCCAATGATATTACAAAATTCCTCTATAAGTGGCAAATTGCAGGGTTTTAAAGGACCTTTCCTCTCTTTTTATTCCAAGTAGGGACAGCCTGTATTCTATGCCACCCTACTTATTTCTTTGACTCTTAGGACCTATTTAGCAGAGGTACTAACCCAATCAGTGTCATCTAAAGCTCTCAATTTGCCAGTGTTTCTAGGTTCCTGCCAGATATTCATTGCTACCATAATAGTCTAAGAAGTCATGAAATCCCCAGTGTACACAACCTTGTTTGGCACTTTTGAGACTATAGTTTCCTCCCATTTGTGGCATGGAAGATATGTTGCATTTTAAGAGGGTTATTGTTTTTTTATCAACATCATCATCATCATCATCATCATCACCATCACCATTACTTAGTACATGCATTCTCCCATGTGATACTATTTATCAGAAGCATAGCTAGCTTCAACTATCTTTGGGGCATATTCATTCCAGGGAGGAGAAAGAACAGGACAGGACAGTCCAACTTCAGTGGGAAGGGGTACTTTGTCCTCCAGACTGTCTGACCTACTTCCCTGGCTATGGGGAAGAAAACAGACTATAGGAAAGGGATGGTAAGGCAAGGAAATTCAAGATCTGTACAGTGAGAATGTCTCCCCAAGAAGGTCATGATAGCAGTCACAAAGAATAAAGAAGTAGCCTCCTCCAACCATAGACAGTGGCACTTGAGAGCAGGGGTTTATAACCACGTTTTATTTACTGGACACTGCTGGAACCCTTTCTTGGGATATTTTTAAATGCATAAAATTTAAAAATAGGATTACAAAGGAATCCAATTATATTGAAATGCAACTATCAAAATATTTTTAAAATCAAAATCACATGTCACATGTTCAGAAACTCTGCTTTGCTCTGAAAGTCAAGAGCTGAGCCCCATTTACAACTCTGCTACCTTTTAGTACCACTTTGCTTATTAGGACTAAAGAAGCACCTCTGGTTTCTAAAGGGCAGATACCAGATTTATAGGATTCTTTTTGCACAGGCAAGCATAATGAAGCTTTATAACAACAATGGAGGGAAAAGACTAACACAACCCAATCACTATTACAAATGTTCTCTCTGATTCATAGCAAGAGGGAAAATATTACAGAATACATGTGAGATAAACAAAGCTTGAATCAAGACAAGAAATGTCCATTTTTTTATTCTGGAAACCATGAAAATCATTTGTAAATTATGAGGTGATTTGGGGGCAGCAGCAAAAATATGCTACATTTGCTTACCATCTCCCATAATCTTCCCTCTCTTCTATCACCTAACCCCTCCCCCATCCCCTTTCTTCCATCCCTTTCCTCTCCTTTTTTTATTCTAGGGTAAGGTAGATTTCTATACTTAATTGAGTATCTATGTTATTCCCTCTCTGAGCCACTTCTGATGAGAGTAAGGCTCACTCACCCACACTTTCCCCTTATTCTACTCCACTGAAAAAGCTTTGTTTTGCCCCTTTTATGTGAAATAACCCATTCTACCTCTCCTTTCCCTTTCTCCAGTACATTCATTTCTCCCCCATTTGCTCCATCTTTTAAAAATCTATTATAGCTTCAAATTCAACTTCCTCCTATGTATTGTTAATATATCTTCCTTCTAACTGCCCTAATAAATGAGAAGATTCATATGAGTTATCAGTATCATCTTCCCTTGCAGGAATACACACAGCTCAACATTATTAAGTCCCTCATGATTTCCCCTTTCTGTCCACCCTCTTTATGCTTCACCTATACTTAAAGATCAAACTTTCTGTTCTGTTCTGATCATTTCATTCAGAAAGTTTTAAAGTTTCCTATTTCATTGAATGTACATCTTTTCCCCTGAAAGAGTATGTTCAGTTTTGATGGGAAGTTAATTTTCAGCTATTAAAATTCAGCTATTAAAAAATTTCAGCTAGTTAAAATTCTTTTGCCTTCTCGAATATCATATTCCAAGTCCTAAAAGCCCTTAGTGAAGAAATTGCAAAATCTTCTGTTTTTTTGTTCTGACTATAGCACCAGGATATTTGAATTATTTTTTTTTTGGTTGCTTGCAATATTTTCTCCTTGACTTGGGAGTTCTGAAATTTGACAATAATAGTCCTGGCAGTTTTCATTTTGGAATCTCTTTCAGGAGGTAATTAGTAGATTCCCTCAACTTCTATTTTACTCTCAGCTTCTAAGATATCCTGGCAGTTTTCCTGGAGAATTTCTTGAAATCCGATATGTAGACTTTTTTTTTTTTGGTCATGACTTTCAGGTAGTCCAATAAGTTTTTGATTATCTTTACTGAGTCTGTTTTCCAGGTCAGTTGTTTTTTTCATTGAAATATTTCACATTTTCTTTTAGTTTTACTCTTTTGGTTTGGTTTTATTATTTCTTGATTTCTCACAAAGTCATCTGCTTCCCTTAGCTCCACTCTACATTTTTTTTAGTCTTATCACTTTTTAAATTAATTTTTATTAAAGATATTATTTGAGTTTTGCAATTTCCCCCCGAATCTTACTTCCCTCCCCCCACCCCCCTCCCCCCCCACAGAAAGCAATCTGTCAGTCTTTACTTTGTTTCCATGTTGTACCTTGATCCAAATTGAGTGATGAGAGAGAAATCATATACTAAAGAAGAGACAAGAAGTCTAAAAGGAAACAAGATCAGACAATAAGATATCTGTTTTTCCCTAAATTAAAGGGAATAGGGGGCAGCTAGGCTGTGCAGTGGATAAAGCACCGGCCTTGGAGTCAGGAGTACCTGGGTTCAAATCCGGTCTCAGATACTTAATAATTACCTAGCTATGTGGCCTTGGGCAAGCCACTTAATCCCATTTGCCTTGCAAAAACCTAAAAACAAAAATTATGAGGTGATTTGCATGTTGATGGGATCAAATAGTACAGAAACTACTGGCCTCCATGTCTTTGCCTAATCCTAAGAACCTGGATTATATTTTCTTTCTTCTTTTTTTTTTTTTGCAAGGCAATGGGGTTAAGTGGCTTGCCCAAGGCCACACAGCTAGGTAATTATTAGGTGTCTGAGGCCGGATTTGAACTCAGGTACTCCTGACTCCAGGGCCGGTGCTCTGTCCACTGTGCCACCTAGCTGCCTGTGGACTATATTTTCTTGTCGAGTCAAGACTTGACCCAAAGCTTGAGGGGAGGAATTGAAATCCATCTATTTTTGAATCAATCACCTTTAAGAACATGATATAACTTTGAGGGTAAACAATCAAGCTAATTCTATTCTAAGAGACTTAAGTCATAGCCATAGAATAAAAGAGTTGAAAAATTACAACCATATTATACAATCCAGGAAACTGAGACTGAGATGATATTATTTGCCAGAGATCATGTCAAGGATCTGTGATCTCCCTCCACTTATAGAGATCACAACTCATATTTAACTTATTGGAAGTTTTTTTAGGAGTTACATGGGGTCAAGAGAGACAGCAAGAGAAACAGACAGGGAGATAGAAACAGAAGAGAGAGAGAGTCATATGGAGAAACAGACAGAAAGATAGACAGATGTCCATGGTCACACACTTAGTAATATTTAGAAGCAGAATTTGAACATGGGTTTTCTTAACTCCAGTTCCTGTATTCTATCTACTACCTCAACTACTTAACATCCCACACTTTTAGTAGTAAAAGTATATGGGTCTGGGTTTAGGAGGCTATCAATCCCTTCCCTACTATATGCTTATAACTTGACAAATTTATACCTTAGTTTTATTAGACCTCCTACTATTAAGTGAATTCTAAACAAGAGTTTATCAAGAAAATTAAAAGTGTCTTATTTTGCCTGCCACAATTTCCCCCTAATAATACCGTTTAATTGGACAGCATTTTTATGTTGATAGGAAGATGATTAAGTTAAAAGTTCACAGGATCAAAGCTTAAGAACTCTAGAGAACATCTAAGCTAAATCTCTCATTTTATAAAGAAAGAAACTGAGGAAGCTCAGAGTGGTGATATTATTTGCCAGAGGTTCCACAGTGAAGTAAGTGGCAGAGTTGGGACCTGAAGTCAAAATTTCCTCTTTTTAATTCCAGATCGGTTTGTACTGCATGCCTACCAAAGGGGCCCATGTTAGTTCAGTGGGTCACTTTGCTGTTCCAACCATCCTCATTTCATATCTGTCATCACCTCCTATTTCTCAAAAACGTACAACAGCTTGCTTGCTTGCTTGGGTTAAACAAACAAAAAGTCCTAGCTCAAAAAAGGGAAGTTCAGTGAAGGGAATGTGTCACCCTTCTTCCACCTGCCTACTATCAAGTTCAGGTCAAGATGACCCGGTGGCCTCAGGTTCAGAGATTCCCAGGTTCAGAGAGTCAACTGTTTGATTGCTTCTGATCATTGAAAAGGGCAATCTGTTCTAGATCAGCTACTGTTATAGCTCTATTTTCAAGTCTTTAAATATTCTTATTCCTAAGTACAACTGCTTCTATGCAACTCCTATTAAAACAAATGTGAGGAAGAATGAACCTCTCAGTCAGGGATACAGGATGAGGAATTGAGGCCAGGGGAGAGGATACAATGTTAGGATGGGACAGAGGCGGGCTGGCTAACTGACAAGCCCTTTTCAATAATATATTGTTTTTTTCCAAGTACATCCTGTGAAAACTTGGAGATCCTTGGCCGCTGCCCATGGCCAAGTTCCCATCCACACACATTCAGTTTACACTGTATTGCAGGCTGGGCTTGGGGGAGGGGATTCCTTTCATCTGCCTTTCCCAGCCTCCTCCCCTCAAATAATAATAATCAAATGCCAGTAAGGAGTTGTGGGTGGCAGTGACCTGAAGGTGCCCTTCAATCACTAGGCCTCAGATATTCCTATAACTCATTCCAAAAAAGTCAGATTTTTTTTAGGTCAGAGAAGCACTGCCCTTAGCCCCAGAAGGTGAGACAGGAAGGGAAAAGGTAAGCACAAGTGATCCCTGACTTTTTCCAGTCAAAAGGAGATGAAATCAAATCTAATTTTGGAGCAGTTCTAGGCTGGGTAGTTACCCTGAAGCATGGGTAAGGAAAGTAGGAATAGCCAAGGAGTTTTAGGGTACCAACTAGGAGGAGCACCATGCTATTTTAGGAGCCAGAGCAGCAAAGAGGATATCTCAGTAGAGGAGATA
Source organism: Macrotis lagotis (assembly GCF_037893015.1). Lineage (NCBI taxonomy): Eukaryota > Metazoa > Chordata > Mammalia > Peramelemorphia > Peramelidae > Macrotis > Macrotis lagotis. The sequence continues at coordinate 159,247,885 of NC_133658.1, read as the reverse complement.
GGAAGTGAGGAAAGAGAGAAAGAATGTGAGCATGAATATACGTAGGAGGAGAGAGAGTTTTGTTTTGGCAGAAGCTGGGTTAAATTTGTCCAAAAGAAAAAATGTGTCAATACAGAAGGAGGAAGGAGGAAGGGGACAGGACACGGGGGCAGTGGTGTGGGTTCCCAACCCTTTAAGTTTCAGTCTGACTTTCAGGTGCAAATGACCTCTCGAAAAGTCAGAATGAAACAGCTCAAATAACTGAGCTTTTCTTTACTGTCATGAGTAAGTTACCTGTAGAAGGATGAGGCCAAGAGTGGGTCAAGGAGCTTCTATCTTGTTTGGGGTGAGGAGAGCAGTGAAGCATTCTAAGAAAAGGTGGCCCTGTAATGCCCAGTTTCAATGGTTCTTCTGTAAACTTAGGAAGAATAGAGTTTAAACATTTCAAGCTGCATGTAAAAACTCACCTAATCCAAACAACCCTCATTTCACAGGTGAAAAAAAAATTGGGAAGGGAGGTGACTTATCTGAGGTCTTACAACTAGTTAATTGTTAAACTAAGACCCAGACCTCCAATGCTTTCCCCTACACTTTTCTGAGTGTTATCACCTAATTTGATCTTTATTTTACCCATAGAATATAAATTCTTTGAGGTCATGGAACTTTAAAATTTTTGTTTCTTCTATCTTCCCCAGCACAGTACCATAGCAAATGCTAAATAAAGTATGTTAGATCAGAATGACTTTACTGACAAATAAACCTCACCAGAATTGTACTTAACAACTTCTGTTGGTGGAGTTGATTCCTATCTACTACAATATATCTTGACGGATATTGCCTTTCAAAATAGTTATCTGGGTTGATTGTGGACTTATTGTAGTGATGCTGTCATTAATTAGAAAGGTCAGTGAGAGGTTAGATTTTGTTTGTTTGTTTTGTTTTGCAAAACGGATATATGGACAAAGCACACAAATGCATCTATTGATTTTGATCATGCCTCATTTAAACTTAACTGAAATCACCACACTCCCTTATTTACCTGCTGCTCTGGTCTCTGAATGATTTTAGGTTGTTTCCAAGAAAATTTAATGCACACTCAAACTATGAAGATTCTCAATCAATGAGGAAATAAAAGACGATGCCCTAGGCTGTAAAAGCATTTCCAAAACCAGTCAAGAAAATGCTTGCATAAAGAGAAGTCTGAGGCTTCCCTAATGAACTACTTTGAAGGTATTTATTCATTGGGATGTAGTCCACTCACGAATACAGGTTCTCAATGATTTGAGAACTCTCTCCCCCCCATGTATGGAAAGAAAAATCCATGTCTTTTCTATAAACAATAGCATCCAACACTCTGCAGGTCACTTCTGGTTCTTTTAAATACATTAGTCTTGATGTTTTATATATATTAGGATGCTTGCAAAATGTCAATGTCACCTACAGATTTGCTACTACTGAGAAAATAAAAGATGCCATAAACTCAGAAGGAAGAGGATCAGATTTGTAGTTGCTATTGCTATTATGGTTGGAGTGGTGTTGGGTAATGGTGATGATGATGATGATGATGATGGCAGTCCATTTTCAATCGGTGATATCATAAGGTAATGTCTTGACTTGAAAATGAATTGAATTTCAATGAGGCAGAACCTAGGGACCATTTAATCTAGTCTCCACCCTCTCATTTTACAAATTGAAGAAACCACAACCCAGGGAGGTACAGTGACTTGCCCAATGCATTTGTATTCTCTCAGCCAAATTCATGTACAGTTAGTTAATGAGACTATCCTGTTTTGATATATTGCAGTTGACATAAAAATTAAATGGTAATTTTGGAGGGAGTTTTGCAGAAGCCGTAGATGACACGTGAAGGCCAGAAGACAGCACAAAAGAAAAAATTAGAAACTCAGAAAAGCATAAAATAGATTTATAATATTAACCCAAATTTTATACTCTAAATACCACATAAAAGAAAAAAGGAAAACTCAAATTTCTTCTGATATGAAGGGGAGGGTCAAAAAATTTTATGCAAATTTCCAGGTCCCTTGCGGGGGTATTCACACTCCTGACCCCCCACACCCTCACTATATATCAATGGAGTAAAGGAGGCCTACATACTTGTTCCCTGCTTTTTAACATGATATTTTCAGCTATGTTGCCAAACACCTTCAATGAGGACAAATTTGGCATCAAGGTCTGTGATGATGGTAAATTCTTCAGTTCGAAAAAGTTACAAGCAAGACCAAAGTTGTGAGAGTATTGGCGCATAATTTTCTTTTTGCTGTTGATTGTCTTTTCAATGTAACTTCTGAAGTAGAAATGCAGCAAAGAATGGATCCATTCTCTGCTGCTTGTGCTAATTTTGGCCTAACAACACCAAGAAAACAACAGGTGCTCTATCAGCCAGTACCACACCATCCATATGTGGTACCATCAGTTACAGCAAATGGAGTTTTGATTGCTGATAAATTCTCTTACCTTGGCTGTATACTTTCCAGGGCTGCACACATTGATAATGAAGTTGACACTCACATTGCCAGAGCTAGCTCAGTACTGGGGAGGCTGCAAAAGAAAGTGTGGGAGAGAAGAGGTATTAGACTGACTACCAGACTGAAGGTCTACAGAGCCATTGTACTGACCTCATTGCTATATGACTGTGAATCCTGGACCATTCCAGGATTTCCATTTAAATTGTCTTAATAAGATTCTGAAGATCACCTGGCAGGAGATATTGAGGTCCTTTCTCCAACTAAACTTTCAAGCCTTCAAATATTACTACAGAGAGTGCTTGCCAAAAAAGACTATTTTATGGAGAACTCTTACAGGGCAAGAGCTTACCAGGGAGGTTGGGGAGGTGTCAGAAAAAGCAATACACAGACCCTCTCAAGGTCTCTGTTAAGAACTCTGGAATTGTTTGTGTAATATGGGAGATACTGGTACAGGACCATTCAGCATGGCGTATCCTCATCAGAGAGGGTACTGTGCTCTATAGACAAGGTAGAATGGAAGGAGTTCAAAGGAAATATGGGATGCACAAGTTTAGAGAATCTAATCCTGATATCCACATGGATAATTTATGCCCTACCTTGTGTAGAGCACTCCAAGTTCATATTGGTCTGATCAGCCACAGTGGGGATATACTATAGGACTAATACAGTGATGTCATTTTGGTTTTCCTCAAGAAAAGAGAACAACTAAACAACTAACTAACTAATATACATACATTTATATGGAAGTAACATGTATGAGAGGAAATGAGTTTATTTGTAGGTAGAAGTCCTAAGTCTGAATCTCAGCTCTGTTGCTTATTACCTGTATAGTCTTAGATAAGATCTTGACCTTTTGTGGGGCTCCTTTTCTCCTTTGTAAAAATATAAGGGGCATGGATTCAATGATATCTGAATTTGCTTCCAGGCCTATGTCCTACAGCATGCATTTAGAAGTATCATTATTTTTTATAGACCCAACAATAACGTAGTTGTAAATTTGCTTCCATTTGGTTTAAAAGAAAATTAGAAAGAATGGAATATTCCCATTAGATAATCAACTCCTTGAAGATAGGAACTGTCTTTTTGTTCTTATTATATCCTCAGCCTTATCACAGTGCCTAGGCTGTAATAGTCGTTTAATATATGATCTTTTGGTTGAGTGAGTGAATATGACTTAGAAGCCAAATGAGAAGTGATACTCATCTGGAATAAATGATCGGCAAACCTAACACTCTTGTACTGTACTCAGAAACTCCTACAAAGGCTCTTTCAACCTAACTTGACTCTCAATTGATACCAGCTATATAAGAGGACTAGGGTGAAATTCTCTTGACACCTTGTCCCTTCTATCCAAGTCTCCATCCCTCTAAATTTCTATTCAACAATATGAATTCAGAACCGATCCAATAAAGTTATTAGTATATCATCCTTCTATGATGCATCACCTGGCACCAGGACCCTATAAAGGCTTGCCTTGACTAGTACCCAGGAAGAAATAGGCACTCATCATTTACCCTGCTAATTGAAGTACTTGTTGCCCACCCCTCTTACTCCAGATGTTCAAATCATATTACTATTGTTATTGCATGGCCATCCTCATGGTTCTAAGATGAGGAACTGAGGCAAGCAAGGTTAAATGATTTGCTGCCTAGGGTCATTCAGCCAGTAAAGGTCTGAAACCAGATTTGAACTCACAAAGATGAGTTTTCCTGACTTCAGATCCAGTACTCTATCCATTGTGCCACCTAGCTGTACTGGAACTGGAGTCATTGAGCTGCTGAAAAGAGCTAAACCTATCATAGTTGATCATCACATGGTATTTCTATTACTGTGTACAATGTTCTCCTGGTTCTGCTCACTTCATTCATCATCAATTCATGCAAGACTTTCCAGGCTTTTCTGAAGTCCTCCCAATCAAGATTTCTTACAGAATAAGAGTATTTCCTCACATTCATATACCATCATTTGTTCAGTCATTCCCCAATTGAAGGGCATCTCTTTAGTTTCCTATTCTTTGCCACTATGAAAAGAGCTGCTATAAATATTTTTGTACATGTGGATCTTTCCCCCTTTTTGTGATCACTTTGAAATATATACATAGCAATAGTATTGCTGGAACAAAGGGTATGCACAGCTTTATTGCTTTTCAGTAATAGTTCTAAATTGCTTTTGAGAATGGTTGTATAAGTTCATAACTCCACCAGTAATGCATTAGTGTCAACATCCCATCCAACACTGCTCATCTTCCTTTTTTTGTCATTTTAACCAATGTGATAGTTATGGAGTGATACCTCAGAGCTGTTTAAATGTCTCTAATAAAAAATGATTTAGAGCATTTTTTCTTATAGAGATAGCATTCATTTCTTCATCTGAAAACACTAGTTTATATTCTTTGATTATTTGTCAAGTAGGGAATGACCATTTTAGTCTGTTTATTTGTGTTTTTAAATTTTGTTTAGTTTATTTAGTTTATTTTAAAATTTTCCCCTAGCTTCATGCAAAAGCAAGTTTCAATATTTACTTCCCAAACTTTAAGTTTCAAATTCTGCCTCTTCCTCCCACCTCACTTCCCCACTGAGAAAGCAAGTTATTTGGTATAGGCTTAAAGATGTGTAGCCATGAAAAAACATTATAATAGTCATGTGGTAAAAGTAAATATAGCCTCTCACCACCATGAAAAGAAACCTTCAAGAAAAATAATAATGAGAGAAAAAAAGTATATATCAGTCTATATTCAGAGAACTTCAGCTCATCCTTTGGTATGAATAGCATTCTTTATCATAAGTCCATCAGAGAATTTGCGTCAATATTTTCCCCCACAGTTGCTATTACTAGTTATATTCCTATCCATCCTATTTCCCCCACTCCTATTTATCTATTCTCTCTTTCTTTTCACCCTGTCCCTCCTCAAAAATATGCTGCATTTGCTTACCATTTCCCATGATCTTCCCTCTCTTCTATCACCTCACCCCTCCTCCATCCTCTTTCTTCCATCCCTTTCCTCTCCTTTTTTTTATTCTAGGGTAAGGTAGATTTCTATACTTAATTGAGTATCTATGTTATTCCCTCTCTGAGCCACTTCTGATGAGAGTAAGGCTCACTCACCCACACTTTCCCCTTATTCTACTCCACTGAAAAAGCTTTGTTTTGCCCCTTTTATGTGAAATAACCCATTCTACTCTCCTTCCTTTCCCTTTCTCCAGTACATTCATTTCTCCCCCATTTGCTCCATCTTTTTAAAATCTATTATAACTTCAAATTCAACTTCCTCCTCTGTATTGTTAATATATCTTCCAACTGCCCTAATAAATGAGAAGGTTCTTATAAGTTATCAGTATCAAATTCCCTTGCAGGAATACACACAGCTCAACTTTTTGAAGTCCCTCATGATTTCCCCTTTCTGTCCACCCTCTTTATGCTTCACCTGTACTTGATCAAACTTTCTGTTCTGTTCTGATCATTTCATCCAGAAGTTTCAAAGTTTCCTATTTTCATTGAATATACAGCTTTTCCCCTGAAAGAGTATGTTCAGTTTTGATGGGAAGTTAATTTTCAGCTATTAAAATTCAGCTATTAAAAAATTTCAGCTAGTTATTAAAATTCTTTTGCCTTCTCAAATATCATATTCCAAGCCCTAAAAGCCCTTAGTGAAGAAATTGCAAAATCTTCTGTTTTTTTGTTCTGACTGTAGCACCAGGATATTTGAATTATTTCTTTTTGGCTGCTTGCAATATTTTCTCCTTGACTTGGGAGTTCTGAAATTTGACAATAATAGTCCTGGCAGTTTTCATTTTTGAATCTCTTTCAGGAGGTAATTAGTAGATCTCTCAATTTCTATTTTACTCTCAGCTTCTAAGATATTCCAGCAGTTTTCCTGGAGAATTTCTTGAAATCCGATATTGTAGACTTTTTTTTGGTCATGACTTTCAGGTAGTCCAATAAGTTTTTGATTATCTTTACTGAGTCTGTTTTCCAGGTCAGTTGTTTTTTTCATTGAGATATTTCACATTTTCTTTTAGTGTTTTACTCTTTTGGTTTGGTTTTATTATTTCTTGATTTCTCACAAAGTCATCTGCTTCCTTAGCTCCACTCTACATTTTTTTTTAGTCTTATCACTTTTTAAATTTATTTTTATTAAGGATATTATTTGAGTTTTACAATTTTCCCCCCAATCTTACTTCCCTCCCCCCCCCACCCCCTACCCTGCCAGAGAAAGCAATCTGTCAGTCTTTACTTTGTTTCCATGTTGTACCTTGATCCAAATTGAGTGTGATGAGAGAGATCATATCCTTATAGAAGAGACAAGAAGTCTAAAAGGAAACAAGATCAGACAATAAGATATCTGTTTTTTCCTAAATTAAAGGGAATAGGGGCAGCTAGGTGGCACAGTGGATAAAGCACTGGCCCTGGAGTCAGGAGTACCTGGGTTCAAATCCATCCTCAGACACCTAATAATTAACTAGCTGTGTGGCCTTGGACAAGCCACTTAACCCCATTGGCTTACAAAAAAAACCCCTAAAAAAATAAATTAATTAATTAAAGAGAATAGTCCTTGAACTTTTTTCAAACTCCACAGCTCCTTATCTGGATACAGATGGCACTCTCCTTTGTAGACAGCCCAAAATTGCTCCCGATTGTTGCTCTGATGGAATGAATGAGTCCTTCAAGCTTGATCATCACTCCTATGTTGCTATTAGGGTATACAGTGTTTTTCTGGTTCTGCTCATCTCACTCAGCATCAGTTCATGCAAATCCCTCCAGGCTTCCCTGAAATTCCGTCCCTCCTGGTTTCTAATAGAACAATAGTGTTCCATGACATACATATACCACAGTTTGCTAAGCCATTCCCCAATTGAAGGACATTTACTTGATTTCCAATTCTTTGCCACTACAAACAGGGCTGCTATAAACATTTTTGTACAAGTGATGTTTTTACCCTTTTTTATCATCTCTTCAGGATATAGATCCAGTAGTGGTATTGCTAGGTCAAAGGGTATGCACATTTTTGTTGCCCTTTGAGTATAGTTCCAAATTCTACTCTACATTTTAAGGAATTATTTTCTTCAGAGAATTTTTGTATCTCTTTTTCCATGTGATCAATTCTCCTTTTTGAGACATTCTTTTCTTTATTGTTCTTCTGAACTGCTTTTTCCATTTGACCCAAACTGGATTTCAAAATATTATTTTGTCATAACTTTTTTGTATCTCCTTCACCAAGCTGCTAACTTGGTTTTCATGATTTTCCCACATTGCTCTCATTTCTCTTCTCAATGTTTCCTCTAACTCCTTTACTTGTTTTTCAAAATCTTTTTGAGTTCTTCCGTAGCCTGAGCCTAATTCATATTTTTCTTGGAGGTTTTGGATGTAGGAACTTTGACTTTGTTATCTTCTGAGTAATCAAAGGATCACATATGATCTTTGATCACAGGATCAAAAGAATTTTCTAAAATCAGGTTTTTGTTCCCTTCTATTGTTTGCTCATTTCCCCAGTCCATGACTTGATTTTAACTCTTTGTTAAGGTGTGCCTCTGCTTCCAGGGTGGAGGGCACACAGGCCTAAGCTTTCGAGGTTTTTTGGCAACTGTTTTCAAGGATACCTCCCAGGGACCTGCAAATTCTCAATTCCCCCAAAGTCTTATAAGAGGCTCTGACTGCTCCATTGGCCTATACTCTGGTCTGTGGATGACCACAGGCCCTCCTTTCTGCCTTGGAACTGTGAGGAGAGTCCCAGTACTGCAGGCAATAAGTTTTTATTGTGCTTCTTTCTGTTTCCTTTTCCTGAGACTGGGGCCCAGACTTTGACCTAGATCTGAGTATGGGAAAAGCAATGGAGTCCCACCTCAGGGAGAGCAAAAATATCTCTGCAGTCTCCCACAACCCCTTTACCTTAGAGGGATGAGTGCCCTGGGAAGCAATTGCCAGAGACCTGGGCTGGACTGGGCTCCACTTTTACTCTGGTGCAGCAGAGTTTTCCCTACTGACCATCCAAGTTGTCCTTGGCTATCCCTGGGCTGAGAGATCTGGAAACCACCACTGCTTTCCATGGATCAGGCACACCCAGGGACCCTGAGGTCTGTTCCAGGATGACTGGACTGGTCTGCTCCAGTGACCTGGGCTGTGCCGTGGGCCCTTTCTAACCCCAGTATAACAGACCCTTCCCTTGGATCTTCCAAGGGCTGAAAACTGGACTAGAAAATTGGGCTAGAAAATTGTTTCACTCAGTCTTTTTATGGATTCTGTCATTCTAGGATATGGTTAGAGCCATTATTTAAAGGTATTTGGGAGTGGTTTGGGGAAGTACTCAGTCAAGACCCTGCCTTTATTCCATCATATTGGTTCTGCCCCACCAATGACTTACATTCTTATAAATTTGACTCTTCTATATATTTTAGAAATGAGTCATTTATCAGAAACACTAGCTGTGAAAATTCTTTTCCAGCTTTTCTCCATTCTATTATTCACAAAATATCCTTCATAGTAGAACTGTGTGCCCTCCACTCAAGACATTATGTAGGGGTGGCACAGTGGATAGAGCACCAGCCCTGGGGTCAGGAGTATCTGAGTCTAAATCTGGTCTCAGACACTTAATAATTACCTAGCTATGTGACCTTGGGCAAGCCACTTAACCCCATTGCCCTTGCAAAAAATAAAGCCTAAAAAAAATTATTAAATTACATATATATATTTATATATATAATATAAATTTTATATTTATATAAAACCTCATGTGTTATATTTTGCCTCCTCTCCCCCTCCCCAATAGAATGTCTCTTGAGGATACGGATTATTTTGTTTTCTTTTTTTTTTGTATCCTGGTCTCTATCCCAGAGATCCTTCAAAGCAAAAATTTAATAACTCTTTTAAAATTGGATTTAGAGCTAGAAAGAAGGGACCTTAGAAACCACCTGGAGATGCAGAATCATAGAATTATAAAGTTAGAATAGACCTCAACTAGTCTCTCTTGTTCAACCCGTAGTTGAAAAAGCATCCATTCTACAACCTACTCAAAAAATGATCATGCAGTCTTTCCTTGAAGACCTCCAATAAAAAGAAAACCACTGTGCCCCCCATTCCACACTAGGATTGTGTATTCTTATATCTAAATTTCTTAAGCTAAATTATACCTTTCCAAAACCTCTTCCTCTTGCTCCCAAATCTGTCCTCTGTAGTCAAAGGAGGAATAATCTAATTCTCCCTTCTGTATGATAGCCCTTCAGACACTTAGGGGAAAATTGTTAGCTCCCTCCAAGTTTCTCTTCTCTAAATTAGAACTCCAGATTTCTTTAATTTAACCTCATTTGATACAAATGGGCAGCTAGGGTGGAACAGTGGATAGACTCATCTTCCTGAGTTAAACTGGCCTCAGATACTTACTAACTGTGGAACCCCCAGGCAGGTCATTTAACTTTCAGTCTTCTAATCTATAAAGGAGCTGGAGAGGGAAATGGCAAACTATTCCAGTCTCTTTGCCAAGAAAATTCCAGTTGAGGTCATAAAGAGTCAACATGACTGAAATGACTGAACAACAACATATGGTACAAATTTAAGGCTCTTCACTATCTTGATCACTTTTCTCTGAATGCTTTCTAGCTTACTGGTGTTTTTTCCTAAATGCAGTGCTAAGTATATCATCGCAATGACCTGATGATTTCTTAGGGTAGACTCAAAGTATAAAATGACTGTGCTGATGCACATTTACACAAATGGTCAAGGATATGTCCTCATCCTCTAGGCTCAGCTTTGGTGCTTGTTTGGATTCATTTGCAAAGCAGATAGCAAGTATGTTGTTGTCCCTAATGCAAGGGACCAGACTTCCCTCTAAGTTCTGTGGCAAAGCTCTCCTGAATAAATCAGAAATTAAGCAGTGGAATGATTGAAGAAGTTATGGTATATGACTATGATAGAACTACTGTGCTCTAAGGAATGATACATTGGACGATCTTAGAAAAACATGGATGAATTTGTACAAAATAGTGAAGAGTAAAATGAGCAGAACCAAGAGAACATTGTATACAGTAATAGCAATTTTTTTTTTAGGTTTGGTTTATTTTTACAAGGCAATGGGGGTTAAGTGCTTGCCCAAGGCCACACAGATAGGTAATTATTAAGTGTCTGAGTCCGGATTTGAACTCAGGTACTCCTGACGCCAGGGCCGGTGCTCTATCCACTGTGCCACCTAGCTGCCCTAGCAATATCGCTTTAAGAATAATTTCAAGTGACTTAAACCACCCAAATTTACTGCAAAGGACATATAAAGAAAGACACTATATGCATCCAGAAAAAAAAACAAATGAATAAAAGCATATATAGAATGATTATACATATATATTAACACATACATTTTTGTGTCTAATGATAGCCATCTCTAAAGTGAGAGGAAGGGGGGAGAGGGAAGAAAAAAGGAAAAAAACAAAGTTGCATGATAACTTTATTATATATTTAGAAAGAATTGCAAGTTGTACATAATATATTTGCATTTTCTGTGCAATCATCATTTTTCTATTTTGAAAAATGCTTGTTTGATTTATTAAGTTTAGAACAAAATAAGTTTTTTAAAAAAAACAAATGAAGCAAGGAATTATACTTTCAGATCCTAAGCTAGAGAAATAGAGAGCTTTGATAAAGACGTAAGTCTTAATAAATGCTCATTGACTGAGTGATCAACATAAGGTTTCAGTGACCTTATGAATTCAGTGAGAATTCAGAAATACCATTCAAAAAATAAATCTATGCTTTTAAGCACTAGTAATCTAGGAACAGATTTGTTGTGTATCCCAAAGAGTTTATTGCTTAAGGCAAAGACTTTCCTTCTAGAAAAGAAAGCCCATCCTAACCAAGGTAATAGGAAGCTGACAGTCTGTTCCTTAAGGGTGTAAAAGTGAAAAGGACTTTTTATTAGTCTGGTGACTGGGTGTAATCAGGTTTCCTCTTTATTAAAAGAGCTATAACAGGGGAAGCCTTGCTTCCTTCATCTGAAAAAGTTGTGGCACTGAGTGATATCCCCGCCTCTGAGAAAAATAAAGTATTCCATCGAAGTTACAATCTGAGTAAAACTGCCATTAGGTGTCTAATGGAATCAACTCTGGGCATGACAAGTGACCAGGACCCTGATGCTAAGAAGCAGAAATGGAGTTGGACCAGGAGCAATGCTCCACTGATTACAGGTCTGTCAGAGACTAGATAACAGCAAAGAATGTCCCACACTAGAATACTGAGGAGCAGCAGTACAGTGACTTCATCAAAAGACTTTGGCACCTTGGCATTCTGAGAGGCACTTAAACATTCTGCCCACACATGTTCCTTTTGGGAATTCCTTTCTACATATGAGCCCACCATGCATCTGTTCCTCTCACTATTGGTGAGATGTTTTTGTACAAGATTGGGTCTTAGATTTATGGGTGAATAGTTTTATTATTTAATTTCTGGCTTTGCCAGTACATGACAGGTCTTTGATTTTTAATTAATCTAACCTCTGCCTGACTAGAAAAGGAACATTGCACATTGGTTCAGGCTGATAAGTTAGGTTTTTGATTGGATATAGGCCCACAAGGTACTCTAAACCTGGGAACCTATATGTGAGATGGATTACCTCCTGCTCGATGTTATAGATGAGGTTCTTGCAGCCAAGAGATTTGAGATAACTTTCTCAAAGCAGTCAACAGCTGAGTTCCTATTTGAACCCCAATTTTCTAGAGTCTAGAATACTAGATACAATACTTCATTTTCTTTCCATTACTCCTTATTTTCTGCAATCTTGATGAAAAATAATGATGGTCATGACAATAGCTCACATTTTTATACTATCTTACATTATACAAAGCAGTCAGAATGGATTTATTGTTGGACCTAGTATTAGGATAACTTGAATTCAAATCTTGCCTGAGACATTTTACTAGCATTCACCCTGGGCAAATAATCTCTGCCTCAATTTCTTAAACTATAAAATGGTGATGATAATAATATCTACCTCTCAAAGTTGTTAAGAAAAAAATAATAAAAATAATAATACTGTTAACATTTATCGAAGGCTTTAAAATTTACAAAGCACTTTAAAAATATTGTTTCATTTGCTCCTCTTAACAACCCTGGAAGGAAGGTCCCTATTTTAAAAAGAGGAAACTGAGGCAGAAAACTGAAGCAAAAAAATTATAAGTGAATCATTGAGGGTCACACAAATTAGTAAGGATTTGAGTCCATATTTGAACTCAGGTGTTCTGGACTCCAGGCCCAATGTGCTGTCCCTTGTACCATCTAGCTAGCTCCAAAGATCAGGGAGGATCAAGGACATGTGCTTCATAGAGGTGCAGTATCTGAACTGAGTTTTAAAAGATAGGGATCCTGAGCAGTGAGGTGAAAAAAGGCCTAGAGGAGGAGTTACAGTTTGGAAAATAGCATGTGAAGGCCTGAAATGATGAGGCATGGGTTATGCATGTTAGTATAGCATGACTCAAATAGCATAAATGAGGGAAAGTCATGTAAAATAAGACTATGAGAAGTTAAAACCAAATTAAGGAGGGCCCTAAGTAATTTCCACAATCTACATCTTATAGGTATAGAGGGTGGATTGAGCAAGTTCTAGTATCAATGTGATATGATTATAGGGCAATGTCTTTAATTGCATCTCCCTATGGAATGAGTGGAAATGCCCATTTCCACCTCCTGGGTTTGGGTATGTGTCAATCCTTTTAAACCCCCTCGATAATCTGTAATCAAGTTTTAGCCACTAGAGATTAAGTGAGTGACTTGGCCTGGCCAACAGGCCCAAGTTGTTGGTTGAGTTCTTGTTGTTGTTCTTCAGTCATTTTCAATCATGTCTGACTGTTGGCCCCATTTGGGGTTTTCTTGGCAGATACTGAAGTGGTTTGTCATTTCCTCCTCCATTGTAACTCATAGTTAGCCTCATGTAGTCCTTGGTTAATAGAACCTATTTTTAAAACGGCAGTCAGTCCTAAAGTCACCCCCCCCCCTTTGGGAGTGGAAATCCTAAGATCAGCAGAGCTGAGAGAAAAAGAGAGTGTGGGATTATACAGAGCCTCTTCCCATAAGTCTGGATCTTCCAATGACAGTGAAAAAGCAGGAAAAATACCCTCTCCACCATATAGCCCTCACCCAACCCACAAAGGATGAAGTCACATAATCAAACCTCTTAGAGAGAGGTGGAAAAGTGGAAGGATATTCTGGAAAATTTTGCCAAGATACTCAAAATTTCAGGGACCCTGGTCTTCTAGGGGGGGAAAAGGGATCATTTCAAAGCCATGCCAGCCTCTTGAGCATAGATGATTGAGCAGAGCTCTCTCTTCCATCCACAATTGATTGCAGTCCATGTAGGCACAGAGACTGAACTACTAGGTTACATGTGGTTCAGAGAGTTTGCAGAGCTGATATGTGTCATAGTTAGGACTCAAAGCCAATTCTCTTTCACACAAAGTCCAGTGTTCTCCTTAAGCCCAAGGAAATGGAAAAAAGTAATTACAATTATTTTCCCACATTCTCCAGGAGCTTCTCTATGTTTAGACTAATGTTCTGACCACTTCTTCAATATTGCAGAATAACCATTAGAGCTTTGTCAGTTAACTGGAAGCCTAAACAACATGCATTTAACTCCTGGTGATACCTCCTCATTAGCTTCACATTGAATCCAAATTCCTAGCCTTGTGCTTCATGTTCTACCACCCTTTGTCTCTACCACCTCTAGCATTAGAATGAATAGGTAAAGCAATAAGGACCTTAGGATCATCTAGGCCAATACCCTCATTTTTCAGAAGAAGCTATGACCAAGAAAGGAGAAATGGATGTTTGAAGTCCTACAGGAAGTAGTAGATCAATGATTCAAACTGAGTCCTTTGACTTTAAGCCAAAGTTCATTTAGACAAATAACCTGCTTGCCATTTTCAGCACATAACTCCCACTTTTGAACCTCTAGTCTTCTCAGTTTAAACGCTTTCCTTATTGTTCAGTCATTTCATTCACATCTGATTTTTCTTGATACCCATTGGATTTTCTTGAGAAAAATATTGGAGTACTTTGTCATTTCTCATTTAACAGATGAGGAAATTGAGACAAACAGGGTTGAGTGACTTGCTCAAGATCACACAACTAGTAAGTGTCTGAGATCAGATTTGAACTCAGGAAGGTGAATTTTCTATCTCTAGGCCTATCATTCTCCCCTTCTTTATTCTTTGTCTGATCAATTCTGATAACACAATACTTGCTTTACCAAAAGAGCATTCCTATGATTAAAGTCCAACCACATCTAGATACTTCAATTACTTTCAAAAATTGTATATCTCTGTACAATTAAATGACTTATTGGCTCACACATTTTTATGCCTTATGTTCTTACACATTTGTTCTGCATGCCTTCCAATTAAATTTTTAAGTTCCTTAAAAATGGAAGCCATCTCTACCATTCCTTTTCCCTTTCCTATAGAGTTCACTGTACACAGTGGATACTCAGTAATAATGCTGACTTTTGTAGAGAAGTATAATATGTATGTATCAGTAAAAACAGAACAACACTTTAAGGATCCACGAACAAAGACTGTAACTGTTCTACTCTATGGTAGATGTGAACTGCCTCACTCTTTCTCTCTTTCTCTCTCTCTCTCTCTCTCTCTCTCTCTCTCTCTCACACACACACACACACACACACACACACACACACACAACACTATATACATATAGATAGATATAGATATATATGCATATGTATATATACACATATGTACAGATATATGTTTATGTATACATATATATATATATATACACTTTTACACTTTTATGTATAAAAGCTCACATTTACAGAATCTCTCTGAGCTTAACTAGGTCAGGGTTGAGGTGCCACATGTATGAGGTATTACCAGCTCTGCAGCTCATAACTTTCTGCATTAGTTTATATTGCACTAGTAGAGCCTTTGAAAACCTAAGGGCTACCCCCATGCCACAGTGAGACTCTGAAATTTTGATTTAATAAGGTGATAAGGTTTCAGAACTTTTGCAAACAAGGTCAAGAGATGCCTTATAGCTCTATCTGTGGTTCCAACAGAGGTGATCAGGAACAAGAAGATTCTTTTTATGATACTAGAGGTGACGATCATTCACCTTGGGTCCAGAGACCTCACCCAAACTGTTCCCCTCCAGGAATCTATGGACCAGTTTTAGAAAATTTGTTGACATTAACTTGAATGAGGAAAGATACATCTTTATTTCAAAATAATTGGTTTCTTTTATAGTTTCTCAATTTTTATTTTATGATTGCAATAGCATTATTTTGAACTGATTAAATTTAGAGAGGCAGAAAGAAAGAGGTCATTCTAAGTGAGGGAAACAACTTAAGCACCAAGGCAGTCTTGAACATGTGAAAATGAAAAAAAAAGACTGGTTCTGAGAAATATTTGCAAAGGAAAATCAATAGATTTGGGGACAGTGGATATAGGAAAGGAATAAATCAAAGGTAAGAAAACTCCATAAGCTATCTATTGCCCAAGACAAAAGAATACTCTAATCTCATTTTTGTCTCTTGGAATGCATTATTCTCTATAGAGAAAAATGTCTAGTAAAAACTGGAAAGGACATTCTCAAAGGAAGGCTTCATTGACTGCTAGAAATACCAAGGAAGTGGAAAACCATTATCTGCAGAGCATGAGAACAAATCTCTATACAAAACCTTAACTGTAGAATAGCAGAGGTTAAGCAGATGCCAAATGAGATTCTCGGCAGAAGTTGGGCAATTGCTAGTTATGTTTTGAAGATTATTTTTAAGTCACTGTATGTGTGTTCCCATACAGCTTCTTATGATATTTATATCTTAAATGCCTACTTTTCACCATCTGCACAAATGTTTTTCAAAACAGAAAGCATAATGTATATCTATCAGCACAGAAATGGGAGATGAAATAGCTAGGTGAGAAAAAAAACCCAATGCTGTTTCAAAACTTGGGTTCATACTGTTTTGAACATTATGCTGCTTATTATTCTCCTTTGCTGGTATTATACCCAAGGTAGTGGGTTGGGTGTGTCTGTGCAAGGAACTGAAAGCTGGGCTGGAACTTGACCTAATGAACCAGGAAATGGTAAATGGATTGAATGGAAAATGGAGCTTAGGATTTGTCTTTGGGAATTAAATGAAAGGTTATAAAGCAAAAACAAATCCCTTCTCTGTAAACATCAAAAAACAAAGGAGCAAATTGGGCAACCTGGTTAAGATGGGAATACTGGGGATGACAAATTCCCTGGAAATCATCAAAAGCTCATAAAAAGAAAAAAAGAAAAATACAACAAAGAAAGAGTGATTAGGAAAGCTCCAGATGAGGTAAAATGAGGTTTTTGAGTTTACTTAAACCAAAATCTTGAAGAATGGGTGGAAATGTGAGGACCCACAAGAATCCAGCCTTTTCTTCTTTCATGGAACACTTATTAGACCTTGAATAAGCTATTTCATTTTCCCTGTGATGTGATGGCATACTCTGTAAATTCAAATGGGCTTTCATACTTTTTCTTGCTCTAATTATGGCACTGTCAGCCTTCAGGAGGGTGAAATTCATCATGTCATAATTTCACAAGTCCTCCATGTGTCCTATAGCCTCCCCTACTCTCTCAAATGACTCAAAAAATGAATCGAATGACACAAAAATGAAACATCAATGAATAATTGTGTAAAAGATTGCAAAGGCAATAGCAGAAGAAAAGGTTACTGTGGACTAGAGTATTCAGGAAGGATTTCCTTAAGGATGGAATTTGAACTGATCCTTGAAGAACTGATTAGATTTAGAGAGGCAGAAAGGAAGAGGTCATTCTAAGCGAAGAAAACAACTTAAGCACCAAGGCAGTCTTGAACATGTGAGAATGGGAAAAAAAAAAAAGGCTGGTTCTGAGAAATATTTGCAAAGAAAAATCAACAAATTTGGGGATAGTGGGTATAGGAAAGGAATAAGCAAAGGTAAGAAAACTCCATAGGCTATCTATTGCCCAAGACAGAAGAATACTCCCACCCTCATTTCTGTGTCTTAGAATACAGTCTCTTTCAAGCTTTCCATGGGGAGTCCTCTCAACATCACCTCCTACACTGCAGTTAGTGCTCTCTCTCTTTAAATAATCTTCTATATTTGCATGATGCCATAGCTCCCAAGCTGAATGCAAGCTCTTTTAATATGGTTAATACTATTTCATTTTTGTCTATGAAACCCCAGTAATATACTTAGTGCTTTGCACATAGTAGGTGCTTAATAAAGATTTATTAGATGAAATTGGTTGAATTCTGACAACTGCATTTGTCTCTTTAACTGATATTTTAATAAGGAAAATTGTAGGTCCTCTGGTTCAACCTCCTTCCATCACGTGGTCCACTTATATCAGTAGGACACTTTAGATATTAAATATGTCCACAGGTGACATTCCATGACATCTTAGAGTACATGCTAAGTATTTCACAATACAACAAATATTTACTATTTTGCCTGCTTGAGTAAAAACATTGGGTTTCATTACCCTCAGTGATCAAAA